>NC_072490.1:8348712-8651742 GCF_027574615.1 Eptesicus fuscus | reverse complement strand
CTCAGAGGTTTTATATGAATGGATCTCACTGCAAGAAATTGTATCCAGAATAGTAAAAAAAAAAAAAAAAAATTAATAGGGCGAGAGTAATTTTTTGTGCATAAAATTTAAAAAAGAAACAACGATACGTTTGCAAAAGGGAAAGGTGGCACACAACGTTTCTGCCTGGAAAGCCTGGGAGATGGAGCGTTAAGAGAAGTGAACACCGTGCATTTCATTTTCAGTCACCACACGGCTTCCATACATGACCTTGGGGATGTCATGTGCCTTCTCTCATTTCTAGTTCTGTAAAATGGGAATGTCATCTGTTTTCCTGGGGAAAGTTAAACAGCCGGATAAAAGAATCAATACTTTTTTTTTTTAAAAAAAAAAAAGGGAACTTGTCTAATTAGTAATGCTTTAAACACCACTTGTACAGTACATTCCTCTTCGGGAACCCGATTCCAAGAGAAATATTTAAGCAGACGTTGAAGACAGATTTCCTTAAGGGAATGATTTTATAAATCTGGAAAGCAATGTAACAAGATTATAAATTAACAGAGTGGTTGTTACATAAGCCTTGACAAGCCCAGGCTTTAAAGTACACTGATATACATTCTGATAAATTAGACTGACTTGGGAATAGTGTCCCAACTCTGTATACTGAACCCAAGCTGAGGAATCTGATGTTTGATAGGAATTTGGTGGAAATTCAATAGAATGTCCAACATTTGGGGTTCCATCGCTTGCAAGCTATGCTTCACCTTTCACCATAAAATGAGAAAGGCATTAAGTCAGCTTTAACATGGGCTCCTAAGACTCTGAGAATGCATCCAATTAAATGGGGGACGGGAGGTGGGGGTGGGGGGGGAGTAACTTGACAGTTTGACAGGTCCCATATCCACAGACATCTACAGATTTAAGAGCCCTACTGATAAATTCACTGGACTTGAAACCAAGTCCCTAGGAAGCTATTAGATTGCATCTGGTCCAACTGTCAGGACTAGCACAGCTTCAGGAACCCCCCAGGGGAGAAAAGGCTGTCACTTTCCTGGATCCCAAGTCCCAAGTAAAAGGCAGCAGGTTTTTTGTAAAATGGTCCAGAAAGAAATCAACAGGCGATGACTACGGAAAAGAACGGAGGTTTCCCAATCTGAAAAATTCTAGCTCTCCCTCGGGAATGGCCCTGCTCCTCCTTCCTTACCCCGTTGCCCTTTCTCTACCGACAACAATATCCCCATTCTATTGTAAGGCTGCAGTTTTTACCGAGGAAGCCCCTTGCTGCAGCCAGATTTCCAGATTCGTTTGGAAAAAGGAAAACACGTTCGGAGCACACACACTGCATGGGGAAAGCTGGGCGCGGGGAGCCCGGCTGGGGCGCGGGGCCCTGCGGGCGCCGCACTCGGCCCGCTCCGGGGCGGGGAGGGGATGCGGGCGCCTCCCGAGGTGCCGCAATCCCGCCGCGGCCGCAAGGGCAGGGCCTCCCGGGCGCCCGCGGCCGGTCGCCGCAGTGACGGCTCCCGCCCGGGCCCCGCCGCCGCCTCGCTGCCAGGCCCGCGTCGCCGTCGCACCGGGTCGGGGCCGCCGCAGCAGCCCGGGCCCCGCATCTGCCTTGGGCCCGCGCTGCAGCCGGCGCGGGGAGCGCGGAACGCGCAACTTACTTTCCGCCAGCGGCGGGCGCCCCTGCACGGGCGGCCAGCCCCGCAACGGCGGAGGCCCGCTCCGCACCCCCGCCCGGGGCCGCCGCACTCGGCCGCGATCGGCGCTCCCCCTACCTCAGCCCGCAGGCGGGCGTCCGTCTGCAGCGGCCGCGGCTCCGAAGACTCCCTCCCGGCCGCCGATTCCCCGCACCCAGAGCTAATCATAATACCGAGCAGGCGGGCGGCCGGCAGCGGGGAGGGGCGGGGCCGAGCTGCGCCTGCGCGGGCCGCGCGTCACTGTGACGCGAGCGCAGGGGCGGGGTCTCGGGAGGGGCGGGGCGGGGCGCACCTGCGGGCCCTGGTGTGCTCGGGGCTGGAGGGCATCCTGGCAGCGTCCCGGCCGCTGTGAGTCTGCGGTGCGGCGGGCGGTTAGGAGGCCGGCGAGGAGCCCGAGGGGGATCGGGGACGGTGAAGGAGGAAGCACCAGGGACTCGGGATCATGGCCGAGAAAAGTAGCGCGAGCTGTCGGGGGAAATCGGAGGGAGGGGGAGTAAATCTATGTCCTGGGGCGGGGGTGCTGAAGGTGGCACGCACTTGATACCCTTTTAAAGGTTCATCCCAGCTTCCGTCCGGGTTTAATCAAGGAGAGAAAAAAAAAATTAAATATACATTCATATATATGCACACAGTTGTTTTCCTCTAGAGTTTGTTCTCCCTGGGAACCCACATGGGAGGAATTTTAATTTTGTTGCTATTTAAACAAAAGGAGAAAAAGCTCAGCATCTGAATGCAGCTCTGGCTTTATTTATTTTTTTTAATTACTTTATTGATTAAGGTATCACATATTTGTCCTCAACCACCCCCCCCCCCATTCCTATCCCAAACCCCTCCACACGCATGCCCCCACCCCCCTGTTGTCCGTGATCACTGGTTAGGCTCATAGGCAAGCACACAAGTCCTTTGGTTGATCTATCTCCCTTATCCCCACCCTCCCCTACCTTCCCTCTGAGGTCTGACAGTCTGATCGATGCTGTTCTTGTTCAGTCTATGTTGTTCGTCTTTTCCCTCTCTGGCTTTAAAGGCCAGCGGGAGACAGGGCTCGGCCAGGCTGCCTCTTCCTGAAACAGCGTAGAAAGGCAAAAGGTCGTGGAAAGTATTAAAGCGTATGAAGTCACACGCCAGGCATTAACCGTGGCCCTGGACAGTTCAGCTCCCGAATGGGCTCCTGCCTCCCACCTTGGACGTGGACGCTTGGTGCTCAGGGAGTCGAGCAACCCCGCCTGAGGCCAGGGTTCACCAACCTGCTTTTCCCTTTCTGTTTCTCCCTTCTTTCCAAAGATCACCATTCAGGGGGGGAAATGCCGGGCTCATGGTCTCCCAAGGGAGCGCCAGTGGTTGAAGGCCTCCACCTCCACCGCCAGGTCTGTAGCCCCTGAGCTATAACAGTAACCACAAAACAACGGCTGTAATAGTCAAGCCCTCAGAAGACAGTGTTTATTTATATTGCGGCTGTGTAACTCCGGTTTTGAATACATTCTGTAAGGGAAACAAGGGGCATAAGAATAGCAGAACAATAAATGAAAAGGAACAGAATAAGAAGTTGATGTAAATAAAGTCAGTCCCAACTCTCTTCCAGAGAGAGGGGTGCAGAACCGGGCGTGCGGTAAATCACTTATTCGTCCCCAGCGTTTCTTGAGAAGCCGGAGTGCGGCTGGCAAGAACATGACCCGTTTTGGGTTCCACACCGTAAAGGTGGCGACGTGATCTGATTATGCTTCGGCAATATTTAAAAAAAATGCTCCAGTACAAAGTAATGTGTTATTACTTAATTTTGAATTTAAGCAAGTATGTTTATTGGTAAGGAAGAAACCCCTTCTCCCAGTCTGCCCTGGAGCCGGCTCCAACACAAACTGCTTTTTAAAATGTTAGGTCTTTTTATGGACTGGTGGGAAGCTTTAATTAGATATACAGCACTCTGCAAAACAAGATGGAGCACGCAGGCTTGCGGTACAGACTCTGCGACTCAGATCTCAAAAATAACATAATGCCACCAATTGAAGGAAGAAGTTGTTTATTGGAGGGAAACCAGGGAGATGCTACAAATGAGCTCAAGATGTGAAAAGCAAGAAGATTCATGGAAGAGTTGCTGTTTTTATCTTAGGGCCCTCCAGAAGCAGCACGTGTGGCAAGGTGGTCTGCTCGAGATAGTGTCAATTTTCGTAATTTATTAAGAATTTTAAATATATTTAAAACAGCAGGGTACTGGACATTCACATACACCTCCGTTTTGAGTTGTAACATTTCATGCAGTGGTTTCCTTGTCCATGTTTAGTCATTTTGTACATGGATACTTGTGCATTTCTGAATCCTAGCTTCATCACAATAGGACCAAAATACTGCCTCATTGGGATGGACTAAAGAATTCCTCAAAGACTCTGTGGTTTCTCTGTTGTAAGACTTCCACGTGATTCATATGCAGGTTAGCATTTGAGATGGACTGTTGATGGGATTAAATGAGTCTTTCCATGTTATTAGAACAGTGCCTGACACTTAATGAGCAGTACATTAATGAATATTTTTTAAATGAGTACCATAGGATATTGCCAAGATATACAAAGTTTAATTTGGGCCAAAAGAAGCATGCCTGTGTTCCTCCAACAAATAAACCCTGCTTAACCCTTTGTCCAGAGACTCTCACGCAGGCTGCCAAGCCCTTTATGCTCTGGCTCCTTCCTTCCTTTCCTCTGTATCTATTCTCCATGAGCACCATGTCTCCAGCCTTCCCAGTTCTCAGAAAGGGAATTGCTTTTTCACACCTCTGAGCCTTTGGCCATTCTGTTCCCTCTGCCTGGAACTGTCACCCACCCCTTTTCTCCACTTCCTACACTTGCAACCTCCTGAATTTCTACTTACCCTTCAAAGCCCAGCTCTAGTGTCACCTCCTCTGTTCTGCTCCCACCCCAGCCCATCAGAGCCAGGCGTTCTCTGGACCCAAACACCCTGGTACATATCACTTACAATGTTTATCATGGGGTGTTTTTTATTCAATGGAAGTGTAATTGACATAAAATATCATAGGGTTTTGTAACTGTTTACTGTCCCATTTTCTCCCTTTGCAACTTAAACTCCTAGAGGACAGGGATTATATTTTATTCAAATTTCTATTGATGCCACTCATCATTGAGGTTGCAAGCAGGCAGCTCAAGGGCTTGCACCACAGACTTGAATGTTGTTTTTACACAGGCCCTTTAAGAGTATGAATTGGCTGAGAACATTTGAAAATTGAGAGCTCTGTTTAACAATTTTATTGAGGGATAAATTGCATACCATAAAGTTCACCCACAATACATGGTAATTCAATGATTTTTAGTACATTTATAAAGTCAGGCAACCATCACCCCAACCCACTGTTAGAATATTTCCATCACTCCCAAAAAAGTTTTCTCATATGCATTTGCATTCAGTCACATTCTAATTTCCAGTCCTCGGCAACCAATGATTTGCCTTTTCTAGAAATGTCATATAAATGGAATCAGACGAGGTGTAGCCTTTGTCTGGCTTCTTACACTCAGCATGCTTACCCATGCTGAATAGTCTTCTGGTATACCGGTACACTACATTTTCTTTATGCATTTACCAAGTGATGAACACTTCATCTTCCAGATTTTGGCTGTTGTAGATAATGCTGCTATGAATAAATATTTACATACAGTATGTCACTGGGTGGAATTGTTGAGTCTTGTCATAACTGTAAGTTGAACATTTTAAGGAACTGACCATTTGTTTTCTGAAGTGACCGTACCATTTTGCATTCTCAACACCCAGATCATAAAAGGAACAAGACCAGTCCCCCAGAAGCCTCCTTGTGCCCCCAGGGTAGCCGCTCCTGACTCCTTATAACATACTTCCTCTTCTTCAACTTCATGTCAATGGGATCATACAGAGGGTGTGCTTTTGCACCTGCCTTTTTCACTTGCAGCATGAACAGGAAAGAAAAAGAAACTGTGTTTGAGCAGCTCAAATTTTCTAACAAGTGACTCAATTAACTATGAGGAAACCAAGACTGTCAGTGAAGAGATAACCCACCTATCATTAACTACCCCACTTGCCCTTCAGCCATGGACAGTCAAGAGACATGACCAGCAGGACTAGTAACAAGTGTACTTTCTCGTAAGAGATATCCCAATGTTTTAAAGTCAAAGCCACGTGACCATCAAATGTACGGACACGAATGCATGCCCCTTGTGTTGTCTGGAGTGGGATCTCAAGGCCCCTGCTGGGCCAGGCCTTAGTCTTCAGTTGCTGGACTAGAAGGAGGTCTTGGACTGGGTGGTGGGTTCCTCGGAGAGGACCTGGGATGAGCAGGACTCCGAGGCTCCAGGCAGTGGCAGTGCACCTGTCATTGCAGAATAAGCTCAGCATTTTAACATCTGCACAGACTGCTGGCTGGGTGGTAGCGCTGCTCTTTGCCGTGACTGTGAAGGTCGGGTGGCCTCTGGTGAAATTGGCCGCGAGGTATTCTGGCATTGTGTGGATGACTACAGCTCAAATGGGGTATCTGTCCTGACGAAGGTGAGACTGGTCTGTCCCCTTACAGTCAGCAGGAGGTGGGCCACTCGGCAGCACAGAACCCACAGCTGGAGGTGGCATCTGATAACTGGACAGTGCTGAGCTGAGCCATCAGGGCATGGATGTCAAAGCAGCCAACGTTTATTTCCTTAGGACAGTCTTGCAAATAAAGCTTTACTCAGTTCCAGCTCACAGTTCTTTTTAACTGTCTATCCCTGCTTCAAAATCAAGGGCAGTTAGTAATTATGTAAAAATTAAAATTAAAAATAAATAGAAGCAGGATAGGGAAAGTTGATTCAAGACTCAAGACTGACACTCTCCCAGAAATAGTAGCCCTGTATTCACTCCAACTTCCACTTCCTTGCCTGCCTGGGCTGTAGAGATCAGCAAAGCTAACTGTTCACTTTCCCAGCCTCCTTTGCAAGTAGGGGTGACCATATGAGCCAGTCTGGCCAGTAAGATTTGGGTGGAATTCAGCTGGAGTGGTGGTAGGAGGGTATGTGTTTGGGGGTGGGGGGAGAGGGAGTTGGGGAAAACTCTTGCTTTTCTGGTACAAAGGGACAGCTGCAGCTGTCTCTGGCCTCCCTTTCTTCCTGCCCTGATTGGGCATCATGCCTGGAATAGGAACTGCCATCTTGCAACCACCAAGGAGAGACCCAGGGAATCACAGCAGTGCTGGCTCTAGACCTCATGAGCTGCTGAACAAATGCTAACAGCTGCCTGCTCCAGACTTCTTGTTTGGTGAAAAAAACTGGAAAACTCTGTTCATGATGCTTACTTATAGCTGAAAGCGTTCTTAACTAATACAACTAGTATAAACCATTACTTGTCGTGGATAGGCAAAAAGGACAAAGCGGAGGGGCTGTGAGGATTTTCCAAGTCTGGTTAATACATTAGAAAGAAGCTGTGGGCACTCGTTCTCAAAAGCAAGGGAGGCAGCCCTAGCCAGTTTGGCTCAGTGGATAGAGCGTCGGCCTGTGGACCGAAGGGTCCCAGGTTCAATTCCCGTCAAAGGCACATACCTCGGTTGCAGGCTCCTCCCCAGCCCAGAACCTGGTTGGGGCTTGTGCAGGAGGCAACCAATCAATGTGTTTCTCTCACATCGGTATTTCTCTCTGTCTTTCCCTCTCTCTTCCATTCTCCTTAAAAATCAATGCAAAATATCCTCAGGCGAGGACTAAACAAACAAAATCAAGGGAGGCAGCAAGTCCAAACAACACAAGCCAACTTGAAGGGACTTCAAGAAGGGGACAATTCGAGCATCAAAAAACAATTACTTCCATGGATTAAATTGAGATTAAAAATGAATAAAGGAAAATAACCAAGCACTTACCCTGCCTTTCTGATATAACTATATTTTAGAACAGCCAAAGAGGTTTAACTTAAAAAAAAAAAATCTTGAAAATGGAAGAACCACCTAGACTTCAGAAAGTGATGGAAAGATTGGATAGGAGATATGGTAGGAGTTATCCAGGCACCAGCCACCATTTCTCCCCCCCGCCTCCTCCTCCTCCTCTTCCTCCTTCTCCTCCTCTTCTTCCTCTCTCTCCCCACCACCTCGGGAATGGCCAGCCTGAGGTTTTACTTGTCCTCCTCATCTACTCCTCTATCCTGCCCCTTTGAACAGAGGAAAGTTGGGGGTGCGCATGGTGGTGAAAGGAACAAAGACCGCTGGCAAGAGCTGAGCCCTCCTTCCTGGCCCACACTCTCTTACAGTGCATGGAGACTTGACTCACCCTGAAGATGACTAAACTCTGATCCTCAATCAGTACTCCGGGCCCCTCCCAACAGGGGCCCTTTGCCTAGACCTGATGCTAATTAGTAGATCTCACTCTGCAATAAAGAGGATGGGTGTGAGTTATTCATGATAATCCCCATAATTCCTAAATAGTGAACTCTCAGTTAGCTAAGGTAATGGAGTATGTATGTGAGCTCAGAGGCATAGAAGGGCCAGGAAATAAGCAAATCCAAACAGAGTGAAAATAGGATGGTTTCTTTTGCAATCGGTGAGCTATATCTAACTCTATGCCAAATGAGCTCAACCAAAAGGGCCTAATTCAGACTTCAGGGGTTAATCATGGTCATAAACTGGCGGTAGGGTGGTAATCACTAGACTAAGCCAATCCAGGTTTAATGAACATGAAATGTGCCGTCCCTAAATGTCTATAAACTCAGGCTTAAAAAGTTCAAATCATTAATATTTCTAAAAAAGGTACCTTTCAAAAGACTCACCCATTATTAGTTCTGGTAAGAAAATATCAGTTTTATTATCATTGTCTTCATATATCCAACATCCACAATCACCTACCCCAGCTGAAAGGCCATTTAGAAAAGGAGAAAGGCTAGCGACTCTTGGGCCTGAGGCCATGTGCAGGGCTCAGAGGCAGCTACCTCAGCATCCTAAGCATCGGGGACATGAAAACTCTAAGCTGTGTGTTGCCCTCAAGAAGGTTACAGCCCCTTTGCTGCCCAGGTGGTCCAGAGTAGGTGCCAATACACAGCGGAATCATGCAGGATCATTGGTTTCAGAGACAGAGGGGAAAAGGAAGTCTCCACCGGCAGATACATATATTGCTTTTGACCGATAGCTTTTGCCTCTGCAGCTTTCAGATCCACCGGCATTTCAGTTCCACAAGCGCATGAACCTCATGTTTGTTCACCTCTGTAGCTCCAGCACCTTGACTGATGCAAGGCGCACAGGGTATGATCTCAACAAATATTTGTCAAACGAAGGAACCAATGGGCATGCTGTGTCAGACGTATTTGGAGAAAGAAAACTGAGGGGCAGGGATGTGAACTGATTTATTTGAGTGGGTAGTCACCAATTCAGCTTTTGCCCACAGGACTCATTACAGTTAGTTGCTCATAAAACATAGACAAATCCCTGTCCTGGTGTTCTATAATATTTTCTAGAAGGCAGGAAAATAGACAAACATGATTAAATGCCATATACATGTTAGAACTACTAAAGATATGAGTTGACTCATGTCTAAAAAGCAGTGTCTATTCACAAAATTACAGACATGAAGAACATTTCTTAGAAGAGTAGACGCAGGGGGTAGAGCCTCGACTTGGATGTTTTCAACCGTGAGATGAGTCTCAGAGCCCCTTTCTGTTATACCAGGCGGCTGCCTTGCTCTGTAGCCATAGCGTATGTCTGCTAATTGTCTTATATAAGTAGAGGGCACAACAAGGAATTTATATAGGTCAGAGAATATCTTAAAATTCCAAGCAGAAGAGCTGCTAATGAATTTAGTTTAGGGTGTCTTGCCACCAGAAAAATGAGAGACCTTTCCCACACACCTTTGGCTGTTTGCTCGTCAAGAGAAGTCACACATTTTCTCTCTGTAAAAAGTGTCAAAATGGAAAGAAAAGAAAAAAAAAAAGAGCTTTGTGCAGTTTCGCTCCTGATGGGCTGAGGACTGGGACTGTTTTTAAATTTGGAATATATTGCGATTACCCTAGAGAACCATGAGAAAGCTCTACTCGGGGGAGGTGCATGAGGTCATGGCCTTTTGTTCCATGTCAGGGACACCACCCAGGGCGCAGGCTGAGATGCTGAGGCCCAGGCACACACTCACCCGTGGGAAAAGGAAATTGCCCTTGTTTCTTCTGTTTTTAGCAATGCTTATGAGGACTTGCCAAACATTTCTGTGTCTGCTACAGCCACTCCTGTTTGACCTTACACGAGCCTCCAGATGAAGCTCCTAGTTTGCATCTTTACCATGTTGTAGGACTGCCTGCATTGCAAATCCTATTGGCTTTCCCCCGTGGGTAACTTCCGGGTGAATTTCTGAGATGACTCCATTTTGAATATGTGGGTTCCCAAGAAGCCTTGACAGAAGCCTCAGTCCAATGATGTGACTTTGGGTCCTGCTGGGCCCTTGCTTACCTAGAACTCTGAGTGCAGTAGAAGCCGACTTTGAACCTTGACTACTCGAGTGCCGTCCAACCTTGGCCAAGGCCTTGGTCTGGCATTGGTATTCTGAGAGTCATACCACCACCTCAAAGGTTGCAGTTATTAACCTTGAAGGTACAAAGGGCTGAAGGGCTGTAGCTCTTTGGGCATGGCCATTAACATTGAAAATGCTCATGCCTCTATAATCAACAACCCCACTTTCCAGCCCTTTGCGGGTTCTGCCCTAAAGAACACCCCTCACCTGGCACAGAAGGTGTGTTCGAGCAAGTTCTCTGACGTATTACAGGAAATCTGGAAATAATCCAACTGTCCACTAGTGGCTTAAAAAAATGTATACAATGGACTATGATGCAGCTAAAAATGATGAGGTAGCCCTCTGCTTTCTAACAGCAAGTTTCTCAAAACATATTATCGAGTGAGAAAAGGAAAATTGCAGAATGACACAAAAACATGTATGTAAAATCCCAACCCAAATACTCCTATGTGATTTCTCTAGGAACGTGTGTGTGTGCAAATACGGTGCAGGTGTTCTGGGCACAGCACAGCTAAATGAGACGTCAGCCTTGTTGGGGATGTTTTGATATTTTACAATGTATCCCATGCAAACAGTAAAAAAGCACCACCTATAATAGCAGCATATGTATTTATATGTAACTAGGGGCCCGATGCACGAAATTCGTGCAAGGGGCTCGGCCCTTGCAGCCCCAGCTTCGTCCAGAAGGTCGTCCGGAAGGACGTCTGATCTAATTAGCACATTATGCTTTTATTATTATAGATATCTAACGTTTATAAGCAATGTATAATAATTTATAATTATAATAAAATTTATTTTGTAATTTACTACACTTTACAATAGTAACTTGTAACTTTAATTTATGCTATTTGTAATGTATAGAGAAAATACAAGAGAATCACTCTGCAGCATCAAACATACAGATGCCTGGGTCTCACCCCCAGATGTTCTGATTCCTGTATGTTTGGGGTTTGACCCAGGAATTTGCATTTTTCGTGTGGCGACTCCGCTGTTGTTGATGGTCCAGGACCCACACTTTGAGACCATCTTATTTTTAAAGCTTCTCCTCCCACCGTGTGGCATGCATGAACCGCTCAGGGATCTGTGGAAGCAAGATGCTGCCGCTGCGGGTCTGGGAGGGGCTGGCGTTCTGTCTCTAACTGCTAATGCTGCCAGCCCTCCGCCCCACCGTGCAGCCTGCCTAGAGCAGGCTTTGAAATGGGTGGGAGCACAGTGGGGGCAGGAGGAACCTCAGAGAGGAGGGCAGACGTGTGGAGGCAGAATGGGGGAAGCAAAGGGGACCAGTGTGACCCAAGGGGCATCTATGGAGCCCAGGAAGCACCTTGATGTCGGGCTGAGGACCCAGCACTTGGTCCATCGCAGCTACCAGTGGCTTTAGGAAGGGGCCCAGTGTCCTGATCTCAAAGAGAGAAGATACCGAACGTGGGGTGGGAGCTGAGAGGGCCAAGGCCATGGTCCCAGGTACAGGTGTCTGAGGAGCAGCCAGCAATCCAGAGCTGGGCCTGAATGTGGGGTCAGGACTCCCCTGCAAGCCAGGCCCCCTCGCCCAAGCAGGAGGAGGGAGGTGATCCTGGTGCTTCTCTCAGACAGAGATGTGGTCCTGAATCGCAGGAGGCTCCAAGCTGCTTCCTAGTCCAGTCGGCAGTGGACAAAGGGCTGCTGTCCACCTTGTGGGACCAGGGAGTCTCTTCTGAGAGAGAGAAGCCCATGTCACTTCCTTCGGTGTGAAATGGCACTTCCCCAATATGGTAGAAGAAAGCTTTACCATAACAGGATTCAGACTAGCTCGTTCAACTTCCCAGAGGCCATCAGGACAAAGTCCTTGATGCAGGTCAGAATGAGAACATAGGCTGGCGCGAGGCAGGGACGGGGCGGTGCAAAACCCCGGCTTTCCTGGGTCCTGTTCGACTCCTCAGTTGGTTACTTGACTGTGAGTAGCTCATTCTCTGCTTCACTTTGCAGGAAGAGAAGGAGCCACCCACTTTCCCCCCGAACTCCTATCTAGAATGACTTCAAGAGCAGCAGGCTCCCATGAGCACCCGGTCCGCATTTCCGGCTTCAGAGGCAGCTTCTCCCCCTCTCCCAGCGGGCAGCTGAGGTTCAGAGGGGGTCACAGGGTGTGGACAAGGTGACGGGAGAGGCATGACCTTCCCAGTCCCGCCGGACTGCACGTCTCCCTCCCCCATCCCACATGTGACAATGACCAGAGGCCTTCAGGGAACCGAGGGGACCCCGCACTGCCCCAGGAGGACCCGCATGTGATCCATGTCAGCAGCTGTGTGTTTGAGCACGTGCCAGCGGGAGCTTGCTGTCCGGTCTGAAGGAAACACAAGCGGGCACCTGCATTAAAACTTGACGGCCCGGCTCCGATTGCAGCTTAGCGGCCTTATCTTGGCGGGGGAACGGTTACCTACAAAACTGAGAATCCAGTTCTGATGCGGGACTGTGCTGATGGGTCATTATAGCTTTTGCAATGTGATCTTTTCCATTGAAAACAAAACTTACATACACACGCGAATATTTTCTAAACCAAGCTATTTCATTATTTTTCACACGACACTGTTTTTTAATTAGGAAAGCAACGCATGCTATTATGGAAAATGGAGGAGGTACAATAAAGACAAAAGTCACCCGTCATCTCTCTACCCAGAACTTTCTATTTTGAAGAAGAAATGGGATGAATTCTTTTCTTAGAGAAACCATGTATTTGGAATAGGTGTTTTGATTTTCCTAAAAGTTGCAAGGCTAATACAGAATTCCCACATATACAACACCCAGAGTTAACATCGTATATAGCTATGGGGCGTGTGTCAACATGGAGAAATTGACATCGGTACAAAGTTAGCTAAACTGCAAAGTCCATTCCGATTTCCCCAGTTTTTCCACAAAGGCCCTGTTTCTGGCTCAGGGTCCCATCCAGGGCATGGCGTTGAGTAGACTTAGTGCTCAGCTTCATGTCTCCATTCTCCCCAAGGGTATATTCTTTGATATTTTTGAGCTGCCGAATAAAATGTCGAATACCTACATTTGTGCCTGATGTGTGGTATGGCAGGTGTCTTAGTCCTTTTGAGCTGCTACACAATTCATTCGGCCAACAACTACTTCTCGAGTGTCCGACACTGCTGTGCAGGACTGCGTGCACCTGGGAACAGGACCAGCGCTGTCCCCGCCCTCACGGAGCCCGTCACTTCGTGAGGAAGAGACTCCTGTTCACCAGTGACAAACCGCACAGTGAGAGCTCGGCTGGGCGCTGCGAGGTGTGGTCCCAGGGTCTAGGCCGGTGGTCGGCAAACTCATTCGTCAACAGAGCCAAATATCAACAGTACAACGATTGACATTTCTTTTGAGAGCCACATTTTTTAAACTTAAACTTCTTCTAACGCCACTTCTTCAAAACAGACTCACCCAGGCCGTGGTATTTTGTGGAAGAGCCACACTCAAGGGGCCAAAGAGCCGCCTGTGGCTCATGAGCCACGGTTTGCCGACCACGGGTCTAGGAGACCTCACCTGGTGCCAAGGAGGGTTTCCATCGGGGAGTGACATTTAAACTATCTGTGAATGATGGGTGGAGGCTCCGACGAGGCAAAGAAAGAAAGCCGGGCGGAGGACACAGCCTGGGCAGAGGCCTTGAGGGGGAAAGCATGCGGCCATGGTCCCTTGTGCAGAGGAGGAGGCCCTTCATCAGGGTGGTGGACTGGGTGAGTGAAGTTCTCCGTTCACAGTGTATTTCCAGGATGTTTACTTAAAAGAATAGAAACCCAACCAGAAACACTTGCCAACAGCACCACCATGGCCGTCAGTTTCCAGTCGCGATCAGAACGGTGCTTCAGGAAGAAACACAAGGGAAGTCGCGGTCGACGTTGTCGGGACCTCGGCCCCGCCGCCTGCTCCAGCCGTCGGAGAAGGCCTTCAAGCAGCGCCGCACCTTTGAACCAAGAGCAGAAGATGTCCGGCTTATCCGAGAGCAGCATCCGACCAAAATCCCGGTGATAATAGAACGACACACGCGGGGAGAGGCAGCTTCCTGTCCTGGATAAAACCAAGTTTCTTGTACCTGGTCATGTCAACATGAGTGAGCTCATCGAGATACTTAGAAGGCGCTTACAGCTCCACGCTAACCAAGCCTTCTTCCTGTTAGTGAATGGGCACAGCCTGGCGAGTGTGTCCACACCGATATCGGAAGTGTATGAAAGTGAGAAGGATGAAGATGGATTCCTGTATATGGTATACGCCTCTCAGGAGACATTTGGAATGAAATTGTCAGTGTAAGACTAGAAAAATGCATCTGTTCTAGAATTTTTTAAACCCTTACCAATGGGGGAAAAGGGGATGTTACCAACTGAGATTGGATCAGTTCATCTAAAATCACAGATCGTCAAAACAGTAGTGTCTTCCCTAGGAGTTTTAGAAAGTTGTTTGCCTACTTTAAGCAGAAAAACTGAGCTCCAAGCGAGCACATTCAGCTTTGGAAAACTATATTATTTAACCGAGGTTGTCTTGTTTTAAAGTTCAAAAATAAAATACTTTGCATTCTAAGTTACCAATAAAAAATTTTTTTTAAAAAGAACGATGCTTCAGCATCACTGGGAGTCTCCAGGTCACCTACCTTCTCTCCCCCAGCCCATGGGATGGCCCAGCAGGTAGTTACCCAGTCGCTCTGGCTGGAGTGGATGGTGCTCTGCTCTCCTGGCTCAGACCAGCCTCCTCACACTGTCAGTGACACCACCCTCAGCGCCAGGTGGGTCCCTCTCTGCTGCCTGGGGCCCTCCTGCTCTGGCTTCCACCTCGGCTTTGTGCATTGTGACAGCTGAGCCTTGTCACAATGAGCCTGTTCACCGCAGGACACACCCTTTCCTCCTGCAGGGCTCTATAGACCTAGGAGCCTCTCTGCAGACTGCTGTTCTGTGTCACCTGGTAGCTGACTGGCAAGAGGTAGCCAACACTCTCGGTGACTTGGAAGGCCACTGGGGGCTCCCGTGTTAGACGGCAGGCTGGAGAACTAATCTTGGAGCTCCGGGAGGCTGGGCATCAGGCATGGTATGGCCCGTGTGCTGCTGCTACGAGGAGTGTGACCTCCACCTGCCCTGGCATCACTGCGCCCCTCACGCTCTCATCAGTATCTGGAAGGAATGGCCTGGGCATTGACAGGGGGATCTGCCCGTGTGATTTCCCTCGCTCTCAAGGCCACACACTAAGACAAATCCCAAAGAGCGACTGGAATAGAATCAGACAGGACGTTGGCTGCAAGACCGCCTGAGCTATGACAAATGTCCAGTATAATGATTTCATTTCTTTGGCCATCACCTAAGGACTGGTCCCTCTGAGCCAAACCCTGCGGTGGGCATCCAAGGCCCCAAGGTGGACGCGACACAGAACCTCCTCTCCAGGGGTCTGCCTTTGCTCCAGGGGGAGCAGAAGGAAACCTATTAGCACGGGAAGAGCCTCCAGCATGTCCGTGCAGCTGCGTAAGGGGAGGGGTGGCTCCTCCTGCGTGGGGAGGGCAGGGGCTGGTGGAGAACGCTGCTAGTGGAGGTAACACTGGAGCTGTGTCCTGAAGGAGGGTTGTTTGGCTGGCAGGCGGCATGCAGACGTGTTTGGGCAGAAGATGAGAACATTCCAGGCAGCGAGCGCAGCCGATGCCAATACACGGAGGTGTGAAGCGGGCACAGGGTTTGGGGAGTTGTAAGTTATTTGCTATGGCTGGAATTCCCAGTTTGAATGAATTCTGGCAACAACAAGAAAATGAAGGTTGCTCAAATAGGGCTGGGACGCCCCCTGGGACTTTGGATTTCCTTCTCGGGAAATATGGTAGCCACTAGCCAAATGCGGCAGTTTGAATCTGAATTCCAATTTCAATTCATTGAAATGAAAGGCAACTACGAATTCAGCTCCTCAGACTCACTGGCCACATACCAAGTGCTCAATGGCCACCTGCGGTTAGGGGGTATCGCACTGGAGAGCCCGGATATGGGACGTAGCCATCGGCACAGGAAGTCCTACTGAGCAGGGCAGCATTAGGCAGCAGCAGTCACAGGAGTCTTAGAGGCAGGGGAATGGCATTGTCATATTTCACTGAGCCCTCCCTGTGGCACCTGAGGGTGGATCAGATGGGAGGGGCACATCCGAAGGCTAGAGACCAGTTTGGAGACGGTTGCAGCAGCTTAGCCAAGAAGGCTGTCCCACCAGAGGAACTGTCCGCTTGTTCTCACCCAAAGCTGAGTGGAGAATTAATTATTCAGGGTGATTAATGTCTCCCCTCAGTTCCCATGTCCTCTCGCCCAGTTGGAGAGACGGGAGTCCCCAAAGGATCAGAAGCTAACGAATTTGGGCAGCCAACCCAGTGGCAATGGACCCCATTTCATTCCGGTAGGTTCTGGGGCTGCTGATATAAACCTAGGCTGTGTGACAAGACACAAGGACCCCAGTGTAGCAATCACACGTTCAAGGCCCTCCTCACTCACCGGCGGATGGACAGGACACATGTTTTGCCACCATGAACGTGGGGTCAGGTGTTCACCCGAACTCCCAGTTGCCCATTGTCCTTATCGCCGGAGCTGCAGGAGTTGGGGGACTAAGCCCGCAGGAATGTCCTCTGAGCCCTGATAACTGCAGTGAGCTCTGTTCCGTTTCCCTAGCCGCTGGCAGTTGTAGACATGGCGAATGGAAATGTCGACACATCCTCGCTCTACTGTAATTAATGACAAAGTGTTCAGTGTGCCATTGACTCAGAGGGAGCATCTGACATTCCTCCAGAGACCTCTGGCTTCCGAGGGTGTGAGTGTGCCTGTGTGAACCTCGCTGGAGTGTGTGAACATCAGCCTCATGCTCCTGGCTGAGTCAGAGGCAGAGCTGGGAGTGAGCAGGCCTGGTCCAAGGCCTAGCCTCGCTGGTCAGCTAAAGACAGACTTGGTGTTTTTGTGTGTGTGTGTGTGTGTGTTTTGTTTGTTTTTTTTGTTTTAAATATATTTTTATTGATTTCAGAGAGGAAGGAAGAGGGAGAGAGAGATAGAAACATCAATGATGAGAGTATCATTGATCGGCTGCCTCCTGCATGCCCCCCACCGGGGAGCGAGCCTGCAACCTGGGCATGTGCCCTTAACTGGTATCGAACCTGGGACCTTTCAGTCCGCAGGCCAACGCTCTATCCACCAAGCCAAACCGGCCAGGGCAAGACAGACTTGTCAATAACACTTCTCCCTCAGACCCACAGCCCTCACTGCAAGCCAGGCCCGGTCCTAAACACCTTGAGGTATTAGTTCATTTAATCCTCACAAGAATGCATGAAGCTGGTCCTATTATTTTTTAATATTCTTTTTATTGATTTCAGAGAGAGGAAGGGAGAGGAGAGGGATAGAAACATCAATGATGAGAATCATTGATCAGCTGCCTCCTGCACAGCCCCTACTGAGGATCGAGCCTGCAACTTGGGCATGTGCCCTGACTGGGAATTGAATTGTGACCTCCTGGTTCATGAGTTGACGCTCAACCACTGAGCTACATCGGCCGGGCACTGGTGCTATTATTATTCATATGTGAAAGATGAGGAAACTGAGTTGTGGAGGGTAAGCCACTTGCCCATGTTTATATGGCTACCAGTATTCAACCCCGGTGCTCCCTCCCCCGACTCCAACATCTGCACACTGTGAGCTGCTGAGAAGCACAGAAAAGTAGGGGCCGAGGCCCTGTGGAGGGTATTTCTGTTGTTAGTGCTATAATTGTCATGACAGTGATGCCAGGAGGGGACATGAGCTCCTTTGGGGGGGGAAGGGCTGGCACAAGCACCCCAAGCGCACACCAAGTCCACATCCCTTCTAACTGCCCCAAACAAGGAGGTCTTGCTGCCCTCAGAACCGGATGTGGCCATGATGAGGCTCCTATCCTGTTCTTCCATGTCCTTGGAGGCGTGCCTACACGTCTCCAACACCCCCTGTGAACACACCTCTTTGAGAGGCAGTCCTAGCATGCAGCATGCTGGCACAGAGCTGGCAATGCACACCTGCAGGCATGCCCGCTGGGCCAGTGCCACCTGCCTGTGTGCCCGCCCACGCAGCTCCCACTGCAGGGAGCTGGGCCGGGCCCTGTTGCCTCACTGCCAGCTTCAGCGGGCCAGCGTGGGTGAGTCAGAGGATGGCTTGATTACTGAACACACTGCTTAGAGGGGCAAGTGCTGCAGAGGACAGAGTCCCTCTGAAAGACCTCACTAACACAGCTCTGGCCCTGGGGTCAAGGTAGTGATCTGAAATCTCAGCATCTGAAGCGCTTGTCTGTTTTACTTTTTCTGTTGGGTGCAATCAGTACCCTGCATCAGGATTTACATGTAATGGGGACATCTAGGGGCATCTCTGGCTTTAGGTCCAACATGATCCAGGAGCTGAAAGAGTGTCCTTGGACTTGTTTTCTCTTGGTCTCTCGGCTCTGCCATCCACTGTGGCTCCACCCCTGAGCTCCATGTTGGGGCTCTCTCCCTATTGACGGCTAGATGGCTGCAGAATGACTACCTTCAGGGTTCCGCTCAGAGGGAAAGAGTAAAAAAACTCTTCTGGTGGCTTCCACAGAAGAATTCCCAAGATTCACTCTGATTGGACTGGCTTAGGGTATGTGCCTGTCCTTGAACCAATCATTGCTGATGGGGGATGAGCTCTCCTCCTGCAGGATGAAGATAGGACAGATCCTTAAACACAAATTAGAAGTCTTACTAGACAAAGGGGAGCAGGTGCTAAGTAGTCAGACCACAGACAGCCATGCAGGTAGATGAGGAAACTACCCTCAATGAGACATGGAGAAGTGAAGGGATGTCGGTGGGGCCACACAGCAGGAAAGCAGAGTGGGCTGAAATCGGTTTGGCTCAGTGGCTAGAGCATCAGCCTGCGGACTGAAGGGTCCCAGGTTTGATTTTGGTCAAGGGCATGTACCTTGGTTTCGGGCACATCCCCAGTAGGGGGCGTGCAGGAGGCAGCTGATCGATGTTTCTCTCTCATCGATGTTTCTAACTCTCTATCCCTCTCTCTTCCTCTCTGTAAAAAATCAATAAAATATATTTAAAAAAAAAAAAAAAGGCAGAGTGGGGACCTTAGACCCATCCTTCCACCTTTAACATTTCTGAATGCCACATCCCTTTCTCCAGGCCTCCCCCCGCTGGCATCCCTGTCTCACACCACAGCGAGGGCAGCTCAGTCACATGGCAGAGCTTAGGACCCCTCCTTGGCCCCTGCCCACCTCACAGCGATGACTGGCCTTCCTCCCAAACACTCAGAGGCAGGGCGGCCTTCTTTTTGGATCAGGCCTCCTAGGGCCGGTGCCTCTCCGGGTTTCAGCTCAGCTGACCAGCCTGTTCCTCAAATTCTCCTCCCTGTCACTTCATTTAAAAGCACATTGGGTGCCCGCGACATGGGATTGGCTTGATCATAATCTTAATGACCTGTACTTAGTAGTAACAAGTAGTTAGTCCCCATTCTTTTGTCACTTCTGGTTTGGGATTTGGTTACAGTCAGTAAAGAGCCAGATTCTAGCAGAAAATGCTATGAGTCTTTTATCTACCTACAGCTAGAGAGAGGAATTCACCTGGAATACAGATTTTTTGTTCCGGGCCCCACAAAACTTTCGAATTTTCTGGACCAAGCTTGGAAAAGGAAATCCAGGGGACCACTAAATGCCGCGCCATCACGTTAGTTGGAGGTGAGATGGATGTTTATTATTTCGTTTTTAAATTTAAAATACTTTAATTGTAGTAACACAAGCGCAGGGCAGTAAATTCAAGAGAACGAAAGAGCTTATGGGGAAACGCAAATTTCCTACCCCAGTTTCACCCCTCAGGGTGATCTCTCTTATCAGCATCTGCTTAGCTTCGCTCCAATTATCTCTGTGACTGTCTAATTACCCCTTTTCAGGAGTATAACTTTTCCCTGCGTCTTAAATCAGGTTCCCTAGAAGCAGCGCCTGAGATGGAATTCAGATGCATGTGATTTCTTGGCGGGGTGGGGGGTGGGGGGTGGGGGGTCTGAGTAGGAGGGGAGCAAGGGAAGCAAAGATGGGGTCTCAGCCAGAGTCGGCTTGGGCCTGATCCCACTGGGCTCTGGTGGAAATTGCATCACAGAGTTGAACCCCCCACCCCCTCTTGAGGCAAAAGGGACTTCAGTCAGTCATGGGCTGGGCTGCCCTGAGTGGTGCAGTCACCTTCCCAGCAAGTCAGCCCTGGAGAAGGGTCCTCTGTGAGCTGTTTACAGCCAACACCCGGCAGGGGCGGGGAGAGTGCATTGCAAAGGGGGTCTGAGTGGGGCAGAAGCACTACCCTCTTTGGGTGATTTCTTCGGAATGTATGCCAAAGAGTGGGATCACTGGATAAAAAGGTGGAACATGCATATCACTCTATAAATCTCTTTTCGTGGTGCAGAAAATTGAGGCATTAATACTTTATCATGAAGGAATCTATCAAACATGACAGCCAGCCGAGGCAGGCCCTGAGCTGATGGAACTGAATATGGAGTGGGTAGGTTTTGGTAGGATAAGAGAGCTGTTTCCCAGGCCTGGCAAGCCAAGGATTTCTTGCAAGAGGGAAGGGATGACGGGGGAAGGGGGGGTGGGGGTGGAGCAGGCAGCAAGGGGAGAAGCTGCTGGTGGGATAAAGTTGTTGGGCGTCTGGCCATGGTGGGTACATGACACTGAATAGGGAGGTGGCAGAGCCTGGGGTGGAGAGACTGGGGGTAAATGTCCTCATGCTTGGAAGAAACCAATTATTCCTGTACTTCGATCCTGTGTTTCCTTTACCCAATATTTTCATAGTTAAGAAAGTCTCAAACCAATCAGAGAGGTACAATGCAGAAAGACATTGCCTCCCACTCCCCACTGTAGCCCATTGGCCACAGTAACCACAGAAAATAGTTTGATAACAATAAGTGTTTTGTTTTGCTCCTCTTTTGGAGGGAGTTAAGTTGTTCCTCCTCCTCTGCGTCTACAGGTGTTTTCAGCTTTCAGACTCGATGGAGTGTAAATTATAACAGAGATAAAGGTCTCCGATCCCAAGCAGAGCCTTCCTCCCAGGCAACGGGCCCTGGAGGACCCACTCCAGCTGCGGGGAGGGACTCGGGCTACTATCATGGGACCTGGTGCTTTGGGAGCCGGTTTGGCTTCTACGCCTCTCTCATCCCCCCTCCACATCCACACCCCTTTTCTGAGCAGAGGCACGTTTTCTAAGGTTCCTCAACCACTTCTTTCCCTGCCATACGTCATCAAAGATGCCTCAAGCTCATCTCTCCAGTTTCCATTTCTCAAAATGCCATGTTAGAGACTTTGCTGTTTTCCTTCAAACTGCAATAATAGACCAACGTGTTTAATCCTGAAGAGCCAGAAAGGAAACTCCTGTTTACCCGAAATCCAAACAAGGAAGCTCAAGGAGCCAGATGATGTTCCACACGTCACTTCTCTGATGAAGAGGCAGGTACAACGGAAACACTTTGAATGGGGGATTGAGTCCCCAAAGCAATTCCCAGAGCGATCTGCAGTCTTGTCTGAAGTTCCTGATGCTCCTGCATCTACAGGACCACTCGAGACCATCAAACAATCCTATCTAATAAAAAGAGTACTATGCTGATTGACCATCACTCCAACACACAAGATGGCTGCCTCCATGTGGTCAAAGATCCTGCCCCCATGTGGACACAAGATGGCCACCACAAGATGGCCAGCAGGGGAGGGCAGTTGGGAGGGACCAGGCCTGCAAGGGAGGGCAATTGGGGGCGATCAAGCCTGCAGGGGAGGGCAGTTAGGGGTGACCAGGCCGGCAGAGGAGGGAAGTTGGGGGCAAACAAGCTGGCAGGGGAGCAGTTAGACACCAATCAGGCTGGCAGGGGAGTGGTTAGGGGGAGATCAGGCTGGCAGGCAGAAGTGGTTATGGGCAATCAGGAAGGAAGGCAGGCGAGCAGTTGGTTGCCAGCAGTCCTGGATTGTGAGAGGGATGTCCGACTGCCCATTTGAGGCTGATGAGGAGTGGGGAGGGAGGACCATGATCAATGGTAAGAGTCGAAGCACATCCTGGACAGGGGTAGTGTGGGGAGCGGGCCAAGATATTGTCAGTCAAGAAGTGATGGTTGGGGTGACGTGGGTACCACATTGGGTACCAGGATAAGGACACATGCAGACCGCTTTAAGTGGGGAGTTTTAAACATTAGAACTCCTTCCCAGAGCTGCCAGGGATTCATTAAGAAAGCAGGGACAGGACTGGTGACACCTCCCAGGTAATGCGTACCCTGGAAGGTGAGACGCCCCAGCCGCACACAGGACTGTGTGTAATCAGTTTGGTCCTGGCATTCATATTTAATGGCCTGTCTTCTCCTTTGCAACCGATTAACATCATGGAGCTCACTCTCGTACGCACCGTCTGTTAGTAGCTGCCTTTCCCTCATCCATCATCTCTTCTCGGCCGTGGGGATAGCCATGAGTGCAGGTCCATGGAGGCCCAGGGACCTTTCCGCTGGGTGTTGAGTCATCAATACATGCTTTATTCTGCTCACCTCACTCTCGCTGGCGTGCCAGCCCAAGGGCTTACTCCGTACATTTGAAATCCAGCTTTGGAATCTGGGAGAGCAGCCCCGTGTTGTTGTCACCGCAGTATTGCTGACCCTGTGACTTTTAGGGATGCCTCGGCCCTAATTCTAAACCTCTAACTTTTTATATTTGATTTATTTGAACAGTTTGTGCCTTAAAACTTACGTGAAAACTCAGCCAAAACACTGGGGGAAAGTTCCAGTGTATTCCTAGAACTATTGAATTAAATTCCTCAAAATATGAAAATATAAACGTCAGTGTGTTGGCAGAGGAGTCCTTTAGTTTCTAATGGTCTGGGTTTCATTGGCGTAATGTGCTCCTCTGCTACATGGGAGGGAACGGAAGGAAAGTCCTTGTGATGCTCTGAGAATTCCTGGTAACCAGATGGAGGACGATTCCACCATCCTCTCGTGGGTCTGAGGGAGGCCGGGCCCGGTGACATGTTAAGATAAATGGACCACAACAGAGAGGTATTTCACTAGGGGAGAAGCATGGAGGGGAAAAACACGGGACATGTATGGGTTTGTTAGTAACGTTTTAATACTTAGGGTCAGCAATGCCTGGGTCTGTTTTCCCCAATCCCTACACAGATCCTGGGGGATGGGACAGCGCCCCAGAAGCTAAGGATATACAACTTCTCTGGATGTTTTCTTTCCCTCTTCCTTTTCAGCTGTGATTATGGCCTTTTCATAAAATGGCAGGGCTATTCCTAAGTCTGCCTGTGGCATTTCAGACGCACCAGCAGCGAGAAGCGCCTGGTTCTTATATTGCCTATTGACACTGGTGGTGCTTACTTTATTTCACCACGTCCTTTGCTTTCCTCTCATTTGTCCTAATGGTGCTCCTTTTTTTCTATACAGAAGGTTGAGCAAAGTCAAGGTTTAACATTTTTGGATGCTCTTACATTTTCAGCTCAGCGAGAGGTTTTTTTTTGCAAGTGCGAAAATAAACGAAGACCACCCAAATGAGAACAGGCAAAGGCTATTTTTTTCCGAGCTTATAATAGCAAGGGAGTCAGCACCATTGCTGCCTTTGGCAGAGACTCCAAGGCAGGCGGGGAAGTGGGGAAGCTTTCTAGTGGAGAAGGGGAGGGCCTGAGATGTGCCCTGATTGGAGGCTGGGGGAAGCTGGAGGTGGTAATTAGAAGTGGGGCGTCCCATGTGATTGGTTAGGGGAGTATGTTTGACATTTGGCTTTCTCTGATTGGTATTGAACTGGAAGCAGGTTGAGGAGGCTGTGGATGGAGGGAATAGCCAAAAAACAGGGAAGCTGGCAGTTATTGACCAAGGCCTGGCTTTGTTCTGGGCCAACCTCTCAGAGGCTGTACCTTGACTCCCCGAGCTTCTTATGTGATCAGAGCCCTATTGTCATACATGCTCTGGCTGTTGTCCATGTGCCTATTCAGTCTCTCACATGTGTATATAACCATGTCCCCACCATCCAGAACAAAGTGCACCTGGATTTGAGTGTTTGAAATGTATTTAGTGTGTTTGAGCACATGGTGTACCAAATATGTTACAGCCACTTCCTATTTACGGAAGGCCCCCTGTATTTAGGGAGGTAATTGTTTAAAGTGGTCAATGTAATACAAAGAGTTATATCCAGGAAAAAATGCTTGCCAGATGTTCATGCAAGATGCGATTTTTCCCCTCCTTGCTGTTAAGTTTCTCTAATTTGAAGGAAGAAGAGAATGCAAAAAGAGGAGAGAGAACAAGATGAGTGAGGCCATGAAATCTGGGTGAAAGAGGGTGTGACAAAGAGGAAGTCTGGAGCAGAGGAAGGGAAGTGCTAGGGGTCAGAGGGAGGAAGAGGAGAAGCAACTGATGGAGGAGTGAAGGCTGGGAGATTTCTAACAAGGAGTCAAAGACTTGGCTCCCATCACACCCTATTCTTTCATAATGCTTCACTCCTACTTCCCCAAAATACAATTCTCAGCTGGGTATATGGCTAACCTGAAAGAAAAAGAAAAAGACTATTTCCCAGTCTCCCTTGCAGTGGGTGTGGTCATGTGACTATCTCCTGACCAATGGGATGTGTGCAACATTAGGATTGTTCTCTTATTGGGTAGAGGGTGCCCTCCTCTTCTTTACTGCTGGAATGTGCACATAGTGGTGGTGAGTCTTTTTTGGATCATTTAAATGAGGGCGATACCTGAGGGATAATAGAGAACAAGATTGAAAGAGACTGGGTCCCTCCACTATAAGCCATCATACCTGCCCTGGACAGCTTATATCCAGGTTGTTACAGGAGAAAGAAGTAACTCCATCTTGTTTAAGACACTGCTATGTGCATCTCTCTTACGTGATGTCACCCCTGTCTATGAGACTTCTCTCTTCCATCCACCCGTGTATGTCTCTTCTCCATCTAACCACTTATGTGCTCTTCCATAAGTAGTAGAATTTGGTACTTTGCCTCCCAGTACTCCCCTTGAGACAAGCTTGCTGGTCTTGTCCCCAAAGCCTCTATGGGGAGTAGCCTAAGGGGGAAGCAAAGCAAACACAATGATGCCAGGCAGGCCTTTTGGCCCTGGCTTTATAGCATCCACCAATGAGCCAACATGTCACCACACTTGAACCCTAGACTTCCAGACACTGGGGGCCATGATCACTGGAGGCTTCTGGTCTAAGAATGCCATGAAGCTGGTTTAGGGGTTTCATTGCCACCCTTTCTTGCATACAGCTTGACAGTTTTAAAGCTTAGGACAACTTTTTTTGGTTCAGAATGGAAGCATCTGTGCTAAGCATCATGGTTCTGTTCCAAATTTAGCTTCTGCTCATCAGCTGTGTTGATATAATGTAGGTATATTTCTATTCTTCTTTTCTTTTTCCATCTCTTAGAATCAAGCTCTAGAGTCAATTTGCTCCGCCCCTCTCCCCCGCCAGGACACTTGGTGAGCCTCAAGGAGGCTCAGCTGCCTGCATGCCTAACTGTTTGTAAAACAAGGACCGCTTACTTTCCTGGCCTATTGCACAATTAAATTAATATTCATGAAGCTTGCTGAGCTGTTCCAGACACAAGCCATTACCCACAACATTGCACTGAATTCCAGTGGGCCCCTTATACTGCTAATCGCTGGAGTTCCACCATTCCTTGCCCTGGTGTGTGCAGAGGGTGGCCAAACAATGGTCTCTCTCCTGCTTCCTCTGGCCTGGTTAATTCTTGCCAGACTTGCTGTTCTCAAGACTAGAAATCATGCCAGCTGAATCGGCTTTGTGTTTGGGGCATGGCCTTAAAGAGTGCCAAATCCATTCTTAACTCTAGTTATATGAAATATGCGTCAATAATTTTCCACTGGGTGAATTAAAATAATGCCTGCACTGCTGCTTGAACTTCTGTTCCTCACTGTAACTTGATTAAGAATCATTCAAGGATCTTGAAACATCGTGTATATTTCTCCCCATGCTATTACACTCAGGGTTCCTCAAGGAGCTGCCACAACCAGAGTCCAGTGCCAGGACTCTACTGAAGGGACCAAGATGGATCGAGGGCTGCATTTTAAACTCCCAGCATTTCCAACAACAAAATCTGGGCTTCTCTTCTCTCCTCTCTCTGTTTTTCTGTCTCGCTGTCTTTCTCTCTCGTGCACAAACACACACTAGTTGAATTCTTGTCCCCAGCTTTTCACATACAACTCATTCCCACAAGCCCATCCTTTATATCTGCTGTCCAGCGAAGCCTGGCTAAGGAGTTGCTCCATTTCAGGAGCATTCCGGCAGGCAGTGTGTTTTCCTTGACTGCGTTCCAGATGGATACTTCCGGCCTTGGTGTTTACCGCGGAACACACACGTAGGCTCTTGTTTCCCCTCATTCTTCTTCGGGCACCAAGTCTCTCTGTGTTTCAGTGGCCACGGAAATCTCTCCTCTAAGCACATCCTGTCCAACACAAAGACCAAAAACATCCCAACTAGAAGCCTGGCTGCAATTGTCACACTTGTTTCTTAATGCCCAAGTTACCCCGATTTTACACATTCTAACGGCATGTGTCCTATTGGCCAAGAGGGGGTGCGGTATTCTGTTGTAGGATAACAATGTCCCGATCGTACCTCATGTCTCTGAATGGATGCCAAACCGTGACCCACATCTCATTCTTTAGGAGACCCAAACGAGTATATCGAACACTGGTCCCCCAGCCAAGATGACAACCGGCTTGAGAGCGATGCTTCTGGATCTCCACATTTGTTTCAGCATCTTTGCCAAAGCCTCATATTCTTTTATCTTCTCTGTAGAAGGTCGGGGAAGCTCAACCCTCCCCTTTGTCCCACTTAATAATGAATCTTGGGCCAGGAGATGAAGGCAATTTCCTCAGAAAGATTTTGCTTCTAGGAAAGTCCCAGAAGGTCTATTTATCCAGAGAAGAGGGGCAGGAAATGTTTATCCTTCCTACAGGGTTCTTGCTATAGACCTTCTTAAGGGGTATGTTCTCTGCAGGTGAGGTAGGTTGTCCTGGGTCCCAGGCTATGTATCCATCATACAAATTCCCTGGCCTCCTTCCCAACTTCTGCGTGTGCTCTTTGAGTCACCATGGCCAGGACCTTGGCTGTTGCAGCACGGGGCCATTCCCCACGGGCACTCTTCTGGATAAACAGAGTGGTATCCCTCTGAGACCCACCTTCCCATCCCCTGTGTATTCTCAACTCATTTTAGCACACAAATATTGGATGTCCACTCTGTGCCAGACAACACAGGCAGTGTGTTCTTTTTTTAAAAAAAAAATACATTTTTATTGATTTTAGAGAGAGGAGGAGAGAGGGATAGAGAGATAGAAACATCGATGAGAGAGAAACATCAATTGGCTGCCTCCTGCAGGCCCTTTATTGGGGATCAAGCCCACAACCCAGGCATGTGTCCTGACCGGAATCGAACCCTGACCTCCAGGTTCATGGGCCAATGCTCAACCACTGAGCCACACAGGCCAGGCAGGCAGTGTGTTCTTAACAGCTTTTGAGTCTTGTATCTCTTTGAAATCCCATGACAACTGTGGACCCTCTCTCTAGAAAAATGCATGGAAAATGAATTTTTCTCAACAACCTCTTGAAGCCAGATAAGATTCTAGGAACCTGCTGAATGAAAAGAAAGTGCATGAGACTTTGACACACGTGGGGCTGAGATCTAGCTTTGCCATTTATCAACAGTAGAACAGTGGGGGAAACCCCTCCAGTTCTCCAAACCTGTTTGTTCACCCATAAAAATGGGACTGGTAATGCTTGCCTTACCCTCATGGCATCGGAGTGAGGTTTTATGAGAGAATAGATATAAACATAGACAATGTTATACCTGAGCACTTTGCACACATGAGAGTTCATGAAGATTTCAAAACTCACTTTTTGAGAGAAGGCAAGTTTTGTGATGGCCAATGTTTTGCAAATGAAAATTTGAGGTGGACTAAATGACAGATTTGGCCAAATTGAATCTAATATTGTAATTACTCAGAGAGAAGAAGGTGATCAAATATTAGGAACTATTGAGGTTTCTGGATCTTGTGAAGGCTCTGAGCCCAACTTAGGGAGCCACTCATTTACCAACATGGTGAAGAGCTACCTTGGCCCTCATTCCTGGAAGCATTCCTGTTGGTTGATGCCTCTCCGAGGACTGCAACACTCACATGGGGACACCGATTCAGCTGGAAATCCAATACAATCAAGATTCATTTGGCTCAGAACTAATCCAGGGGGAAGGTTGTTGGAGGTATTAAAATGTATCCCCTTCCATAGCAGTTCTCCAGGGTTTTGGCCCTTATTTCAGCTCTTGCAAGATGATTTTAGGTTGAGAGTTTTGAGGGTGCTGCCAGAGGTTGATAGGTTCAGAGGATCAGAGCCCACATTCTGTTGTGAGGAAAATGGTGAAGGACCCAAGGCTTGGCTTCCATTGGCCTTTGGTAGTTTTGTTGACACTCAAACCTGGAGCTGTTATTCCACTCATAGGTGGGGAAGGAGGAAGAACTGGACATTTTCTGTCCATAATCTGTTCCCAAGAGATTTTTAGAAACTCTTCAAAATGACATTTGGTTGTGTTTACTTCTAAAAGCAGAGCACGGCAGCTTGGTGTGCAAAAGGTATGTCAGCGGCCCTGTGTGCCAAAGGTTTGAGCGTCACTAAAGCTTGGGAAGCCAGGGAGGGAGGGCGGGAGGAAGGAGGTAATGAAGGCCAACAGAAAATCAAAGCCAGTGAAAACCCAATGTCAGCAGTTCCCAGACGAACAGGAACTGGATCTGTAGCTGGTGATTAGAGTGGGAACATGGTCTAGGAAGCACATGTCATGCGGGCTGGAGCACCCTCTTCACAGGGGCATTTCATGGGATGTATCTGACCTCCTCCTCCCTTATTTACAACTTTTCTGGGTAGATAAATATTGCACTAAACTTTTTTTTCCCAGGTGAGAAAACAAATAACAACATTGGCTGTTTGGAGAGTAAGACACGGTGTAACATTAAGGATTAAATCATATAAAAAATCAATTTAAAAATACAAGAAACATTTGTATCGGGCTTTACAACAAACCTCAGATAGGTAGACTTTTAATTCTTTTAATCCTCACCACAGCCCTTCATGGCAGGTTAAACAGACAGCTTTTATGAACCTCATTATGTAATGGAACGAAGGCTCTCTGGGGTGTCCAAGACCACAGCTGTCCCATCTCAGCATTGTGGTTCTCTTCAAGCCATCAGGCCACAGCAGGGGACAAGGAAGAAGCTCTGGGTCAAGAGCTGGTCAAGGGAAAGAGGTTGGGGGTTGGGGACATGGGCTCCTATGAGGTCCCACATCACGTGCCAGAAACACCAGGTACAATCAGGGCTGGTTGGATAGATGTGAGGGCCAACTCATTCCTCGCCAGTCTCAGCCATGGAACGGCTGGGATTGTTGCATCGAAAGTGACCACTGGGTCTGAGTGTCTCCACTGTCCCCTGCTGCTGCTGTGACTCACAGACTGGCTTCTATCAGGCTCCCACCCTTTTTTTTTTTTTTTTTGCTGGCACCACCGATAGTTCCTAGTTAGAATGTGTTTATCAGTTTAGCATAGGTAGATGGGACATTGGTAAGGTACATTTTGATAGGGCAGAATGTTCAGGAAAGTTCCACGTGGTTCAAACTTGCTGAGGAAAGGCTGTCCTGGAGATAGAGCAGAGTCATGGAGAAGGGGAGAATCCACATTTGTAGATTAACCTTGTATCCTGCAACTCTGCTCTATTAATTAGCTCCTTAGTTCTAGGAGGAAGACCAATTTGGAGGAGACTATTCTGAAGAAAACTGTACAGGGGCGCACAAGGCACGTACAAAACGTTTTCCCAGGATTGGTACTCCCTTTTGTTATCCTAGGGCTGAGGATAGAGCTAAACATTTGCCAAAATAAAATCAATCTTGATTTGATTTAACTTTTGAAAAGGGATAAATCCAGTAGTGTGGTGGTAAATGTTTAACAAGTTGCCCTCTGGGTGGGGTGGGGGGAGACCCTAATTATAAGATTTTCTGATTTCTGTGGTGTAATTACGCTTATTGTGCCTGATTCAAGCTAACCATGTGACATTGCTGAACATGACATTGGGAAGAGGTATGCACCATCAGCTTTCTTGAGCCAGTAGGAGCCAGCTCCAGCACACCATTGGTTGAAGTGAGGGATAAACCAACAGACAGAATCAGGGCGCGGCAGCTCCTGTGAAGTTGGAATTGGTTAGACTAAGGGGTAGGAGAAAAGGAGGCAGAGTGAAAGCAGGCCAGTCTCAGAGGAGAAGAGTAAATTGGCATAGAAAGGCTGGTGCGAATGGAGAGGGTCACCCACATGTTTTACAGGTTGAATCTTGGTAGAGCTCACAGTTTCTCTTTTGTGATGCAAAGAGCCTTCAGAAACACAGAAACCTGCTCAGAAGGCTGCTGCCCAGGTTCTGTTACACCTCAATAACAGTGCAGTCAGCCAGGCCAAACTGTTTCCCGTGCCATGAAGTACTGAAGGAGGCATGCCTGGACCAACTTGGCCTCTAGGAGGCTGAGATAAAATCAAAGCAACAGGATAAATGGAGGCTTTTCCTTCTCTTTGGTGTGAGCCTACACGTGTAAGCATATTTTCCATCAAGAATTAGTTGCTTAGAGAAGAACGATCCAAGCATATCTGTGGACCAGGTGTTCAATCCGTTTAGTCCCAGAGCCAAGCTAAACCATTTTCTGGGCACTGGAAAGAAGAAAGGGGAGAATGCCAATTAATAATCATCTTTCAAAATTGTTTCTGCTCATCCAAGGGACTGGGTTTCGTCTGTCCACTGGGCAATTGAACCTCATTTCTGCGGAGCATTTTCTGGCGATTGTGAGTGAAGTCACCCAGTGGGGAGTTTTGAAGCTAGATGACTTCCTCTGTCAGAGCTTTACCTGCAGCGGGGTCTTTAGGAAGCTAATGTAGGCAGGAGAAAAATGAGAAACTCAGTAACTCAACCCTGGAGGGGGACACGGAGGGCCGTGGGATGTCACATAACCAGGCTGATGGATTTTTCACAGAATCGACGGGTATTTTGGCAGAATTGTCCTGAGTGACTGGTTGCTTAGGCGACGTGCAGACACAGCTTTCTTTTAACTCAATGGGATGCCGATGATCTTTTCCTTTGCCTGCCAGACCCTCGGGGAAATAAATCTGTATATCCTAGGGAGGTGCATATATCTCCTTGGTGAGTGAAATAAAGCCAAAGGGATCATTTAAATAAATTAGGAGGGCTCACTTACCCTGATCAGGAGAAAAGAAAGGTTGATTTTCCTTCCAGAGCAGTCACTGATCTATCCAATCTATTAAAGAATAATTGAACCAGCAACAATCACTTCCATGAGTATCTACTAATTACACTGCTCTATAAACAGTCTCTGCATTCACGCATGCCAGTTGCTAAAAATGGATCATTACACCACCAAGGGTGCCGCTAGAGTTTGACTATTCCCAGACTCAGAAGACCTGACCCTGAAAAATGGGGACTGTTGTTTATTAACCCTTTCCCGACTGTGCCCTAAACCTCATATCATATATTCTGAAACCTTTGCTTTCATCCAAATTCAAGTCCTTCATTAACATTCTTCCCTGTTATCAATATCTTCTGTTATCACTCTCATAAGATATTTCAAAATATACCACTTCCCTTAAAAGATTCACACATTTCTTTAGTCTTATTCAGCAAACTCCCAGATAATGGACAAAAAGGCATCACGAACCTAGACTGATTCAACCCACTGAGAGATAGTGGACAGGAAAAGGAACCATGAACCAAGTCTGATTCAGTCCATCGAGGCCTCCATTTCTCTCTCTCAAATGAGGGAGTTGCATTATGTGTCAATTAGGATTAGATTTACCTGCAACAGTGACCAAGATGATAGTGGCTTAACTTAAACACGGAGTTATTTCTCTTCCCTCATAGTGAAACATGACGGTAAAGAGTACAGGGCTGGTACAGTAACTCCATGCTCATTAAGAACCCAGGCTGCGGGGGAGATAAGAGATCAACCGAAGGACTTGTATCCATGCATATAAGCATAACCAATGGACACAAAACACTGGGGGGTGAGGGCATGTATGGGAGTGGGGGGGGGGCAATGGTAAGATATGTACACATATAATACCTTAATTTAAAAAATGGGGGAAAAAAAAAGAACCCAGGCTGCTATCTTGTTGCTCTGCCATCCTCCAAACATGACTTCCACCTCTTAATCTAATATGTAGCCAATATGCCCGCATTTCTGCCATCCGTGAACAGGGGCACATTGCCTCTCTGAAATGGCACCACCAGATGTTATACCCAACACTCCCATTTATGGGGCACTGGATAGCCACAAGGGAGGCTGGGAAACAGAGTGTTTATTCTGAGCAGCCATTGACCAGATGAACGTTGGAGGGTCTTTAACCATGGAGGAAAGGGAGAACAGAAGAAAGAGAAAGGCTATCTGTCTCTACCGAAGATGAGATGGTGGTTTTTGAACTGTGTCCTCAAAATCCTATAGTTGGGTGTGTTGCAGAGGGGTTACTATGGGCTTGGGATGGGGAGATGTATGGGTAAATTTGCATAGGATCGAAGAAAATTTCTCAAAATCAGAGGTTATGGGTGCCTGCTTTTGAAGTGCAATTGTATTAGAACATTTCTGATAGGTGGCAGTGGTCTGGACTGAGAGCCATTGGCAGTTAGTTGACTGGTAAGAATTGTAGGGCCTCGGGGGAAAGGGTGCTTCCAATGGTGCCCTGAGTTGGACAAGGGGAAATCTGATTCTGGAGCAGGAGGCCAATACTGGACAAGGACACATTGAGCTGGTGTGAGACCAGTTTTCAACATCAGTGACATCTTATGGCACTAACAGAAGCAACAGCAGTTGACAACTGGGCCCTGATATCGCACTGATAAGATTGCATATTTTTCTCCCTGAATGAGTTGTGATCCAAGTGATAGTTACAGTAGAGTTTCCCAGCCTTGGCATCATGGACATTCTGGGCCCGATCATTTTTGTTGTTGTTGTTATTGTTGTTGTTGTTGTTGTTGTTGTTGTGTATTGCTGTAATGTGCAGTGTGGGCTGCTTAGCAGCATCCCTGGTCTCTACTCAACAGATGCCAGTAGTACCCCTCTCATTTCAAAAACTGAAAACACCTTGCCAAAGGTCCCCTGGGTGCAAAATCACCCAGTTGTGAACCACTGGGTTAGAATCCAGGTAATGGTGTCCATTTTTGTACCTTGCTAATGGTTGTGTGATTTGGTACCAATTCTTTCGTAAGGTAGAGGGACTACATATTAAAGGCCTTAATATGTTCTTGATGTTGACTTAATAATCCATTTCTGCCCCGCTGGCATGGCTCAGTAGTTGAGCATCAACCTATGAACCAGGAGGTCACAGTTCAATTCCCAGTCAGGGTACATGACCAGGTTGTGAGCTTGATCCCCAGTGTGGGACTTTCAAAAAGCAACCGATCAATGATTCTCTCTCATCATTGATGTTTCTATCTCTCTCTCCCTCTCCCTTCCTCTCTGAAATTAATAAAAATATATTCAAAGAAATAAAAAGAAAAACATAATCCCATTTCTTGGGCTCTGCCCTGAGGAAACAATTTGAAAGAAGCTTTCTTTCTAAAGATGTTCATCGAAGTATTGTTTTCAATAGAGAATTGCAAACTACCAAAAATATTAAACAATAGGAAAGAATTAGGTAAGCCATGGTAGATCAATGCACCCACTCAAATGTGTTTATGAGCATATAATAACATGGGGAAATACTTATGACATAATGAAGTGAGCAAACAAAACCTATAGAAAAAAAAATAAAAAAAGGAAATTATTAAAATGATAGATTCTGAGGAGTGGGATTAGGAATGATTTTCCCCCTCCTTCCTTCCATTTTCCTATAGTTTACAAAATTTCTAAGCTCAATATAAATGACTTCATGCCAAACTACAAAAACAAAACTTTTAAAAGAATAATTCTAATTTAAAAAAAATAAAAATTTGGTGCTCAAAGAAGGAAAGCTGTGCCCACAGCACTTTTTGGAGAGCAGTGCCTGACCTGGAGGATCCGCAGACCCTTCTGAGCTGAACACTCCTCTAAGCACATGCTCTTGGGAGAGAGGCCAAACAGATGTTCCTTCCTGCACAGAGTTGCTACCTTTGTGCCAAGTGACACTGCCACGCTGGCCACACCCATTGAACCAGGAATTCCTATTAAAGGCTCTCATAGGCTGGGTAGAAGGAAGCCCAACCACCTATGGGAAGGCTTGACCCCAGGCTCTGTCAAATCGGAGCCTTTGATATTGGATAGTGAAAAATGGGGCCAATCAGATCCTGTTTCAGAGAGGGTATGAAAAAACTCCCTGAAGAAGTGTCTCTGCCCACCCCTGAGTGATTAACAAGAACCAGACCATTAAGCAGCTGTGAATCCTGAACAATGAGAGCTATTATTCTGGGTCCTCCCTGAAACCACAGAGATGGATGTCCATATGCCTTCACTTTTTTTAACAGGAAGCTTTGACCACAGTGGAGATCCAGGCAGAGTGGGGCTCTGTGTCTAATGAAGCTTATCTCCCTTTTGGTGTGCAAACTTTTTTAATGTATACGGTCAAATTTAACTGTAGAAAAGTTGTAATAATTGACATTCTTCTCTACCATCTATGAGAGGACTCCCTAGATTCTAGTTTACACTAGACACTACATTTTCTTGAAAGTTCTGCAAAGTCAGTGACATTCTGCAATCTTTCAGGAAAAACCCACACTATCCTATACAGAAAGCTTTCTTTCCACGACAACTCCATCTGAGAACTCAGGACCAAAGGCTGCCCCCAAAGAGCCCAAAAGACCCAAATTTAGATATGTCTGCGTCTCAGATCAGCCTGTCACTTCTGTCAGCCAAGAAATACACATCTGGCCAAACAACTCTCTATTGTTTGTGACCTAGGCTGGATTCATCACTGACCTAGATAGAGAGCACTTCTAATCTCATCACCAGCTTCAGAACCACCTGGTCCTGGCTAAACAGGTTGCCCATCATCACTCACCTAGCTTTCTTCTTGCCAGTTTCCTAATACAAAAATATTTCCTACTTTGCACTGCGTGCAAAAAAGAGGGTATGGCTATCTTTTGCATATTTTTATCTGATGGCCAAGTAGCTTACTTTTTTTAACATCTTTTTATTGATTTCAGAGAGGAAGGGAGAGGGGAGAGAAAGATAGAAACATCAATGATAAGAGAGAATCATTAATCGGCTGCCTCCCGCACACCCCCTACTGGGATCGAGCCTGGCAACCTGGGCATGTGCCCTTGACCAGAATCGAACCTGGGACCCTTCAATCCACAGGCCAATGCTCTACCCACTGAGCCAAACAGCCTTGGGCAAGTAGTTTATTTTTAAAACCTTGGCAATCCTACAGATTCAATCGCAGGTCTCTGAGAGCCCTGCGAGAGCGGGGGGCAGGAAGAAGGGGAGAAAGAATGGATGGATTCTCATGGTCACAAGGACAAACACAGGAAAAAGAGATCCAAACCCATGCTCAAGTGTAAAGTCAATCCCAGCCAACTCATAGTGTGAAACAGAGCCACCTAACTGAGCCCAGTCCACGTCAGCCAAGCTGCAGTCAACTGCTGGTCCATGAGCATGGAATAAATGCTCACTGCTGGTAGCCATTGACTTTTGGGGAAGTTTGTTAAGCAGCATTATTAAGGCTATAGCTGACTGATACTGATTAATGAAGGTTAATAAAAATTCTATGTTAATAAAGCCTATGATATTTGACTGCTCACAAGAGTCACTCTTAGCACATACTCCACCTTTCCGAGAAATGCCGTCTCCTCTCCACCCAACCCTGGGCTCTCTGCCTCTGAGACCCAGAGGCCAAAGAGGTTTTCAGCTTTTATACCCTGAGCTTCTCCAGCCCCTACACAAGGTCAGAAGTAGTTCCTTCTCTCTTTTTCATCCAGGGTAGAGGAATAATAATGAAAACAACAGCTAACAATTGAGTCCTTATTTCTTGCCAGACACCATGCTCAAATGAATTTGACAATGTCAGTGAACTCTTTTACTCATGGAGAATCGGAGGTTCTTGGAGGCTAAGTAAGTCACCTTGACAAGAAGCAGAGAAGATGGGACTTGGACCTTCTCAATATGACTCCTTAATCAACACTCAGCCACCCCCGTTCTACAGGAAGGGCAGGTGCTCCACTTTCACACTTCTTTCTGTTTCTGGTCCCTGTGCCACCACCCGCACTCTTTCCCAGTACCGAGGGCAGTGACTGTAGGTCATACCATGTCATTTGAGGAGAAAGACAGGCTCAATGCTTTCGGGTCAACACGAGGTACAGGTGTATGAGTCAGGTGCTCCTCCTCCTTCTCTCCTGGGCTGTGGCAGGAAGTATGAGGCGGTGTGCATTCTTCTTCATTTACAAGCAAAATGTGTAGAGATCCTTACAGTTGACAAGGCCATGGACCCGCACCATGACTTCGGGAGGAGGGAAGGATCAGCTGCAACACTTACGGTCACTTGGATACCAAGACTCAGAGCCTATAAATGACTTGCTTGCAGTTCCCCCATGATGTAGCGACTGAGCTGGGACTTGAGCCCATGTCGCCGGAATGGTAACTGTCTTCCCCCATGACGACCCCCTCCCCACAAGGTTCACTTCCAAGGAAAAAAGAAGCCATTGGGTAGCATTTTCCTCGGGGTCTAAGGACTCCTCTTCCCAGAACTTGGTTGAGAATGCCGGTTGCATTTGCTTTGTTTGTGGTCAGTGTCCTGTGGGAAAGGGTCAGCCAGCTCTTCGGAGTGGGGCAGAGTTTTTGTGAGGCCTCCCTGCCCGGCTCTAATTAACAAAGGCATTTGTACTGCCCAGTGGGCCCCGCTGGGACACATTCCTTGTTATTGATGTGGTTTGTGTTCTGCTTTTTTAAAGTAAAAATCACATTTTCTTCCATTCCAGGAGTCATGTGTGCTCATTTTGAGACTAGTAGAAAAATAGAGCCCTGACCGGTATGGCTCAGTTGCTTGGAAAGTCGTCCTGGACACCGAAAGGTTGAGATTCAATTCCTGGTCAGGGCACACACCTAGGTTAGGGGTTCAGAGCACTTACAGAAGGCAAATAATTGATGTTCTCTCTCATATCTCTCTCTCTCTCTCTCTCTCTCTCTCTCTCTCTCTCTCTTCCCCTCTCTCTAAAAATCAATAAGCAGCCCAGCTGGCATGGCTCAGTGGTTGAGTGTCAACCACTGAACCAGGAGGTCATGGTTCGGTCAGGGCACATGCCCGGGTTGTGGGCTCAATTCCCAGTGTGGGGCGTGCAGGAGGCAGCCAATCAATGATTCTCTCTCATCACTGATGTTTCTATCTCTCTCTCTCTCTCCCTCTCCCTTCCTCTCTGAAATCAATAAAAAATAAATAAAAATTTAGAATATTAAAAAAATAATAAGAAGAAAATAAATAAGCATATCCCCAGGTGAGGATTTTTTGAAAAATAGAGAAAAGCATAAAGAGGAAGAGAAAGCTTGTCTGGTCTCCAGCCACCCTGAGTCACAGTGAGGACTGAGTGCGTTTCCTGTCTTCTTGCCTCCTGTGCTCCTCCAGATCTCTGGGCCTGTGCCCTCTCCCATGGCTGGGTGTCCTGGCAGAGCAAAGGACAGTGTGTGTGTGTGGGGGGGGGGGGGGGGGGGGCTTATTTCCCTGACTCTCTCTCTCTACAAGGTCACCTCTGGTGAAGGTCACAGCTCCTCTCAAGACTCCGGGGCCTAACAAGACCTTCTCTCCTGCTGTGCTGGCACTTTTGAGGCTCCGGCAGCAGTAGCTGTCCCCGGTCTCCTTCCTCTGGGCCTGGGATGGTAAGGCCCCAGCTACTGCACTATTGTCGAGTCCCCGCCCACTCACAAGTTCGTCAGTCGTCCCTTCCCGGGTCATCCTGGTCTACATGTGCCAGCTGTTTTCTGTGGGGAACCTGACTGATTCACCTTCTGACTCATTGGCATTTTGAGACCTTTTCCTTGAAGCTCCCATTGCTGTGACATTTTCTGAGGTTTCCAAAGCAACCTCTGAAAGGGTGCCTGGAATAAACTGGGGGGGTCCTGGAGGGGAAGGTGTTTAATTTCCGGACTCTTGCCTGCCTCCCACCTGCCCTGGCGCAGAGCTCCACCCAGCCATGCCCAGGTGTTGCGATGTGAGGGCTTCCACACCTGCACCTGATTCCAAGTCGCTCCAACTCCTGCTGCTCCCACACCCCTTTGGGGACCAGAATTACCTCCAAGGTCCCAGTTGGAAAGGAAGTTGTAGGGAAGGAGGAGTGAGGCCTTTGCACATAATGACTCCTCAGATCCCCGCTCACTTCTGGGCTGAGGCCTCCTCCGTGAAGCCTTTTCTGAGCTCTCCATCGGGTGAGGGCCGATGTGCTGTAACGCTCCTCTGGAGGCTGGGAGGTCCGGGAAGGCAGGAACTGTGTCCTGCTCACCTGGCAGCTGCCGTACACCTGGCACGTGATTAGCAGGCCATAAATGTGCTTTGAATATTGTACCTTTGGGACATCCTCCAGTCTCCAGTCTCCCCATTAGATGCATTTTGAAGGACTGTTTCCCGTTGGAAGAAACCTTGTCTGGAATCACCAGCCGCCCTTACCTATCCCCGGGGGCATGGATGTGATGTCACCAGAGACAGGTGTGTTTGCAGGAGGTGGGGAAGGCTGTTGAACAAAAGGTGCATCTTCATCAGAGACCTTTGTGAGGTTCTGGCCATGGGAGGGTGCAGAGGATAAAGCCAGAGCCAGAGAGATGGGGGGAAACTCTATTCCATCTTTTTCCCCAAAAGCCAGGCATGTAAGAAAAAGGTCAGGGCTGCAGATGGTCTTAGAAGATAAACTTCAGGTGCCATTTCAGACTTCTGGGGTCTCTTCGGAAGTGATCTTATTTAACTTTACTTTCTAATGTGAGGTCAGGTCAGGGGAGCTTTGTGCGTTGGTGAAATAGGTAAAACTCCTCTTTGAAAAGGAAATATGAATACCTCTATTTGCATACATAAGCACTGGGAGAACTGAGGGAGCGGTGACTTCCTGGGGGGAGGGAGTCCAAGCAGACTGGGGTAGCAGTGGAAGCAAAGCTTCTCAATGATACCATTTGATATATTATTTTGACGTTTGAACCATAGGAATTTAAAACCTATTCAAAATAAAATTACATTAAAAAACAAAACAAAAACCTTCCCTGAGAAGAGCAATGACCCTCCAGCTTTTTCTACTTTGCCCCTTGACCCCTTGAGGCGACCTCCTTGTCATCTGTCCCACCCTTTGCACTTCCCAGTGGAAAAGAAGACGAGACTCGTTTACAACAACCCTGTCGATATGCAAGCAGCTTGTTTTCTTGGTGGAGGGGGCCGAGGGTGGCATCATGTAAACATTCGCTTTTGCAACAGGGGCTCTGATGATTCCTAATGAACTGCAACGTGTGCATGTCTTCCAATTAGTTACTAGAAAGTCACAGGACCCAAATACTAATGTGGTAAACGAAGAATCCTAACCATTGTAGAGAAGACCAGATAATCTGCAACCAACCACTGGATCACACAGCAGCAGCAGTCGATGACAGAATGTGTGGGCATTCTAGCCGTCTACAGTTCAGGCACAGCAGGAGTTTTCCCAGTTGCCACGTGTTGCGCGGATGACAGAATTTTGGGTAGAACATTGAATAAAATAGTATTCTGGTCACACAGTCATTTTGGTTCACAAATTCCAAATTCAGTCGTTCTTAATGATTTGCTTAATAAGCTACGAGTAAAAAGCGAGTAGCTTTCCATAAATGACAGCTGGAGAATGGCTTGGCATTGACTCAGGAGAGCGGAAGCAAGGACCCACAGGTTTGGAAAGCAATTGGCATCCACCAGGAGGATTCCTGTATCCCACCAGGGCCTCTGAGCCCATGTTGACATGGCTGTATTGGCAAAACTGTATAAAGCTACCCTGCTCTGAGAGGGCCAAAGTCCTGGAGAATTTGGACTCCGTGATGGAAAAGACCAATTATCCAAACCATGCTTCTTCCCAGTGGGAAGCAGCCCTTCAAAGGATGAGGGTCCTTCTGATGGATGCATCAGCTCTGGCATCTGGGACAACTTTTCTAGAAAGAGCTTGCCATGTGAGCTGCAAACATGGGAGCGATCTTTTCACAAGGAGGTTTCAATGCTGATGAGTAATGAGCAGCTCCGCCCTTTCCTGACACTCTTAACCACAGCTAAGCTTCCCCTGGCAAGGATGGTGGTGCGTGTGAGGCAACGGTTTTAGACCCTCCTGCTTCGCTGAGCTCTGATCCTCTCAGCCCTCTTGTCCTAGGATCCTCCCAGCATCCACCCTGTTTTCTCCTGTCTCTTGTGTCTAATCCCAGCATCCACCCATTGGACTCTAGGACCCTCTTGGGATTCCACGACTTTGACCTTCTCATGCTTTCATTTGTAACTTGTACTCACTCCCTTGTTCTCCCTCTACCTGTCCATTTCAGGTAACCACTCACCCGAACCACCCCCAGTTCCATCTCCAGCTCCAGTGGACCAGAGGAAAGGTGGGGTGCAGCAAAATGAAATCCTTAAGGCTCTTGAACCCAAACTCCTCTGTTCCTTGGCCTGCCATAGTTAACCATCATGTATGCTTAGGAACAAGTCTATGTTCAGCTACATGGCTTGGATCTGTACTTTCCAGGAACTGAGCATATGTGCACATATCAGGTTGACAGTCAGCTGCTTAAATAATGAATTATTTCCCTCTCACTGGGGATAGCCATTGTCCCACCACCCTAACCACCTACACCCCTTCCCCGGAACGCCCTGGGCCTTTCCCTAAACCAGCAACTTCAGGGGCAATGCCTGGCCACGCAGGGGTGGGAGTGGGGGTAGGGCCCCTGCTCTATGCCCGGGCCAACATCCATTTCGATTGGCAGATATCCGAGTCATACATCTTAATTCATACATCTTAAATATCACCCCTATGCCGGTGATCCTCGGTCTTAGGGATTTCCATATAAAAACATGGAAAAGAAAGAGTCAGACAAGTGACTGCCCTGCCGGAAGCTTCCCTTCTCAAAGGCTGCCCCAGGAGGCACGAAGGTTTGCAGCAAGCACATGATCCAGTAAACACCGCTTTTGCCAAATCCCTGGAGGCCCTAGAGGTTGGGTGCTAATAAAGCTCAAGCCATCATTAGGCATGTGGTCTATGTAGGTCACTGCCAAGCACTGTCATGATGGAAAGCAAAGTGAATATCTGACCCCAGATAGACCAATGAGGAATTTCAGCCCCTTCTCCAAACAGGAAACACGCCTCCATCTCTTTTCTCTTTTGTCTCTCAGAAGGACTTGGTTCCCTCACCTGCAAAATGAGGATCGTATGAGTGACCCCCTTAGGAGAAAGTGGGGAAACCCACACTGGAAATAGGATTGGGTGGTCTGGCCTCCCCCTGAAGCTTTAGATTTTTGGCCGCTGTCACATGGCCACCTTTGTTTTACTTCTCAGCCCCAGAGAGGGCGTGCGGCCAGCAGGCCAGCAGCGCGAGCAGGAAACAGCTCCAGGAATTCAAGGCCTTGACCGGAGGAAACAGCAGACGCGTGCGTCGGATTCTGCTTGGACACAGGCTTTTTTTCGGATGCTCTCAGGAAGATGACCTGTGTCAAGCTTTCTACCATTTGGGCCGAGTTCAGGATTGTTCCTCAGGGAGACCTTTTCCTGAGCAATAAGGAACACACGCGTTTCCCAAGCATCCTGTGGGGGTGGGGGTGGGGGGCTGGAGAAGCAGCTGGACGGTCTGGGGCTGGGCCATGTGTCTGGGGACGGGTGGTGGGACTGGAGGTGTCTGGGGGTATTACTGATTCCTAGATTTAGTGGGAAGCTCCCAGGGAAGAAGGAAGAGGTAGGGCAAGCATGAGGCAGTGTATCTGCCGGTGCGGGAGGTCACCAGGCTGGGTCATGCCCTTTGGACCTGGAGGGGATGGGAAGCCACGGGGAGAAAGAGCAGGAAGAGTTGAACTGAGGCCCAGCTGGAGGAGGGGGCAGATTCTCCGGGTTGCTGGAAGAGTGGAGTCCACACTGAACTGTGAGCCTCTCCTCAGTCAGCCCTGCATGTGCACAATGCAGCTCCCTGCCCCCACTCCTCATCTTCCCCAGGTGCTGTCCTGGCAGGTGGACCCACCATCCCAGGTGATAGACCACACACACCATCAGATGCATCCTTGCCATCCAGTCTGGGGACACACCCATGGGGCCTGCCCAGGGAGAACTCTATTCATAAAGATGTTTACCCAAGCCCAGCCAGTGTGGCTCAGCATCAACCCCTGAACCAAGAGGTCACCAGTCCAATTCCCAGTCAGGGCACATGCCCAGGTTGCAGCTTGGTCCCCAGTAGGGGGCGTGCAGGAGGCGACCTATTGATGTTTCTCTCTCAAGGATGTTTCTATCTCTCTATCCCACTCTCTTCCTCTCTCTCTAAAGTCAATTTTAAAAAAAATTTTTTAAAAGATGTTTACCCATGAGAGAAGTGCTTGAGATGTGGTCTTGAGATGATAAAAATACACACAACCTTTTAAAACCATGGCAACACAAGAGGCAGGAATGCTGCAAATTGCGGTGCATTTGAAATATGGCTCTGGGCTGCAAGTTTGAAAATCAGGTTCATTAGGGAAACAGCTGGAGGGAATAGAGTCCTGCCTTCATCCTCACCTATATCATGTCGCAGCTCAGAGCCTCACCAAGTTCCAAGCCCAACCCCCAATAAATATTTGTTGGTTCTGTGAGGGAAAGAATGTGGAACAGGCATTTCTTAGTCTGTGCTCCTGTCCATCCTTCACCCTCCTTTCTCTCTAACAGCTTCGTGGCTCATGTTACTTCCCCAGCCTTCCCTGTGCTACTGGCCTCAATTACTAGCCTCAGTTCCTCACCTTTTCTGCATCCACACCCTTGGCCACGTGACTTTGCAGATCCTCCCACGGTCTTGGGAGGGGAACACTGTCCTGCCCTTGACGTTGGGCTTGGCCGGGGGTTACTAGCAGATGTGACACATTCAGTGGTTTGAAATGCGCTTGTGTGATTGGGCGTGTCCCCTTGTGCCTCTAGCATTGGCAAGGGAAGAACATGCCCCAGCTAGCTTGCTGGTCCCAGGAAGATGAGGCATGTGAAACAGATCTGGACCCAAACTGCAGCCTGGAACCCAACTCAGCTGATTCCAGCCAAGATCAACCAAGCCCCAGAGGACCTACAATGTATGAACAAGAAACAAATGCTTGGTGATGTGTTATTGAGGTTTCAAGGGGTTTGGTACCCGGTAATAGCTGATAGATACACAATTCCACCTTCCAGTGCTTTTTGGGAACCCACACAGGAGGAAGCTTTCTGGGAAAAGGAGCCTTCTCGTGAAATCCTGTCCCAGGAGAGCATTCCTTACGTACGGGAGCCTTGCTCAGGATGTAACACTCACTGTGACTCACCTCTCCCAGAAAGCATTAATGTGTTAGTAATAATCGTAGTTATCCTTCACCTGGGGTTTTATAAGCAGGAGGTAACTGCAGTGTACAACTATCCTAGGAGGTGCATAGGCTGGGATTATCATGTTCATTTTGCAAAGACTTCAGACAAGGTGGGTGACTCACCAGGACTGGCCCAGGAGGCAGCTGTCTGAAGGAAGAATGAGATTAGAAGTTCCTCGTACCCAGGGGCAAGTCACGTGTATGTGGGCACACACCCTTGTGGGCAGACACCAATTGTAAAAAAAGAAAAAAGAAAAACAGGAAAATGCAAAAAGCATATAAAGATAAAAATTCCCATTCCACCTAGTAGTATTCTGATTCATTTATCCTTGCTACTTTTCATGTGTGTATATTTATTATATATTTTTAAAGTTAGAATCATACTGTGTATAGGAGAGCATCTCCCATGGCATTTAAAGCCTACCTTGTCTAAGCATTCTCTATTATTATAATGTAGCTTGTTGCTACTTTCTTTTTTTATCATTAAAAACCATCTTCTGGTGGACAGTTTTGTTAGTAAAGGAGATAATTTATGTATTCAGTGCATGGCACCTGGTATGTGCTTATCAAATGGTAGCTCGCATAAATATTTGCCTAAGTCCTTCATAAGTTCCTTGGAATAAACTTCTAGAGGAACTTCTGGGCTAACGAGTTTTAACGTTTCAATAGCTTTTAGTACATAAAACTATTGTTTTCCAGAAGAGAGCTCCCAGTTCCTGTTACTAACAACAGTGTTGTGGGCGTTCATCTCGCAGCCTCCTCACCAGGACCACGCATTTTCTTAAAGAAAGCGTTGGTAACTTGATAGATGAAAAATAGTCATTCGTTGGCACATCTTTTCATTATTAGTGTGGCTAAAAATTCCTGCATAATTATTAATCATCAGCCACAGGATGACTCAGGGTGAGGCCATTGGGCCTGAGCCAGATTTGATAAATAGTTTTGCATGAATGAATGACTGAAGGTGGGCCACGCTGTGGGTGTTGAGTAGAATTGCTGAGGCGTGGAGTTGAAGCGTTGACTATATGGACAGGATTTAGTCCTGGTCCTTTCTTGCTCCCCTGTCCAGATACATTCCCAGATACAGTCAGGAAAATGAATTCCCCAGTAGGAACTTGTGTTGACAAGTGCTTCATAACCGTGGAGATCCCTACCAATACCTTGGCTCCCCTAAAACAATGTGAAGTTAGCCCGGCCGGGGTGACTCAGTAGTTGAGTGTCAACCTATGAACCAGGAGATCACGGTTCGGATCCCAGTCAGGGCACATGCCCAGGTTTTGGGCTCGATCCCCAGTGGAGGGCGTGCAGGAGGCAGCCGATCAATGATTGTCTCTCATCATTGATATTTCTCTCTCTCTCTCCCTCTCTCTTCCTCTCTGAAATCAATAAAAATATCTATTTTTTAAAAATACAGGATGCTCAGTTTCATCTGAATGTCAGATAAGCAACAACGTTTTAGCATAAGTGTAGCCCATGAGATATTTGAGACATGCTCATACTAAAACATGATTCATCTTCTGTGTGCCCTCTCTCTTATCTGGCAGCCCTACCTTCAGGGCCTGGGAATGGAGGGACAGGAGGACTGCTTGTACCTTTCCAAACCCATTTTACCCTACAAATGAGAAGTGTTTTGCTATTAGTCTCCACTCACTCCCATCCCCTTTCCCCCGACTCCTGGCCCTGGCCTGTGTGGGTCACCGGCAATAGATGGATGTGACCTTAAGTAACCCGCCTGCCTGGGCTGCCGCTGAACTGCCGCCCACACAGCCACACTCCTTGGCATCAGCAGGGCACTTACCGAAAGCGTGGATGCCAGAAAAATTCTCAGGTCCTAAGACAAACCAGGACAGAAATGTTGTGTAGCTGCTGGGAGCATTTGATTCTTAGATCAAGGGCCTGGGAGACCCAGGACTCTCCCCGCAATGCAGAGCCACATTCCTATGTCAGCTTATTTATTTTGGTGCCCCTAAATGCCACTTTTATGACTAATAATACCTTGCCCTCATGGTGTGCTTTTCATCCAGGGATCTCCAGGTGCCGCACAGCCCTGTAACCCCTGGATTATGTAATTCCACAGAACACTTCTTCGAGGTACAACAAGCCAACCTGTCCAAGATATGGACAGATGGACAGAAGAAATACTTGAGTCCAAACCCGAGCTGGGTGATGGACAGGTGGGTCCATGTTCACCACCCCACTTTATTACACTGTTGGCCTTCTTTTTTAAAAAAAAGAATCCCCAGCATTTAGCACAATGACTGGAACATAGCAGGTTCCCAATACATGTTTGCTAAATGAATGAATGAATGAGTAATGGACACACAAAGGAACTGGACGTTAACTTTGGGTTCCTTCCTTTGCTGTATTTCCTTGTGGGCGGGCTGCGTAGCAGTCACTGTTCATCCTATGCCAGGTACGCTCAGATGATTTTGCATTCCTGGGCTCTCCTGGTGCTTCCACTCCCAGCAGCACCCGTGTGTCCTCGCCAGAGGAGGGCTCATGCGCACTGGAGCAACTCTGGCTGCATGTCCTGCGTGTCCCACCTGCAGCCAGCACCAATGGCTGAGGAGTGCTGGGCTCGAAACGCTCCAACTCCCTCATCCCATATGGGGCACTTAGGTGGGACCTACACTGTGCCCCTGAGGGACTGTGCCAACGTCACCTTCCTGGGGATTCAGTCTGACATCTTACCCTTTGTTCTCCTTGCCTGCCCAGTCCTATATCCCCACCCTATGGGATCCATAGAACACTGACAACACCTCCTAATGAGTCACTTTCACCAGAATCCTCTCTCAGGGTCTGCTTCGGGGGAACCCAGCTTTCTAGGCCATGGCACATTTTCCCAGTGATGGTGACGTTTTTCCCTGCACCAGGAAGGATATTATAATGGGGGGAAGGGAGCCAACAACAACCCATCTTACTATTGGATAAGAAGCAACAGAAGATGAGGAACAGTCAGGACTTGGCATCCACTGGCGCCAGAATATAGACCCTCAGCTTGGAACTTTCTTGAGCAAAGAGCACAAGGATGGACCACTGCAAAGCAAGCTTCACATTCTTTTTGTTTGTTTGTTTTAATATATTTTATTGATTTTTTTACAGAGAGGAAGAGAGAGGGATAGAGAGTTAGAAACATCGATCAGCTGCCTCCTGCACACTCCCCACTGGGTATGTGCTCACAACCAAGGTATATGCCCTTGACTGGAATCGAACCTGGGACCCTTGAGTCTGCAGGCCAACGCTCTATTCACTGAGACAAACCGGTTAGGGCAAGCTTCACATTCTTATGCACACATGCATGTGGCACTTCTCATAGGATCCCCACCTGTGAAAAGGGCTGTCTTCAGGCAAACCTCTGCAGGAGCCAGGAGTCCAGACCAGTGGTTGCTAAATGACCAAGGCAGGTCTCTATAGGGAGGTCAGGACCCAGATCAAGGGGTTCTGGTAACAAAACGGTGGGGGTGGGGTGAAGAAACCGAATCCATGTGATGGGGTCGGTGGCCATGTTTCCTACAGAGGGCTTTTAAAGCGTCATTTCTGCGTTCTTTGGGGCTTTTTGATCCCAAGACTTCCCGTTTATAGAGATCACGTTCACACGTTGGGGGCGGGAGTGGGCTGTCCCTCTTTCCATCCAAGGGTTTCAGGCAGACAAGATGGAATGGCATTGAATAACTCTCCTGGCTGTGCTATCAGGACCATGGCAAGGTTGGGTGTCCCTGTGCTCTCAGACATTGTATTGGTTTGTTATATTTGAAAGGGCCCTGGTGCTGCGGCTGTAACCTACTTCGGAGGAAAACATTTATAATTAACATTGCTTTAACACTTAACTTTCTAGGGTATTTGTGGATGACACAGTCATATATCTGCCTTTTTATAGTGCTTCGCAGCAGAGCACAAGACCTTCTGGCTGACACCTCATAGATCATCAAAATTAAGACCTCTAGGCAAGCAGAAGAAAGTAGGGCGGGGGTGGGGTAGGGACAGCCACTGGTGAGGACGCGAACAGTTTCCAAGTTAACTTTCCTTTAGAGAGAGACCATTTCCGTCAAGGAGCCAATTATTCTCCTTTTAAAATTATGAGTGGAAAACCCTTTGCATTGGAAGTTGCTTTCCACTGGAACCTTACACTTGTTATTACACAACGGCCACATACGTATCTCTATGGAGATTACAATTACACGCCAAGAATGTAAAGTTGCCCAAGCAAAACCATTTCTAATATTAAAAATGCACCCACCACACACTACGAAGAGCTATGAGCTTCTCTTGTCCATAAGTAATGCTTACTATAATTCATTTTAAAGCCAGTTATAGATTCCGCGTTTGCCTAAGAAATATTCATCTTCTAACCACCTGCAATTTACAAAGAAGATTTACTTAAGCATAATTATGTTCCCTTTAACTAGTCAACAATAAATCTAACACCAGTTGCAAAGGCAGGCCACCAGTGGGCAATTATGAAGAAAAGCACATGAAAATATGTAATTCCTGGGAAAGGGGCCTGCTGTACTTCACATGTGACATCGACCAGTGGTAAGTCGTAAGTATGAAACCTGCCTCGGTAAAGATGATTTGTTTGCCGTAAAACTAGACACCGTCCTTGGCTCTCTAATACTTCAAGAAACTGCGTTCGGTCCTCGCAGAATCTGTGTGAAGCTGGCCCCCTCTGGAAACTAGAAAAGCTCTTCGAACCATAGAGCAGGTGTAATGAAAATGGTTCCATTAAACGCAGCTGGCAAGTTACAAACTGAGAAATTAATGCTTGGCACCACGACTCCAGGGGCTAAAATGAATCAAGGTGTGGTTGCCAGAGGCTCCTGTTTCCTCCCCGCCTCCCCAATAAAGACATTTCTGCTTCTAGATGTTTAACACAAAACAAATTATCGATATAGGCAGTACGAATTGTGAGATCGTGATGAAGATTAATCAACTAAAACAAGAGCTGTGCCATGTGCATGCAATGGCATTTTTAAGGGAGGAAAACCTGAATCATGCAATTCTTCCACATCCTTCGGGCCTGGGCAACCCACCGGGCCTCCAGAAGTCCTCACTCTCCTAGGAAACACTGTCTCTGAATCCCAGTGGGAAGGGAACGCTGATTCCATCCTATCCATCAGCCGCATGCTCCTTTGCTGCTTTCAGTTCAGTGTATTGCAGCTCGGTGTGCGGCTGATCTCTCCACCAGTAGAGCCTGACAGAAGTCCACTGAGCATGTGTTTGAGGCGCTCTTCAATAGTTCTGAGTAGTTCCTCTTAAGTCATTAGCTAAACAATGTTTCGAAGAATTATGCTTGCAAGGACCCCCACCCCACCGCTGCCCAAGGGGAAGGAGCTGCAAGCACCTTCCTGGGTAATTCAGGCAACCTTGAGATAAATAAATAAATAATGTATTTATCTCCCTTGGGATAAATAAATAAATAATTGCTGGAGGCTTGGTTTTGTGAGATGTCTCTTGAGTTGTAGGTACACAGGCAAAACATTCTGGAACTAAGATCGTTCAACTTTAGTGTATCTGAAAAGGTCTACGTTGCTCTTAGCCATTTAATGCATGTAATGAGCTAGTTGATCGTTTTCAAAGGAGGAGCAAATTTATTCTTAACATGAAGACATCCTTGTTTCCATGGCAACCCACAACAACCTGAAAGGAATGGTCCGCACCAGCCATACAGCCAATTGCTGCTTCCTCCCTGATTGGCAGCTGGTGGAAATGAACTCAGAGATGGAGGTCAGCCAGCCAGGGGTCAACCTCCAACTGCTTGGCCTGCAACACCCCAGCTCTACCGTGTGAAAGCCAGACTAAATCTGGAAATCAGCGAGCCAGGATGAAAGGGGCTTCTTCATTTTTATAAACATCAGCTGTCTCATCATCGTGTCAGAATCCTTGCTGGAGACTTTAAAATGATATTAACAGAAAATTATGAACATAAGAAGAAAAGGGCTGATTTTTTAAAATTGAATTTCCTTTCAAGGACCAGCATTGTCTGACATTTTGGGGTCCCTTTTGCCTGTCTATAAAAAGAGGAGTAAGAGACCGTAATTGTGTGGTTTCATATGCTCTTGTACCCAAGACCCCCCTCCCCGCAAATTGGCCAAATGTGACAACCGGAAGAGGGTTGGTTTCCATTGTTCTTTAGCGGACATCGAGTCGGCCCAACTGGACCCGGGCCACGAAACGTACTTTGTAACAAAGGATCCTGACCTTTATGTTGAGAGGGAGCAGCAATTCTTGTCCCTCAGCCCTGGGACCAGTAGCATTTTTGAAGATGAAGAAGAGAAGCAAGAAAAAGAAAATTCCCTGAGAGGTGGGCAAGGGGAATTCTTGCCTGCCATTTGGGGAATTCTTGCATCTTCCCCACCCACAAAGTGGCTGCGGTTTGCTCTAGGCTGTCAGCAATTAACTGTGTGGTATGAAATGTAACACCCATCCAGTCTGCGGGCTTCTTCCCTGTCTTCTTTTGTCAACCGTGTGACATTTACACCATCACATGACGTTTGTACCATGCATCAAATACACGCCTGTTGGTCTCCAGACGCGTCCAGGGAGAAACTGAGCATTATCACCCAAAAAGGAAACAGGACAGGAAAGAGAGCTCTGCCCCCTGCTGTTGCTGATCCGTAAGATGCCCCTAAAGGCGTGGTACACGGGGAGATGGAAAGCAAGTGGAGAAAGAAAGCCTCCTGCCTTCCGGGAAAACGAAAAGCAAGCTGGAGAGGGGCGGGGCCCGCTGCTGTGAGGGTGGAGACAGCCGCCCGCAGCCATGGCTTCCCTTCACACATGCCCTTTCTTTAAGTCCAGGCATCCAACCTGTAGTAGTCAATGTCCAGTTACACTTCCGTGACACTTTCTGATCTTAATTCCTAAATGATGCAACATTAAAAGTTTGTGTTGGCGGGATTGTCCATGGAGAAAAAGCGAACTGTGCATGAAAGCACTCTGATTTGGAAGTCTTTATGGCAGGCAGGACTGGGGGTTTCTGCCCACAACCTTCACGCTCAGAGTGGGAAGACAACTGACATAACCCTGTGGGGACGGCTGGTCAGAGGGCACACACTACTTGGGAGCCAGGGTCACTAGCTCTGTTGGCATAAAGATGCCGAACAGGACTAGACTGCTCGGTGACCGATAAACCAGTCAGGGCCGACGTAAAGCCGCTGGCCATGGCTGCATCCATCCCTTCATCTTCCGGGGACCTTCTGTAAAGTGCTGATCTCATTTGCACTCCCCTCCTCTGGGCACACCCCAAGACCTCTATTCCCGCCCATGACCCTGCAGCCCTCTCCTGCCCACACAAACACCAAAGGGAGTGGTGGCTTTCCTGGTCCTGGCTGTCCTTCCTCCCTGCTGACTTATGCAGGACGAAAGGGCTTTTCCTCTGACCGGGTGAACCTGAACCTGCTGGCCACGCCTTTCCAGGCAGCGGGAGGGGAAGGCTTCTGAGTCACCCTGAGGAAGATGAGATGTGGGGGCTGGTGAAGGGACAGAGTTTCTTAAAATGGCCCTGCGCCCCTGGCGTGGGCTCGAGCAAAGGTAGCGATTTGAAGAAGTAAGGTCATGGCTTTCCCTGGGGGACTGCCTTCCTGCCAAGGCTCCCCTTGATTTATCCTGGGAAGCGGTTTAGCCTCGTGGTGGCCAGGGGCACGGACTCGAGGGCCAGACGGCGGGGCCAGGTGCCCATCTCGGCTCTGCCAGCGGTAGGTTCTGAGACCCTGGACAAGCCATTGAGCCTCCCAGTGCCTCAAGTCTTGTATCTGAAATGGGGAGATGGGGTACTGCCTTCCCCGCTGCATGCGGTTGTCAAGAGGACTCCACGAGTTACTCTCAATCAAGTGTTTGAACCAGTGCCCGGTCCCTGTGGGCACTCCATGTGTTCGCTCCTGTGTTCCCACCTGGACAGGTAGGCCAGCTTCACAGGTGAGATCCTGGTCCCTGTGGGCACTCCATGTGTTAGCTCCTGTGTTCCCACCTGGACAGGTAGGCCAGCTTCACAGGTGAGATCCTGGTCCCTGTGGGCACTCCATGTGTTCGCTCCTGTGTTCCCACCTGGACAGGTAGGCCAGCTTCACAGGTGAGATCTTTGCAGCTGCTCGGGGGGCCCCGCATCGGAAAGGGTCTCACGTTTAGTTTAATGCATTGCTATCAGCATCTTGAAATTCTTATTAATTTTATCTTTGAACTTGTTTGTTCTAAGTGAAGTCAATGAGACAATGAAGCGTGCACAGGAGTGGAGATGTGGGAGCCACGTGTCCACCGTGCCTCGCTGCCCCATCTCTTACAGCATTGGCGACACCCTGTGAGCACAGCATTCCACCGCACACACAACGCCTGAGACCCAAAGCGAGCTCAAGGGAAGCGTGTTACCTGCAGGACTGGCTCAGCGGGGCGGGGGGAGAGAGGGGGAGAGATACCACTTACCGCCCAGAGAGACCATGCTTCTGTTCAGCCACACTTGGCCTTGCATGCAGGAAGAAGACAACAGTGGGCTAAGAAAGGCCCAGGCACCCCATCATATGCCTGTGTTACTTCCCTGCCTTAACTGGCCACTCACACTGGAAATGATGACAGGAAGAAAGGGAAAGGCAGGGCGACCGGAGTTTCTTTTCCTCCCAGTCCTTTTCTGTTCATCAGTAAGGGGAAGGCAGAGAGTGTTGGTAGAATGTGCACCAAGAAGTGAAAACGCAACAGTTCTAAGCAGCATTTCCATCACTCGGGTAGGAATGAAATCTACTAGTACATGCATGATAAGGTAGGAAGTATGAACTGTGTCATTTTGGTGATTCCACATCTGAGTTCGAAGTTCTTACTAGTATATGTGCATTTAAAACTGTCGTGGTATAATATAAAGTGTGTGCATTTAAAACTGTCGTGGTATGATGGTAAATTCGTGCTTATAATATTTCTATTATTTATGTTTGTTTGTTTTTACTGAGAACAGCATTGCACAGCAAATAAAAAACAATTCAGAAGAAAGGTGAAAGCTCTATATTTTTGTACCTTTAATGACCTGTGCCTTCTTTAACAAGGGGGTCCCACATTTCCATTTTGTGCTGGGCCCTGTAAATTAGGAAGCAGACCATGCCCACGGGCTAACTCCTTGATGCTGTTTCTCAGGAGCCTCTGTTTCAGCCCCAGCTCCCTTCCAGCTGGGAGGAGTTGAAGAGAGGGGTTGGGGAGGCAGAAGCGGGGGCTGCTCAGGTGATGTCAGCTGGGATCTGACATCCCAGGGGCACTTCATGCCCTCTGAGGCCCCCTGACAACCTACGAACAGTACTGGCACCAGCCGAGAGAATGCCATGGTCTCCGTCCACCCCTGAAAGGCAATTCCAGTCCGAGGAGAGGACGCTGATACTGGAGACCCACAGGGCGCAGGTGGGCACTGCCAGCCCGGACTCAGGCCTGAGGACCAGCCTGGCGCTTTGTTGTGACTGGCAGAAGTGGAGCAGGGTTGTCATTTTTCTTCCTGGGATCAAAATCAGACAGATCTCCTATTTGGCTTACCAGGCAATAAGTGGATAACACCAGTGAATGTCAGTGCAAATTACACTCCAGCCTCCTGTCGTCAGCTTGGTGCTGCTTCTTGTCACTTTAATGCAAAGAGACAGCATGAAGCTGATAACAAGCCAGAGGGTGGGGGATCAGAGGGGGGTGGCTGTGTCAGGGACAGGAAAATGCATGTTGCAGAGACAGATTCAAGACAGTAAAAACCCAGTGATTTCTTTGCCTGTTGGAAAGGGGGCATTTAAAGTCATCTGGACAATGCTTCTTATATACCCACAAAACTGAGGAGCTTCCTCATCCATCTATTTACCCACCCATCCATCCATCCATCCACCCACCCACCTTCATCCATCCAGTCATCCATCCTCATCTGCTAATGGGAGCTGGACGGGCCTCTCAGCACACTGGAATTCCGAGGGACCCAGGGGATCTCCATCTACTGCTCACAGCCACTTTCCCAGGGTTGCTTCTGAGAAGTTTGGAGCTCTTGGCAGCAAACATCTCTCTTCTTAGTATAAAAACAAGGGCATTCAGGGCCTTTTCATTTTGCCCAAAACAGCTCAGTGATTGCCTAAAGTATTCAGCTCTACTCAATTAAGTTGCATTTTCTAAGCTGGTGGGGGAATGTTACTGTGTCAGAGGCCCCTGGGCTGAGAGATAAGGTCTCCCTTCCAGCCCTGGAGAGAGAGAGAGGAAGTCTTGCCTTTTGCCTGCCAGGATTTGAGTGTGTCCATCTGTCTTGAAGTCTGCAAGGCTCAGCTCCCATTGACATGCAGCCTCACAGAATTCTCTGACCGTACTATGCAGGCGAGGAACTGAGGCAGTCAGACAGGCCTTCCGATGGCTGTGCTGGCAAGTTAGTATCTGAGGAATTGGAAAAGGGGCTGAAGAAGTAATGCGATGGGCCACATCTTGCATATCATCTTAGGTTGCTCAGTGACTTGGTTCTCTCTTTTGACTGGTGCTCCAACGGTTCCTGGATGCCCTCTAATTTGGACTTGGATGAAATTCCTCACCACGGGGCATGGGATCTGGCTCCCTGGACAGTCGTCAGGGGCTGGATAAACCAAGGGAGCTAACTCCCCATGGGGTGAATAGTGGCCTAGGACCGTGGTCGGCAAATTGCGGCTCTCGAGCCACATGCGGCTCTTTGGCCCCTTGAGTGTGGCTCTTCCACAAAATACCACGGCCTGGACGAGTCTATTTTGAAGAAGTGGCGTTAGAAGAAGTTTAAGTTTAAAAAATTTGGCTCTCAAAAGAAATTTCAATCGTTGCACTGTTGATATTTGGCTCTGTTGACTAATGAGTTTGCCGACCACTGGCCTAGGAGATAGATGGTGGAATTGGGGCAGACAAATTCCTCTGTCTTCCTTTCTCCCAGGAATGACCCTGGATCATGATTCCTTCTTACAGGAATAAGCACCTCGCTAAGTGGACTGGTGTCCCCTCACCGCTCACGGTGAAAGAGGAATGTGTCACATTACATTGCTGGACTCCTTGTCTCACCACCTTTCCTTTCCTCACCTCCATTGCCCTGACCTTGTGCTTTCTAACTAAATTATTAGAATTTTGATCCTTTCGCAGGTTTTGCTTTTTGTGGGGCCTGGACCGAGACACAAAGTAATGTTTATTCAACACCTGCTATGGGCCCATGGGTGCTTTGAAGACATTCAAGACTGAGTATGGACCTTGGAAAACTCATTCAGATGAACAGGAAATGTGACCCAAGGTCATCTAGAAAATCAGAAGCAGGGTGGGAGTGTAATTGTTGAAACTGGAGTGATAAACAGCTGGTGAGAAAAAGAAGATGAGGGAGCTCAGTGGAGATGGGGTGGCCTCTGGTCTCCAGGGGCCCAATGAAGAAAAGAGGGGCTTCTGTATTCCTTTACACTTTACACTAGATGCCAGGCCCCCAACTTGATCCCCAAATTAGAAAAGATTTCTGTTTTGGAGGTTTAGCTCATGCAACAACTTAGTGCTTTCTTCATAGCAGAAGTCATTACAGAGAGAAGGAAGGACAGCTTTCACTACCAGTATACTCGTTATCTATTGCTACATAGCAAATTACTCCAAAACTTAGTGGCTTGAAACCTCAGTAAACAATTATTATCTCTCACAGTTTCTGTGGGTCAGGAATTTGGGAGCAGCTTGGCTGGTGGATCAGGCTCTGGTCTCTCACAAAGTTAAGGTCAGAAGTCAGCTGGGGCTGTCAGCTGAAGGTCTGATTAGAGCTGGTGGAACCAGTTCCAAAATGTCCTACAAACATGGCTGTTAGCAGGAGACCTGAGTTCATCTCCCTGAGAACTATCTCCAGGGCCACGAGAGTACAGTATTCTTATGACATGGCGTCCCCTAGAGCAAGCAATCTGGGAGACCAGTGCAGAAGCCACATGCCATTTAGGACTTACCTTCAGAAGTCACTCACTGTTCTCTTGGTCACATAGAATGCCCAGATTCAATGTAGGCGGAGCATGGGTACCAGGTGAGAATTCTGAGGGCGTGGGACGGGGAGAGAGGGAGGAGAGGGAAAGGAACATTCTTGGAGACTGGGCGACAATAGGATCCCGGAACATCAGAGCTGGGAGAGTTCTTAGAGATGTTTCCACGACCTCATTTAGTAGCTAAGAAACCCAGAGGTCAGAGCAGCTCGCAGCAGGTCACTCCCTGAGTCATCTGTTCACACTTAATTCGGGACTCACTAGTGCCCAAAGGAAGCGCATGTTAAGAGCCCATGTGAGAATTGTAGCCCATGACCACCCAGCACACTGGTAAAGTCAGCAGTGACATTTAAATAAGAGCTGCTGAATGAATCCATAGCAAAGCTGAGGCAAGAGTCCATTCACTTCAAATCTAGTTATTGAGTGCTTACTTCCTGCCTGGTACTGTTCTGGGCACTGGCATACAGGTGAGTAAAAATGTGTTCCTGCTCTAATGGAACTTAGGGAGAAGACAGACACCCAACATACAGTCCCACAGATAACAGAAATATTACAAGTATGGCAAGTGCTTTGAAGAGGAGGTTGAAGCCCTGTGAGTTTGTTGAGTTTGTTCCAACCAAGGAGGTTCCAAGGAAGGGATGATTTCAGTTATCTCCTAACCTGAAAGCGAGTTCTACTGTCCACCAGATGATGAATTTTGTCCACAATTTGTTTTTCAGATGTTGTATTTTCCACCTTCATTTGAGTTTTTATTATTTTTTTATTTTTCTCATAGTTAAGTTCATGTTTTCCTTTAGTATCCTCGAATCTACTAAGATCTATAATAGCTATTTTAACATCCTTGCCTGCTAGTTCCATCATCACTGTCATTTCTGGGCTTATTTCTATTTTTTTCTCCTGGTTATATGCCATATTTTCCTACTGTTTGGCATGCCTAGTAATTTTCTATTGGATGCCAGGTAGTGGAAATTTTGCAGTGGTTGGTGTTGGGTTTTGTTTTATTCCTTGAAAGAGTGCTGAACTTGGTTTTGGCACAGTTTGATCTTTTCAGGGTTGCTTTTACACTTTGTTACACTAGGTCCAGAACAGCCTTTTGTCCAGGATTAATTTAGCCCTATTATTAAGGCAACTAGTAGCCCATTTGCAGGAAGAATCCTGCAAGCGGCCGCTGCGGCCGCGTGCACTACCGCTGCCGCTGCTGCCACCGCGCCTGCACCCGCGTTCCGCTTCCGCCCACCCCGCCCGGGCTTTCCCTCTGGCAGCCACCTTGCTTTCCGTTTTTCCTCCCTCTTCCTTCTAAGTTGTCTTCAGTCTTCACTCCTCCCTCCCTCAGTATATGCAAATTAACCGCCATCTTTGTTGGGTAATTTGCATACTCACCCTGATTGGCTGGTGGGCATGGCTTTGGCTGGTGGGCATGGCTTGGGCGAAGCAAAGGTGTGGTCAATTTGCATATTACTATTTTATTAGGTAGGATAGCCTTCTGAGGATGCTACCCGTGTATTACTAAGTCTCCACAATAGCTGGTGGGAGTTACCAGCTATTTCTAACCCTGCAAGCGCTCCAGAATTATTTGGCCTGCTCCTTTTAGGTGGTTCCTCTCCCTGCCTCGAGGGATGTCTTCACATGCAGGCTCTGATAGGAGATGGAGCACTTGAGGTTTTTACCTGACAGTCTCTGGCATTTTCTCTGCGTTTAGAAGTCCTCCTCTCTGATATTCTGCCCTGCAAAGTTGAACTGCTTTGTCCTCCCAGAACTCTGAACTCTGTCTCAACTCTGCAAGACTTCCAGCTTCCTTTGGGTTCTTTCTAGTCAGTAACCTGGTACCATTGTAGGACTTAGCTTGTTTCCCTTTTCTCAGAGTCCACAACTCTTCCAATGTTGAAGATTGATTCATTTTTTTCCTCCTGATTTTTCTAGTTGTTTAAGGCAGGGGTATATATCTAGTCCCTGTTATTATATCGTGGAATATTTTTTCTTTAACTTCTTTTTAACGTTTAAAACAGCTTTATTGAGGTATAATTGATCTAAACAACAGCATACATTTAACAAGTACAATAGACAAGTATTAACATACACTGAGTGGCCAGATTATTATGATCTCTGAACACATAATAATCTGGCCACTCAGTGTATATCCTATATAATAAAAGGCTAATATGCAAATTGTCCCCTCGACCAGGAGTTTGACCAGCAGGCAGGCCGGCCAACCGCCCATGTCCCCTCCCTGTGGCCAGGCTGGCTGGACCCCACCCATGCACGAATTCATGCACCGGGCCTCTAATGTGTGTGTGTGTGTATATATATATATAATATATATGTAATGTATATATATATATATATATATATATGTATGTATATATATATATATACACACACACACACTGAGTGTCCAGATTATTATGCGTTCAGAGATCATAATAACCTGGCCACTCAGTGTATATATACACATATGAAACTATCACCACACTCAAGACAATGAACATATCTATCACCCCAAGAAGCGTCTTCATGCCCCATTGCAATCCTCTTCTGGTTCCCTGGACCTTCCTCCCAAGGCAACCACTAATTTGCTTTTTAGTTACAACCAATTAGTTTGCAAACTTTTCTAAAGTTTTATATACATTTTTTATTTTTGCATAGCTTCTTTCACTCAGCTTAATTATTTTAATTCATCCATGTTATTGTTGGTATCATTCGTTTCTCCTTTTTTGTTGCTGAGTCATATTCCATTGCATTGGATATACCACAATGTGTTTGGTTATTTTGTTCATACTATATTGAGTCATTATTGATGGACTTGCTGTTTTTAGCTATTACAAATAAAGCTGCCATGAACATTCATGCAAAAGTCTTTGTATGGTCTGTGTTTTCTTTTTTCTTGGGTAAATACCTAGGAATGGAATGGCTAAAACATATGGCAGGTCTACATGTAACTTTTTAAGACCCTGCCAAACTGTTCTCCAATGCCATTTGTTTTTAAAGCCAGTTTTTGTTTTTAGAGCCGTGTGGTATGTGGTGAATCAGTGAGATGCTTGGATGTGAATGTTTAACTTCCCTTATTCTGAGGCAATAAGCACGGGATGGCAGCTGCCCGTTGATTCGTGTCAGCCCCATCAGTTAGGAAGGAGGCGGGCACCACAAGATGGAGAAACCAGGAGGCAGAATCCGAGGGGCCCCCGCCTCGCTGACGGCGGGGGGGAGAGGACTCTGAACCCTCGGACTTTCTGCTTTGAAGCATTTAAATGGAAATTAAAGTGAATTTGCTCTTTTTGGATAATTCACCCTCTTCTTGTGATTTTTGAAAATATGGAACATTAGAGAACTTAGGTCAGAGCTGAGTTTGAAGTTTGGGGCCGTTTCCTTGATGTTTTGACTTTGAAGCGCCTGTCTGTGAATAAATTCAGCCTTTGTTTCACCTTCCCCTGCTGAACAATGCCAGCGAGCTAGAAGGAAATTTCCAGTGGGGATAAGGAGCTTTTCTTTGATCCGAGCACCAATCAGGCTCCATTCAGCCAATAAAGGAGTCAGATTGACAAGCGCCTGTCTGGTTCTGAACCCCATGTCGTATTTAATAGAATGGGCAGCGGCCTGACATGTGTCTAACCACCTTCTTCCCCCTTCCCCAGCGCGCAGGCACAGGGGATTAAAGGAGCATCCTTATGACAGCCATTCACACCAGGCAATATTTTTATACTTCCACTGACATCTCACACCGTTGGAGATGTCTGGCACTTGGCCATATTAAGTGCAGAGACCCTGGAGAGCCGGGAGTACCTGAGGTTGGGGAGGAGCGTAGTGCGGGGAGAGTGCTGATCCACTGCTCTTCAAGCTCATTAGTCATCCTCACAATGCAGATAAACTGGAGGTCAAGCATCTGGCCCGGGCGCTGCCAGCACCTGCCAACCGCCTCAGAGCAGGTGGCAGCTTCTCTGGAGATGGCGATGACCTGTCTCTCAGAAACGCCCCGCCCTGTGGCTGGATGGCCAGCTTAGCTGACGTGCAGCCTGAGGAAATCCACCGTGGAAAGTTCACGTTCACACTCACCAGCTACCCCAAACGGAAGTGGTGACTGCCCCACCTCAGGGCCTCTCTGTAGCGAGGCCTGGCAAATCTCTAGCCGTGTCACTTTAGCTACAGCCCTAGCAGGGGTCCTACAAATTATTCTTTTTCCCCCATTGTTGGTTTTAGGCTTTCTTCTTATAAATCAAATCTGCTTCCTGTTTTGTTATGTGGGGTTCCCCCTTCCCAGCCCAAACATGATCTGGGTAACTTGTTAGCACTGAGCCTTCCGGGCAGGGGCCACACACCTCAACCTGGGGCTGAGCCTCCTCACCTGAGCTCCTATGGCCTTGGCTGAACTGGTACAGATGAGGGCACAGCTGAAAGCGATGTCACAATGGATGGCAGATTGGAGTAAGGAGGGCCAATCCCTGCCAAGCACCCTGGTTCTCCTGCAGGTGACAGGTGGTGGCCCCAAGGCATTTCCTCCTTGGCTTCCCCCTCCTTAGGGGTGCTGGTCATGCTGGGGAAATAAACATCCAGTTGATTTTATTGTCTCCAAACCCTTGGTCCTGGGGCTGAATGATGGCAGTTGTCATGGCAGCAAGCAACTCTTTTATGATCATCGGTGGCCTTTCCCCACCCCCAGGAAATTCTTAGCATGATTCTGGGCCTCCAGTCTAGTTCTGGTCCTTGTCTTTTGGGGATGGATGCACCCCTTGCCTTCGAGGTGGGGCGGGAAATTTCAGTGGGCTTGGAGGGACAGGTGATGCATGGGAAAGATGGGGGTGAGAGAAGAGAATGAGGAGAGACAAAATTGGGTGTGTGTTGGGGGGATGGGAACATGGGGACAGGTTGTCACTGGGAGACAGAGGAGGAAGGGGGAAGGGAACAGGAAGGAAGACGGGGACAGAGAGAAACAGAGAAGGGACACGGGGGGCGGGGGAATGAGGAGCTCTTTGCAGGCACACACAGACATGCGCCTGCGATCATGGAGCCCATCGTATCTTCCTGCACCGGGCTGCTCAATGAATGCCCTGTGCCCTGTGCCCTCGGCCGGACCACAAGTTTCGGGGCGGGGGTCAGAGGGTGAGGACAGCTTTGTTCCTCAGTCCCTGGTAAGCAATGCAATGCTGAATGAATAAACGCATGAATGGACATTCACTCTTTACACGTTGCTCGTACTGAGTAAGGCTCTGGGGGACTGATCAGTGGGAATCAAAATCACCACATCTGATGGTCAAACTCACATGCGGTTTGTGGATTTATTCTGATAAACGCCGCTTCGAGGAAGAGCAGAGATGTGTATTGGCGGATCAGACTGGTCAGTGAGGTCTCCTCCCTGAGGGCAATCCTCCCCACTCTGGGCACCCTCTGGCGGAAGCACAGCAGGTGTCATTGGCCAGCACGGTGGGTCGGCTACCCTGGCCTCTCAGCTCCAAACATCCCAGCCCACCCCCACCCTTGACATGCTTCAAGCTCCTGCCCTACAGGAGGGGAAGGAGACTTCGAGAAAGTGGTCTCTTTCCTGCTCACGGCCACCCCTGCCTTCCCGGCCTCCGTGTGAGTGTGTGTGTGTGTGTGTGTGTGTGTGTGTGTGTGTGTGTGTATACACAACCCGAGCTCTCCTGATTCCTGCTAAAGTCAGGTTCGAGTGACTGAATCAGTGGCTTTTAGACAGGGGAGCCCATTTCCAAACCCCTTGGAAGGAGGCGGTGGCATAGCCTCGTGTTCTCGCGGGGCTGAGTGGGGATGAGGTCCTGGGGCTGAATGATGGCCTCTGGTCTCCTGGGGCCCAATGAAGAAAAGAGGGGCTTGATGCTCAACCACTGAGCCACACCAGACAGGTGGCAGGTGCATTTCCAAGGGTGAGCAGGGGCCTTTCCTAGCCACTAGAGGTGGGCTTGGTGGCTCCTGGGCCAGCCACCCATGCTCTTCCTCTGAGCCTGAGCTCATCTAAAACCAGGCGGGGGCAGGGTGAGAGACGAGAATGAGAGGAGTGACAAAATCGTGCAACTTCTGCTCGCCTGCCTTCCTCTCACATCGTTTGCTGGGCCACACTTCAGCAGGATGTCCCCTTTTCTCTGGAGCTCCTCCCAGCAAGTAGATTAAAAGGAGGGACCAGGCGAGCAGGAACAGCCTGGATCTCAGAGGTCAGGTGACTGCTGGCCACAAAGCCGGAAGTATATTTGCTTCGGTACCTGAATATGTTTTGTTTTAATATTCAAAGGCTCACTTAGGAAGATGCCGATGTTCACCAGGGCTCTCATGGTGATGAAAAACATATTTGAAAGGCCAACTGCAGAAGCAAAGGCAGTTTGCTTCTGCCATTCTTTCGGCTGCACCCTGGACTTGACATTAAAATAGCTCCGTGTATGTGCAGCCAGCGTGTGTGTGCACGGCCAGGATTCCCTGTGTCCCCGCCTCCCTGTTTCTGCTCTGCCTCTGACCTGGTCCCCTTTATTCCCGACTTTCTCCCTCCCCACCACTTGTTCCAGATCTGTGGGCCAATCAACCTGTGGGAATGCTCTGGGAAGTGGGAACATTTAAGCTGCATCCAGACAGGGGTTCGAATTCCAGCTCGGCCATGTCTGGCTATGCAGACTTGGGCAGTTTACCTCTCTGGGTGTCCGGTTTTCTTCTGGAAACTGTGAGAACACATGAAGATGATTTAGCCCAGAGCCTGGCACAGGTAAAGTGGCAAGAAATGGAAGCGACTGGGGACAAGCCTACCCCCTCCCCCAGGCTCAGTGTGTCCTGCTGTTGAAGGACCTGCTTCCCATGTGTCCCCCTCCACAGCCTCCGCCTCAGACGTGGATGCCTCCTGCCCCGGGTCTGCCCCTGAGACCGGCAAGCACCACCTCTCCATGGAGGCTTCTGTGACTCCCTCCAACCCAAGTCAAACTGACCGTCTGTGCCCAGGATGCAGCAGGACGGACGTCCTAACCTCGATGGACACTTTAACGGAGGGAGTGTCCAGGGACGTTGCCTCACAAAAGCACAGGCTGGATATCAACCAAAGGACTTGTGTGCATGCATATAAGCCTAACCAATGGACACAGACAACAGGGGGGTGAGGGCATGAGTCGGGGGGATGAGGGTGGTAATGGGGGGATAAGGACACATATGTAACACCTTAATCAATAAAGACATTTAAAAAATAAAAACTAAAAAAAAAAAATCTAAAAAAAAAACAGGCTGCCATTGTCCAGGACTTCCCAAATGTTTGGGACCAGGAGCTCGCTTTTGCCAAGCTGCCATGAACTAGCCCAACTCCCAAAGTGAGACTAATGGTAGCCATTCAGGCCTAATGGGGAAGATCTCTATCTTTGAACTTGAGGCCATCCTCTTAGGTAAGTGCTAGGCCAATCTGTGTGTGCATTCTGGCTACCTTCGCATAGCACGAGAGGGGCATAAGGAGGGAAGAGCGCCCCCTAGAGCTCTCCGTGCACATGTCCCCTTCCTCCTTCCTCGCTGCGGAGAGCCCGGAGAGCCAGGAGAGGATGCTGCGCCAGGGTCCAGAGATCAGGGCCCGACCCCGCTCTGCTCATGACTCATGACTCGTGCGTGACACAGGGCAGGTCATCGCCCCTCTGTTGTGGCTATGAGGCCGCAATCGCGTTCGGCCTCTCCCTCCCTCGTAATGGTGACTCGGAGGATTAACGAGGGAAGGAGCGCCGAGCTTGGTGAATGCGAGCTTTGTTTCCGTGCTGGTTCCTCGGATTATCCCGCAAAGCCGAGGAGAAATAGCAAAGGTCAAAGTTCTCTTGAGTGAGGTTGAGGTCTGGGTCGCAGCAGGCGCCTCTCCCAGGGTGGTTCTGAGCTCGGCATCTGTGTCACCCTCACCGGAGGCCCAGGGGACACACTACAAAAGGAGGGGGCTGGGGGGGATGAGGGTGAACACTCTCCAAGCTCAGGCCACGTGCCAGGGGCATTTCACCTGGCCAGTCAGCCAACGGCTCTTGCTGGGACTTTTGGAAGTTTCCAGGAGCAAAAACCACGGACTGAACGCAGCCCTCACGTTTGGTGTGAGCGGGACTGATGCTGGTCTTGCTCTCTCTCCTGGTCATGGAAAAACCCCATGGCACCAGCTCCAGGCACTGGTGGCGGAGGCCAGAACCCTGGGAGGACGGAGGAGGGACAGGCCAGATGGGCTGCTGGCTGCGGCCCTGCTCCCCTGAGCCAAGTCCAAGACGCCACCTCCCTCGGTGCCGCGGCTCTTCCTGCTCAAGATGTGGTGCTTCCTCCGTGGGAGCTCTGCGCAGGACTCAACGGATCCCCCCAAGTAATCAGTTTCATTCTGTCTGATGGAGAATAACTCACACGGCTCAAAAATCAAATAACCTAGACCAGACTCAATGAGAAATCTTGCTCCCACTCTGTCCTGGTCCATAGATTCCTCCCACAGGAACCCCATAGTAAGCCTTTCACTCGTTTCTTATGTACCCCTCTTCGCACGGCTTCAAGTGTTCATTCTCACTCTGCCTCTTCCCTCGGGTGCACGGAAGTTAGCACGTGGCACGCCCTGTGTATCGGGCAGGGTCTCCGGGGAAAGCAAACGGCAGCCGGGTGACTGGAGAAGGGTTGACTAGGTCTGCTGACAAAGGTGTGGACGGGCTGTGGGGAAGCGATGGGGAACGTGCAATACCCTGGGTGCTGGTGATTGTGGGGGGCCCTGGGCCTGCAGGGATCAGATGCCAGAGGAGAGAGACAGAGAGAACTTCCTGGAAAGGGCTCAAGGTACAGGGACACCCTATCCTAGTACAATGCGGCAGGGAAGGGACCAGGGACTAAACACCCGCCCTCACCCCTCTGGAGCTTCTGCAGGCCCCCCGGCCAATCCCTAAATGAAGTCACGGGCACGGGGGAGGCTGTGTGTGCATTTGCAAGCCAGTCTCCTGAGAGTCCCAGCAGGCGAGAAGGGTGTGGGTGTCTCAGGGGTTCACACAGGCGAATGCACGGCACACCTGCCAGGACCTTGCCCCTCCATCCATCCCCTGACAGGGCATCCTGGAGGTCTTCCCACGGTTTTCGCGAGTGTGGATTTCAACGTGGCTTTGTTCTGCTTCCTCACCTTCCCAGCCAGCATTGCCGGCAAACTGCCGCTGACACCACAGCTGACACCGGTGAGAACCCCATGCCTCTGGCACCGTGGTGGGCAAACTGCGGCTCTCGAGCCACATGCGGCTCTTTGGCCCCTTGAGTGTGGCGCTTCCACAAAATACCACGGCCTGGGCGAGTCTGTGTTGAAGAAGTGGCGTTAGAAGAAGTTTAAGTTTAAAGAATTCGGCTCTCAAAAGAAATTTCAATCGTTGTCCTGTTGATATTTGGCTCTGCTGACTAATGAGTTTGCCGACCACTGGTCTGGCAGGACTACAGCAGCTGGTGTGGGAGCTGGTGCCTGCGAGTACCGGGAAGTGGTGAGTGGACAGTGGAAGGAACTAGCTCAACTGTCCCACAGTCCATCCCGAGCGCACTCGTTCACCCGGGACCTGCTGCCTCTGCTGGGGATTCTGCTGGGGGATCCACTCTGTGACGATTGCACATTAGCTCTGCGGTGTCTCAGCTTCCATTGCATTTTATTGTCACCTTGTTCTTAGCTTGTCATAGGTTTCTCCAAGTTCCTCAATCTTCTGGTTGTTGATCCCACTGCCCCTGACTGTCCACAGCCACTTCGATTCATTTTTATTTCTGTATTTCTTCTGTCATTTCGGTGGGATTGGGGGGGCGGGGGAAAGAGGTACACACCAGTGTGTCCTTAGCTATGTTGAACTTCAAGACACTTATCCTGCATTTAGAATCATTTCCTGAGAATGGGTTGCTAGAGATGGGGTGATGGCACCAGAGAGCGGGGATATTTTTGAGCTTGCTGACACATGTTTGAAACTGCTCACTAGACAGCAGGGAGAGAGCTGAGTTCCAATCTTAGTCTCTTCACTTGCCCGCTGTGGAACCTAAGTGAGTTAGGGAACTTCTCTGAACCTCGGTTTCCTGGTCAGTAAAATGGGCGTGGCAATAGCACCACCATTTAAAAATAATGTGAGGCTCTAGCTGGTTTGGCTCAGTGGATAGACCATCGGCCTGTGGACCCAAGGGTCCCGGGGTTCGATTCCGGTCAAGGGCACGTACTCGGTTGCAGGCTCCTCCCCCACCCTGGCCCTGGTCAGGGCTCATGCAGGAGGCAACCAATCGATGTGTTTCTCTCATAATGATATTTCTCTCTGTCTTTCCCTCTCTCTTCCACTCTCTCTAAAAATCAATGGGAAAATATCCTCAGGTGAGGATTAAAATAAATAAATAATAATGTGAGGTCGTCCCCAGGGCCTAGCCCATAAACAGTGCTTGATGGATGCTGTTAGTCAGCGTTGTTTCAGATGAGTGGTTTGTCGGCATCAAAGAACTGTGAATTCAATTAGGTGCTTGGAAAAGCATTCCCTTGATTGGTCACCGGCGTTTCACGCGCTCAGATAAATCACTTCCCAGCTTGGTACCTCCATCTCCAAAGACAGAGCCTCCTTCCTACATGCCCGTCTGCAAAGATTCGCTGTGACGTAGACATGCTTCCATCAGAATGGTTAGGGTTATTTTCACTGGAAAGACGGGCCCTGAGCCCCTGCCTCCAGCTCCAGACTGAGTGCCTACAAGCTGACTCCTCCCTCTGAACTCGGCCAAGTGCAAACTCCTGTGGAAGAAAATACCTGACCCTTATTCTGGGCCATCACCCAGAAATGTAATGTCTTCCTCAGCTCAGATGTGGGTTCTCAGGACTTCCTTTTCCTATTTGACAACTTGTTAGTCATTAATCCCCAAGCAAACCTGCTCAGGGAAGCAGGCTGAGCCCTCCCCAAGGCCACGTGCTGGGCCAGGCCCAGGAGGCGGGGCGGGAGGGGGGGGGGGAGTGTTTCTGTTCTGCCTGGAGGGAAGGCTGGAGGGGGCTCTTGCTAGAACCTCTGAAGTCCCTGGGCCAGGGGTGCAATGTCCTGGGGGCCTGGGGTCAGGAAGCAGAAAGGGTGAGGATATTGACGAAGAAGCCGGCTCAATGGCCCAGAGAGAGGTTTGTACTTGGAGAACCAAGGTAGGCCCAGCAGGAGGTCAGCCAGCCCCCCTCACCCCCACCACCACCCCCACCACCCCCACTCCCCCCTCACCCCCCCACCTCCCCAACCCCCGGCACTGTGAGAGCTCACCGAGGCAGGGTTCTGACAGAATGGATCTGAGGCAAAGTGAGGGGTGGGATGGGTGGGGCATTTGGAGAGATAACAGGAAGTGACAGGGCAAGCACAAGGTCTGAAAGGTGTATTTTATTTTATCTTATTTCATTGTAAGTGATTTCACTTCACTTTTGTTTTGATTCGGTACGTAGTAAACAAACAAGATGCGGGTCTGACCGTGACCTTTGCGTAGTACGAGTAATCATGTAAGAATCTCTTCCCCTTTCCTGGCCCCACGGCCAGCAGGGCTGACGGCCACCTTCGGCCCCACAGACAGGTCCCGGCAAGGACCACGACGTCACCTCCATGAAGAACCAGGCCTCCTCCTCAGGGTAACCACTCCCAGAATGCAAAGCGGGGTCTGGAGAGGTCCAGGGACTGGGCCTTGGCCACTCTGAGGAGCTGGTCTGAGCAGATTTGGCAGCGACGCAGCGGGCACAGTCGGCTGTCACCAGGAGCCGAGGAACATTCTGTGCCATTTGCACAGAAGCCACATTTCCGACTTGATTGAAAGAAGAATCTTGAACAATATATAGATTTTCAGTGACTCAAGGCTTGCTCTTGCCAACTCCTAGCATAAAGCGTATTTTTACAGCTGGGAGGATGAGTCTCTGAAAGATGGCATTTACCATGGAAACGCTGACACAGCCTCTCATTCCCTTCACGGTGATTACAAACCTCATTTCAATTTGTTTTTCTTTATTTTGAGCTGCAGTTATTTGCAAGCCCAGGAGTGTCTCTCTCTGGCTGTGACAGAAAAGGAAATGCTGCCCTCTGTCGGAAATAAGAGGGAAATGCTTTTGACTTGCTGCAAAGGGGTGCAAGTCTGGGTTTGGAGAATCAGGGGCACCGAGGAAACCAGCCTTTCTTACTAACAATCTTACCAGGAAAGAAATGCCTGCGGGACATACCTTGTTTCCTAGGGAAAGGGAGGCCCCGGAGGGAAAGAGGTAATAAAAGGTGCTTTTTATCAAACCAGAGGCCACTGGGGGACTCTGGGAGCAGGTGTGGACTCTGCACCTCGGGCATCTGCCGGCAGGGCCGGGAGGAAGCCCGTCGCTGGGTGCAGGCTGCTCCACACAAATGCTTACGCACCGGTGACCTGCTGGCCAGCACTGGCTCCAGCGGCCAGCGGAGGTCCTCCGGCCGAGATGCAGGTCCGGGCCTTGTCACCTTGAGACCCCAGCGGACTCGGGCAGCTACTGAGCTGTCTGCTGCACCCACTCATCATTACGACCTTTATCCTCCTTTGTAGGCCTATTTTATGACCCTGGAATTCGGGGGCACGTGCCCTCTGTTGATTCAAGGCTTGCAGCCTCTGCTGAACCAGAAGCTCAGGAGTCCTCCTAACCAAATGCCCAAGAACGTCTTTCTATTCCCAGATGTCTTCACTGACAAGAAAATCCATAATGGGTCTGGCCGCACTTCTCAGTCTGCCGGTGGGATCGCAGCGGTCTGAGAGCTGACGTGTTCTGATATTTCCCCACCAAAATAAGGCTCCGTTCAACCACACGGATCACAGTAGAATGTGATTTTTATTTTACAAAACGTTTTACATTGAACATTGTAGGAAAACTGGAAAAATGCAAATAAGCAAAAGGGAGGGGAAGGTGCGGAGGCACAATTACTGCGGAGGTAGTGGGTTTGGACGAGTGTGCGGTGCTTAGCAGTCCCTTTATGCAGAGCGGTTGTCATTGTAGCAAGAGCCAGCCTGCATTCCCCACACTGCGTACAGCTCTATGACCCTGGTTCTAGTGGCAGCTTTCATAAAATAAAGCCACCTTTCAGCCAACAATGGCTAGAGAATCATTTTGAATTGTTCCCAAAACCCCAGGTAGAGGAAAATTCCTCTAGGGTGTGTTAGAATGTTTATAGGAGTGGCAGGTCAAGAAAATAAACAACTTGGTAGGAAGAGGGAAAAAATATGTAGTGATTTGTCAGCGGTGTGAAGATATTGTGTACAAGGTTGGAATAAAATACACCCAAAATTAGGAAGGTTATCTTGGGAAGAGGGACTCAAGGTGACTGACTTTCTTTGCTATTGTTCAAGCAAAACTGAAAGATAAATATTAGACACCCCTTCCCCCCCCCCCCCCCACACACACACAACCAATTTCAGTGGGGATTAAAACAAAGCAGGAGGACCTGAGTCTGGCGGGGGGGGGGGGGGGGAGGGGGGCGGGGGGGGCGGGTTGAGGGGCCTTGCCTGTGAGGGGTAATTGTCTAGGGTGTTGGGGGAGGTCCCTCACGTCTTTCCCATCACCTCCTTTTCCTCCAAATGCATCGAGCCACACGTTTGGGGATCATGGGTAATTCAGGATGAAGCCGGAGGTGGGGCTGGTTGACAGATGCCCCAACCAGGCCTAGGAGGGAGGGCCGTTATTACCCCTTTTCATAATTCTCTCTGAACACAGGAGCTCATCTCTGCCCTGGGCGCTTTGCCCTGGCTGTTCCCTGTGCCTGAGATATTCGTCTTTCAGGTCTGAGCCCAGAGAGGGCGTGTGAGGATCCCAAGAGCACACAGCAATGTCTGCCCTGTTGCAAACCCCACAAGCAGGAGCTGAGTTCCAAAGGGATTCTCAGATAGTTACAGCTGGAGAAAATTCCTGTTATAAGTTTGACAAGGAGACCAGGCTGCCCCCCAAAGTCCAGGCAGGACGGCTGATGTGTAATCCAGATCACCTTGTTAAGATAACAGCTTGAGCCGTCCCCCCAGGCAGAGCCAGCCCCATCAGCAATAGTCGGTATTTACTGAGTGCCAGCCAGGAGCCACGCTGGGTCCACAGCTGATCCTGGCACAGCCTTCTCTCGACGCGGCGGAGGGCACCTCGAGAAAACCAGGCTCGGTGTCTCATGCCCTTGACCCCTGTACGACACAGCAGCCTCCCCCTCTCTCAAACCCCTGGTCTCTGTCTCTTTTTCTTCTCAGCATTGAGCACTCTCGGATGGTACATCATCCCTCTCTCCGTTGCAAGAGGCAGCTATGTGAATCGTCTTGTCCATCCTGATTCCCAGCATCCAGAACTCTGCCCGGCACACACAGACGCTCGATAAGCATCTCGTCTTGAATGGCCGCCTGTTATTTCAGTAGGGAGGGGATATCAGAGCATCAGGAGTTCAGGTAAGGGCTGTTCTGGGCGATTCAGCTTGTTTGGCTCAAGTTCAAGCCCCAACTCCGGTGTCAGCGATTGCCGTCGACGATGCAGATGTCAGGAGTGGAGATTCCTTCATGGGCTCAGCTGTCACAGCAGCACCGGGTGACGCGCAGGGACGGGGGCTCTGACCCCTTCTCCCCTCTGTGATCTCCCGCGTGTCTCTGTCCCTCCTTGTCTGTCAGCTTCCTCACTTAGACAAGGAGGTGGGTGCACTCCATTTGAAGATCTTGTCAGGTTCCCCTGACAAGCATTAATGGGAAAGCAATGTATGAAGGAAAACCGATAGGAGAGCGTGGGAGAGGGCCCAGGAAGGAGGAAGGCCAAGCAAAGATGCCTTTGGGCAAAGTCTCCTGAGGCCCCCACTGGGCTCCATTCAGCAGGGACAGTGCAGATGGCACCCCAGAGTGGGAGTGAAGAGCAAGAGCATGTATACCCCTGCACTGGCCTCCCAGTGGGCACCCCTGGAGGTTGTGAATTTCCCGGCGCCGCAAGCTCACCATGCGCCCCCAGCCCGCCATGTGCACAGGTCCAGTGGACTCCAGCCCCCAGACGAGAAGCAGAAGTGGCCCTTGGGGATGCCCATGGCAATATGGGTGGAGTTCTGACATGGTCTCTCATGTGACCTTAAGAGGGCCCTTCCCTGACAAAGGGCTTGCTGGGTGTGCCAGCCTGTGCCAATTGCTGTATCGCTTTCCGTCTCACCTACTCAGCCATGGAAGCAGAGATAATAACCTCTCCTCTGCTTGTCCCTACAAGGTGGGGTTGTGCCTGAGGGAACGCAGAGGGTTTGCACCAATGGCTGGTGATGTTATTGTGATCGCTCTTCATCAGTACTTAAAGCAGATGCGAGAGATTCGGAGTTTTGCTTCTTACGTTAGTGTATTGCTATCTGCCCGTAACAGCCCCCAAACTCCAGTGACTTAACACAATAAAGGCATATATATTACGTGTATAATCGTATAAAACGGGTATTTCTAGATGGTGGTGGGGACAAGGTGGGATGGAGGTATCTCCTCAAACCCAGGGACCCATGCTGACAGCAGCTCTGCATCATGTGACTCCCAGGGTCACCTTGGACATTGACCTTGAGCTGGCAGGGGAATAGAAAAAGGGTCACCTGTGAGAAGCTGTCAGGGAACTGCTGCTCCCGTTCCATTGGCTAGAAGTCAGTCATGTGACATATATCTGCAGAGGAGGCTGGGAAATGGGGTCCAGCTGTGAACCCAGGAAAAGGCATGGACAATTTTGGCAGCGAGGGAGCAGGGCCAGCCACACCCCTGAATTTGACAGCGGTGGGGACCCGGAGCTGCTCTCTCAGGGTTCCTCCCGTGGGCACCACTGCTCTTCCCCTCATGTTACCCATGCTCTCTGCTTATGGACCGAGTCCTGAATTTTACCTCAGCCTGAAGAACACACCTCACGTAGTAGGTCCTTTATGGGGCCAATGATGTATATTTACAGTTTCAGAGCTCTTCCTGTAGTCTCTGACTACCCAGTAGGTAAAACCCAAGGCCCCAAATCAGCACTAAAACACAGAAGGCTTGTCCTAACTGGTTTGGCTCAGTGGATAGAGCATCTGTCTGTGGACTGAGGGATCCCAGGTTCGATTCTGGTCAAGGGCATGTACCTTGGTTATGGGCACAACCCCAGTAGGAGGTGTGCAGGAGGCAGCTGATCAATGCTTCTCTCATCGATGTTTCTAACTATCTCTTTCCCTACCTCTCTGTAAAAAATCAATAAAAATTAAAAAAAAAAACACACAGAAGGCTTTTCTCAACTCCCCCTAAACCACCACCAACTTCCTATATCTCGTGACCCCTCCTCCTATTCACGTGGCCCCACCCCCTTGTTCACATGACCACTCTCCCAGTTCGCCTGGCTCCACCCCCTTATTCCTGTAACAACTTCCAGCTGTTCACCTGGCCCCACCCCCCCCCTTGTTCACGTGACTCCTTCTGGCTGCTCACCTGGCCCCATCCCCATGTTCATGTGATCACTCCTGGCTGTTTACCTGACTCCACCCCATTGTATCCCTGACCACACCCCTTGTTCACCTGACCACTCCCTCACAGGGCCACACCTGTGTTCACTGAACCCCCATCTGGGTCCCTGATTCCCCAGGACTCTGTCAGGGGCTCTTTGCCCAGACATCTGTGCCCACCCCCGCTGGAGGCATCCTCACAGGCATTTGTTGGCTGTGTGAGGTGCGGAGACAGCCTGCGAGCAGAAGGCGTACCTTTCTGGCCCCAGCACTCTGGAACCCTCAACTGGGTTTCAGGGGAGAGGATCAGTTCTTGGGTTTGGGAGAGACGGAGGAGGAGCCAGGAAGACACATGCCATGATAAGAGGGCCATAGGAGCTGGCCCTGCCCCTGGAAGAGAGGCAATGCTGTGCCTGGGTCACCCTTGGGGTCAGTACTAGGGTTACGCTTTGTGCTGGGGTTGGAGTGGACCTGGCCCCACCCCCTTGTTCACCTGACCACAGGGCAACACCGGCAGGGCTGATTTGCTCCTCAGCCTGATGGGTGGACCTCCCCATCTCTGGGGGCTGGGTTCCGTGCCTAACACCAGACAGCCCCAGAGTCACATCGGCCCACCTGCTGACGACTGCGCAGCGGGAAGGACGGCAAGGAAGGTGGACGCCAGGCCCCCTTCAAGCCAGCCATGTGTGCCCATGTGGCCAGCTGCCCCAAGGGGTGCCCACCACTGGGACATTTCTCAGTGGACTATCCTGGGACCCTAACAACCCTGCCCGTTAGCTTTTATCTCAGAGAAACAGCTGTGTTGGGACCCCTAAACCCCTCATCCCTTCCAAGAGTGCTGTCCTCCCCCCGCCAGAGTCCCTTACTGGTCGACGTACCCTGAGGGCAAGCCTGCTGCCAGGTTTACAGTCCACCTCTTCTTCCTGAGGGCAGGACCTTCTGGCTGCTATTTCGAGTCTGCCCCACTAGGGGCATCTCTGGCCTCACCTGACCCCTCATTCCTGTTCACGTGGCCCCACCCCCTTAGTCCCCGACCACTCTTCAAGTTCACCTAGACCACCCCCCCCCCCGTGTTTATATGACCACTTTCCCCTTGTTAGCAGGACCCCACACCCATGTTCCCCTGACCAGTGGGCATACTGGCCAGTCTGGTTTGCTCCTCGCCCGGAGGGGTGGACCTCAGGGTCTCTGGGGGTTACGTTATGGGCCTAACCGCCGACAGCCCCAGTCACCTTCTGCCCACACGCTGACTACTGCACAGTGGGGAGGACGGAAAAAAGGTGGGCGCCAGCCCTGTTCCCAAAGATCAGGAGGTCCACTCTTCTGTGCAAAGAGCGAACCAGCCCTGCCAGTGCTGCCCAGTGGTCAGGTGAGCCTGCGGTGGGCTCCCGGGAACAAGACTTTAGAAAAAGGTGGAAAGCTGGACGTGGTCACATGACCATGGGGGTGGGGCCAGGTGACCAACCGGAAGTTGTCGGGTGAACAAGGGGTAGGGAAAGACGCATTTGGAGAGTGGGCAAGGGACCAAGGGGGAAGGGGCCAGGGACCAACCGGAAGTGGTTATGTGAACAAGGGAGAGGGGCCGGGTGAAGAGCCCGAAGTGGTCAAATACACAAGGGCCAGGTGAACAGCCGGAAGGGGTCACGTGAGCAGGACAGGTGGGGACAGGTGAGCAGCTGGAAGAGGTCAAGGTCAACAAGGGGCAGGGGCCAGGTGAAAAGGTGGAAGTGGTCGAGTGGACAAGGCGGTCAGCCCCGTGAATGCGAAGAAAGGTCACAACAGGAGCAAGCGCCCCACCTTCCTGGGATCCAGACATGGAATGGCAGCGAGAAGGCCCCTGTCATTCCCTGTGAACGAGGCAGAAAGCTGGCCTCAGGGCCCGGGGACCTGTAAGTGACTGTGGAGGGGGCAGGACCGTGATCCCAGGATGTTACAGGGTTTTCAGGGGCTTCACACAGCTCTTTCCCTGATTTCAAAGCCCACAGGCCGGGCTGTCAGGGTCGCAGGACAGTCCACTGTGAGATGCCCCCATGGTGGGGACCATGTGGGGTCCCTAGTCTCATGGACCCCCGTGGCTGTCTTAAAGGGAGGCTGACTTCCACTTTCTGGCTGCCCTCCCCGCTGGGTAGAAAGAAGCCCTTGAGCAGAGGGTGATCTGGGGCTGTGGGTGTTAGGCACTTAAGCCAAGTTCCAGAGATGGGGCAGTCCGCCCGTCTGCATGAGGAGCAAAGCAGCCCAGCCTGTGTAGCTCAGTGGTCAGGTGAACAAGGGGGTGGGGACGCGGGACCCAGGGGGAGGGCCCAAAAGAACATCCGGAAGTGGTCCAGTGAACGGGGGCCAAATGACCAGCCGGAAGTCCTGCCCCAAACAAGGGGGTGGGGCCAGGTGAGCATCCGGAAGTGGTCAAGTGAACGAGGGCCAGGTGACCAGCCGGGAGTCATGCCCGGAACAAGGGGGTGGGGCCAGGTGACCAGATGGGAGTGGTCAAGGGGATATGGCGGTGGGGCCACATGAATGGGGAGGAAGGTCTCAAGAGGACGCAAGCGCCCCACCTTCCTGTGGTCCACACTCTGGATGGCAGCCAGAAGGTCCCTGTCCTCAAGGAAGGCCGTTCCCTGTGAATGAGGCAGAAAGCTGGCCTCAGGGCCCGGCGACCTGTAAGTGACTGTGGAGGGGGCAGGACTCAGCTCCCAGGATGGAACGTGTTTTCTGGGCTTTCACACAGCTCTTTCCCTGATTTCAAAGCCCACAGGCCGGGCTGTCAGGGTCGCAGGACAGTCCACTGTGAGATGCCCCCATGGTGGGGACCATGTGGGGTCCCTAGGCTCATGGACCACCCCCCCCATGGCTGTCTTAAAGGGGGGGCTGGCGTCCCCCTTCTTGCCGCCCTTTCCGCTGGGTAGGAGGCATTCTGTGAGCAGAGTGTGATCTGGGGCTGTGGGTGCTAGGCACTTGACCTAACTTCCAGATACTGGGCAGTCCACCCTCTGAGTGAGGGACAAAGCAGCCAGCCCAGTGTTCACTCAGTGGTCAGGTGAACAAGGAGTGGGGTCTCGTGAACAAGGGGGAGGGCCCAGGTGGCCAGTCGGAAGCGGTCAAGTCCACAAGGGCCAGGTGAACAGCTGGAAGTGGTCGCGTGAAGGCGGGGAGGCGGGGGACCTGCTGGAATGTGTCAAGGTCAACAATGGGGGGGCGGGCTCATTAACAACTGGAAGTGGTCATGTGAACAAGGGGCTGGGGCCTGGTGACCAGCTGGAAGTGGTCAAGTGTTTAAGGCGGTGGGGCCCAGTGAATGCGGGGTGTGGGGGGGGGGGTCACAAGAGGACGCAAGCGCCCCGCCTTCCTGTGGTCCAGACCCTGGATGGCAGCAAGAAGGTCCCTGTCCTCAAGGAGGGGCGTTCCCTGTGAATGAGGCGGAAAGCTGGCCTCAGGGCCTGGCCACCAGTGAGTGACTCTGGTTGGGGGAGGACAGTGCTCCCAGGATGTTACAGAGTTTCAGGGGCTTCACACAGCTCTTTCCCTGATATCAAAGCCCAGAGGTAGAGCTGTCAGGGTTGAAGGACAGTCCAGTGAGAGATGCCTCAATGCTCGACACCCTTGAGGTCAGTGCGTGGGGCATTGTTAATGCTGCCATTGGGATTTACCTGTCCCCATCCCTTTGTTCATGTGAACCCTGCCATCTGTTCTCCTGACCACTTCCTGCTGTCCACCTGGCCCCACCCCTTTATTCACTTGACCACTTCCCAATGGGGTCTCAGTGGAGAGGGTCAGTTCTTGGGTTTGGGGGAGTCGGAGGAAGAGCCAGGGAGACACATGCCAGTATAAGCAGGCAGGAAGAGCTGGCCCTGCCCCAGGAAGAGAGTCCATGCTTTGCCTGGGACGCCCTTGGGGTCAGTGCTAGTGTCAGGCTTCATGCTGGGGTTGGGGTGGACCTGGCCCCACCCCCTGGTTCTAGTGAGCACTTCTGGCTGCTTACCTGGCCCCACCCCCTTGTTCCCGGGACCACACCCCCTTGTTCACTTGACTACTCCCTCACAGGTCCACACTTGTGTTCACTGAACCCCCCTTCTGGGTCCCCGTTTCCCCAGGACTCTGCCAAGGACTTTTGCCCAGATATCGGTGCCCACCCAGTGATTTCTCCTGCCCTAGTGTTACCAAAGGTAACCTGTGATATCATAAGTTGGTGGTGGTTACCTACCTACATTACTCTAGAACAGGCGTCCTCAAACTACGGCCCGCGGGCCACATGCGGGTGTTTTTGCCGTTTTGGTTTTTTACTTCAAAATAAGATATGTGCAGTGTGCATAGGAATTTGTCATAGTTTTTTTTAAACTATAGTCCGGCCCTCCAACGGTCTGAGGGACAGTGAACTGGCCCCCTGTTTAAAAAGTTTGAGGACGCCTGCTCTAGAAGATTTGCTAATGGTATTTTTCCATCTGGAATTCTCCACAAAGAGCTCTCATCAACGATTTGGTTTCTAAACAGTTCATGCAGGAAACTCGGGACAACTGCTTGATTCTCTCCCTTTCTTTGTTGGGATCCCTAGCAAGCTCCAAAGATGGACCAGTAAAGTTTTGTTCTTGTAAGTATTATTATAAACTTACGGGTTTTCATTCCATCCATTGCCATGTCCGTATACTGCACTGCATTAATTTTATGTCCTAATTTCCCATTTTTAGTCAGGGGGAGACCTTCAAGTTGACCCCTGGGTGCCTTTGATAAGGTTCCATTGATACTTGACAGCTTCCTCCTTTGCTTGCACGACCACGTGTCCCTGATCGTCTCGCACATTTTCTGTCTCAGGTGTGGAATCGGCCATTTTTCAAGGAGCCCTGATTCCTCTGGGAAATGATATTGAACGACTAACATTCAGGCATGAAGCCCATTCATTGCTTCTAGGCCTTTTCAGCAAACAGGGCTAGGAAACACTTCTTTTAAGACATACTTCTTTTAAGAAGGAAACGAAAGAAAGAATGACGTACTGATATTTTCTGTTTAACTATAAGATGATAGGGTTTTTCCCTGATGGCATTTCTTTGATTGGAGCTCTTTCTCCTTATGCCCTACAAGCTTTCTTGGCCTCCTTAATTTTGGTGGTAGAGAACCACGACCTAGACCCCCCGTGGGTTCAGGTCCATCCTTGACTTCCCTCCTCCTCCTTTCCCATCTGAGCACCTTCCAGCTCTGACCTGCGATGAGTGGTCTGATCTCTCCCCCGTTAGAGCTAACGCAGTGGAAATGAGGTGGGCCTCTGGGGATGTGGTGAAAGTCTTCCCACCCAGGACCTGCTCCAGGTCACGTGAGCCACTGGATTCCTTAACACCAGCCATTTCCGTGCAAACACTCCCCACCCTTCCCAGGAAATCACTCCTGGCAGAAACACCTCTCCCAGGGAAATCACAAGCAAAGATAATTATATGAGTATGATAGTTAAGAGCAAATTGACAGAGATCCCATCTCTGAGAGTCCCCTGAGACAAAGCTGAGCTTTTCTTTCTTTCTTTTTTCTTTCTTTCTTCTTTCTTTCTTTCTTTCTTTCTTTCTTTCTTTCTTTCTTTCTCTCTCTCTCTCTCTCTCTCTCTCTCTCTCTCTCTCTCTCTCTCTCTCTTTCTTTCTTTCTTCCCTTCTTTCTTTCTTCCCTTCTTTCTTTCTCTTACAATCTGGTACAGGTTAAATTATGTTCCATGGCAACCTGCATCACTGGAGTTGTCATGGTTACAGGTGAACCTGAAAATGAGCTGTGACAGCCTGGGCTCTGAGCTCCAAGGGCTGCACGCCTTAAAGATATAGATCCCCCTTTGTCTTCTTGTCCTGGCTGGAAAAGTCATGAGAATTAATAGCATTGCCCAGCAAGGTGGAGCCTGTGGACAGGTGTAGGCCAGGAAAAGGGAGGGCCACTGGCCTCTTCAAATCCACGCCAGCCACCAGAGCAGTGTCCCAGGACACATCACACAATCTTCCCGTGCCTTCGTCTGCCACGCGCAGGGAGCAGTGGAGAGCAGCTCTCCAAATGGAGAAGCCGTGAGCCATTCCTTAGATAAAAGGTAAGAAATAATACCTTCATCTTTTTGCCTGGCCTTGCCTTGCCCCTCATAGTCCTCTCTGTTTCCGTGGTGACAAGCTCCTAATCATTGGTTTATTCCTGACTTGAATAGTCATTTGACTTCTCCAGTTTCACCCTCATCACACCCTCCTCGTCCTAGTTTTATACTCATCCTCCTTCTCCCTTTTCTATTAGCCTTGACCTCACCAGACCCCAGCCCAGCTCAGAATTCTATTTTGTCATCAGCTCACATGACCATTTCTACTGGGGTTGTATGGGTCCCTGTGAAGGGATGGAGGATACAGCTGGGGGTGCCTTTAATTCCATGTTCACATTAGGGGTACCTACCTTGTCTCAATGCTATACCACTCTCAGATCTTTCTGGTTATGCTATTTCCACAAGACAAAGTCCTTTGGAAAATGTGCAAATCATTTCCGGGGACTTCGGATGTGCCATTTGCCAGCTTTCTGGCCCAAGTCCAGTTCCATTTAGCTTAGACCTCAATTTTCTGACCCATGAAATAAGGGGATTGGACTAAAGCATTGCCAAAAAAGCCTCTTCTGCCTCTATAAAATAATTTCACTATTATCTGAAAGACTGTGCAATTAGCTCACATCACTGGTATAATTAGGCTCACCCCAGGGGAATAAAATATATTAATCCTGAATAGTGTGAAAGCATGCACCCATGGCAACAAGGAAAATCATGGGCTTATTAAAAAATAGAGAATTATCATTTAAAACTGTCTGCATTCATCTCAAAGGCACTTAAAGAAAGTGGCTGTGGCCAAAGCAGGTGAGTCAGCAACCTTATTCCAATCTATTAGTGATGCTCATGAGAACTGCCGTCATTTCCCGGATATGCTTCTTCCCCAAACACTCACCACCTATTGGCGAGTGGAAAGGGCAGGTGACAGAACAATGTTCACAGTGTGAGCTCACCTTGCGTATTGACGTAACCGCGCAGAGCAAACAGCCCGGACGGTGATACAGCCAAACGGGAACCGGGGAGCTCCCTGGATGGTGAAATTACGGGTGATTTTAAATGGCCTTCTTTTAGCTTACCGCGGCCTTTACTGTTGCCCACGGTGAACATGTTATTACCTGCTTCGGTAAAGAAAACACAAAAGCTTCTTCAAAAGAGCTTTTCTTTCCAAACGTGGACCTCCTGAGGAGTATAAGCCTCGTGGGAAGGAGAGTGTGTCACGTTGTCATTTTAGTAGCTTGAGCAGGCTGGGTTCCCTGGGGGCCTGTGTCCAAGCCGTTATTGCCTGCCCCACCCTCCACCCACAGCGTCTCTCTGCGATGTCCCCGGGGAAAACGAGGGGTCATTTCCGCACGGTTTCAGGCTTCTGTATATGTGGAAACTTCGAGTAGGCCAGGGAGCTTTTCCAGCTTTGAATGCGTAAGACATCCCTAAATCTTTTTAAGTCAGTGTGCGGGGGAGAAAGAAGCTGTCCCCTCCCCATCCAGGTTCTCTCAGCCGGTCTGATCATTACATAGACATGAGGCAGATGAACAAGAGGAAGTGACAAGATGGAATGACATATGTACAAAGCAAGGCTGTTTCATACAGGGACGAACAGAGACCCCACATGCACCAGAGGTTCAGAGACTGAGAGGGGAAGGGAGGCACATGAGACAGTCTGAGCTAAGGATGAGGTAAGGCCCCTTGGGGCTTCAGAGGGAAGGACGGTCATTGGCAGGATGATAAGAGCAGATGTTCAGTAATTAGAAGTTTGCCCTGCCCTCCAGATAAGTCATAAAAACGTATCTTTCTTGCCCTGCCCGGTTTGGCTCACTGCATAGAGCGTTGGCCTGTGGACTGACGGGTCCTGGGTTTGATTCCAGTCAAGGGCATGTACCTGTGGTCAGGGCTCATGCAGGAGGCAACCAATTGATGTGTTTCTCTCACATCGATGTTTCTCTGTCTTTCCCTCTCTCTTCCACTCTCTCTAGGAATCAATGAAAAAATATTCCTTGGGTGAGGATTTTTTTTTTTAATTGTTATCTCTAGTGATACTTCTTATTATGGGCAAGACCCCTCATTTAAATTATTTTAGAGAAAGATAAAAGTTTCTCCTGAGCCAACAGGGTCTCTATTTGCCTTCAGGTCAAAATAATTCACACGCCAAAGCAGCACATTTGGGGAGGCCTGTTCTGAACTCCTTCAGATGCTTTCCATGTCTAACATACAATGGGCATTATGATTTAACTAGAGGCCCAGTGCACGAAATTCATGCACGGGGGGGGGGGTCCCCATGGGGAGTGGGCCTAAGCTGGCAGTCAGACATCCTTAGTGCTGCTGTGGAGGCAGGAGAGGCTTCTACCACCGCCGCTGCACTCAGGAGCCATGAGCCCAGCTTCTGTCTGAGCAGATCTCCCCATTGGAGCACACTGACCACCAGGGGGCAGCTCCTGTGCTGAGCATCTGCCCCCTGGTGGTCAGTGCATGTCATAGCAACTGGTCGTTCCGCCTTTCGGTTGATTTGCATATTAGCCTTTTATTATATAGGACTAGAGGCCCGGTGCACGAAATTCGTGCATGAGAGTGTGTGTCCCTCAGCCCAGCCTGCACCATCTCCAATCTGGGACCCCTCGATGGATGTCCAACTGCCCGTTTAGGCCCGATCCCTGTAGGATCGAGCCTAAATGGGCAGTCGGATATCCCTCTTACAATCCAGGACTGCTGGCTCCCAACTGCTCGCTTGCCTGCCTTCCTGATTGCCCCTAACTGCTTCTGCCTGCCAGCCTGATCACCCCATAACCACTCCCCTGCCAGCCTGTTTGCCCCTAACTGCCCTCCCCTGCAGGCTTGATCACCCCCAACTGCCCTCCCCTGCAGGCCTGGTCCCTCCCAACTGCCCTCCCCTGCTGGCCTGATCGCCCACAACCGCCCTCCCTTGCAGACCTGGTCCCTCCCAACTGCCCTCCCCTGCTGGTCATCTTGTGTCCACATGGGGGCAGTCATCTTTGACCACATGGGGGCAGCCATCTTGTGTTGGAGTGATGGTCAATTTGCATATTAGTCTTTTATTAGATAGGATTAGATAGGATAGAGGCCTGGTGCACGGGTGAGGGCCGGCTGGTTTGCCCTGAAGGGTGTCCTGGATCAGGGTGGGGGTTCCCTTGGGGCGTGGGGTGGCCTGGGCGAGGGGCCTGTGGTGGTTTGCAGGCCGGCCACACCCCCCGGCGACCCAAGTGGAGGCCCTGGTATCTAGGATTTATTTATCTTATATAATTGAAACTTTGTAGTCTTGAGTGGAGCTAAGCCTCCTGCTCGCTCCGTGGCCACAGCCATTTTTGTTGGGATTTATTTATCTTCTATAATTGAAACTTTGTAGCCTTAAGCAGAGGCCAAGGAAGGCCAGGGCAGGCGGAAAGCTTGTCTTCCTCCATTGCTGGGGTAACCCAAGCCTCCTGCTCTCTCCGTGGCTGCAGCCATCTTGGTTGGGTTAATTTGCATACTCTCTCCTGATTGGCTGATGGGTGTAGCTTGTGGGTGTAGCAGCGGTACGGTCAATTTGCATGTTACTCTTTTATTAGATAGGATTATAGAGACTTTGGAGAAAAAGAAAAAAAGTGGTTTATCTTTTTCCATCCTTGTACTTTCTTATAAGTGGCAACCCACATCTCCTCAGCCCTCCCCATTCCCTTGTACCCTGAAAGCTTCTTAAAGCAAGGACCGGGGATCCTCCACCACAGGGCTTTCTGTGGAATATTCAGTCCACAGGTGTGGGGCAGAAGTGAGTGCCCACCTGGACTCCTAGAAACAGCTCCTGCCACGATGAATGGGAGTGGAAAGATAAAAGTCTTCATTCCGACCTCGCTCGTGTACGATGGCGATGAGGGATAAATCTATGTATGCGGTCTCCGGAGCCCCCAGTGGGCCCGAGCCACACTCTCCCACAGCGGTAGCATTAACTCACCCAGACTGGCTTCCTTCCCTTTCCTGTCTCACTTCTCCACCCCCTGGCTGGAGCTTCCTGGGACCACCACTCAAATAAACTGCTCGCCCTCAAATTCTTGTTTTGGGGGAACCCAACTTAAGAGAATGATACAGTGCATGGAAGGCATGGGGGGGGGGTTGGGGGGCAAGAGCCCTGTTGGTGGGGGTGAGCCAAACAGTTGTTCTGCAGAATGGAGTGTGTTAGTTGGGCTTTGGAAGCCCGGAATTGGGGAGGAACATGCAGGGACCTCTGTGCGTAAAACCTCAAGGGTCAGGTATGGAAGATGAGCGGCCATATTGGGTGACTTTCCTGCTCCTACAAGCTATCTTTGGTTGAAGAGTTCTCCTCCCTCATCTTCAGGAATAGCCTTCCCCTTGTGAACAGGTGAATGTGAATGTGCCCACAACTGCATTTATATGAGATCTTGCTCTTTATGTCGCATTGCCCAAGTCAACCTTATGACTATTTTTGCTCTTACAAAATGTCTCTTTCACGAGCCAGGATCAAGTACTTGACAGGACGATGAGACAGAACAAGTTCAAGAGCCTGGCCTCGGCCCCCCATAGTCAGGCCGAGGGCTGGCACTTTCTCCGGGGGCCTGGGGAGTGGGTGATGGCATTCTGAGAAGAGCAGGACAAACAGAGGATCTCTTTTTCCTTTAGAAGCATTTAGACTGTCTGTCAGTCGACGGCCCGCACCAGTCTGTCCGGCTGTGAACCAGGTAGATCCCATCAGACTAGAAGAATTTTCCCAAACACAAAGGAAGCGGAGCCAGCCAGCTCTCCACCCGGTCATGGATGGATGGAACGTAGCCCAAATGCCTCCTCAGAGGTGTTGTAGTCGGAAAACACACAGTGACGATCCCCCCCCAAACACGAATGAACACCCCCAAGTGACACATTGCACGGAGTGTTTGCTGAATGGAGAAAACTGCTGAAGAATGCTGTTCCCGGGGTAGAAGCAGGGACCCACGGCTGCCTGTTGACCTTGGGGAGACCTCCAGCAGTGTCCGCCCACATCTGGACAAAAGTCAAGGTGCCTGTACCTGGGCCCCCACAGAGGAGCTAACTGCCCCCCTAACCTGCAGGTGTCCTCTTGCTAGAATGGCATGTGGTGCCCAGCAGGCTGTTCACGTGGTTGGGGAAGAAAACAGAGGCTGTTCGGCAACTGAACAGCTGGGCGTCCAGGAGGTGGGGGCCCGGCTCAGGGAGGCGGTGGGCGATGGTGCGGGTTCTCTCTGGGAGCAGCAGCAGTGGAGGCAGCGTGTCCGGGGGGCCGCAGGCAGCCGTGCCCTTAGCAGTTTGGCTGCGGACATTGTTCCTGGAAGCCCAGTCTAGAGTGTGTTCCTCCATCACCTCAGTGAACCTGCGAGTCACCTCATGTCACTTCATACATTCGGTTCTGTGTACGCCAACCAGAGTGACTACAATCAGGCGTCCTCAAACCACGGCCCGCGGGCCACATGCGGGTGTTTTTGCCGTTTTGGTTTTTTACTTCAAAATAAGATATGTGCCGTGTGCATAGGAATTTGTTCATACTTTTTTTTTTTAAACTATAGTCCAGCCCTCCAACGGTCTGAGGGACAGTGAACTGGCCCCCTGTTTAAAAAGTTTGAGGACCCCTGCTACATTGTCTGCCACTAAGAACCCCTTGGACGCAGCGCTGAAGTCAAGACCTCTGGGGCCTGGGGCCAGCGAGGGCTGAGGCCTCAGAAAGGAGCATAAGGCCAAGAGAAGAAATGATTGTTTTGGAGAGAAGCCAAGGGCATAGGGAGAAGGGAGGAGAGGCGGGAGGACAGTACACACAGGCAGGGAGTGGCGGGGGCAACCAACCTATGTCTCTCTTATCAATGTTTGTGTCTCCCCTCCCACTCTCTCTGAGGAGTTGCAATAGTCCCCTCTTGTGGACATTCTGAGAACAGCACCCTAGTAATTCTGGGAGTCTCAAAAGATAATCCCATTGACAGTCCTAGAGGGCTCTCGCCCTGGCAGGGCAGTGTTGACATACTGCCCTCTTGTGGACATTATGAGAATAGCAACCTAGTGATGAATTCTGCAAGTCTGAAAATAAAAACCTTGTCCCACAGCTCCCTTAAGCTGTCCTCCTGTTTTGTTTTGTTTTTATTGTTTTTTTCTTTTTGGTTCTTTGATTGAGGGATTTTTTTTCTACCCTGTCTTCTATCCACCGATCCGATCTTCAGCTTCCCCTAATCTGCTGTGTATTCCTTCCAATGTGTTCTTTATTTATGCTATGTCATTCTTTATTTCCGACTGTTCTTTTTTTCATAGTTACTATATCTTTTCACATGCTATTGAGCACCTTTACCATCATTATTCTGAACTCCATATCAGATAAATTTCTTATCGCCATTTCATTTATCTCTTCTTCTGGAGAATTCTCTTGTTTCATTTGGGGGTTATCTTTTTGTCTCCCCATTTTGGCTGCCTGTTTGGGTTTGTGACTATGTACACCTCTCAATCTGCAGTGGTCGGCAAACTCATTAGTCAACAGAGCCAAATAGCAACAGTACAGCGATTGAAATCTCTTTTGAGAGCCAAATTTTTTAAACTTAAACTTCTTCTAATGCCACTTCTTCAACACAGACTCGCCCAGGCCGTGGTATTTTGTGGAAGAGCCACACTCAAGGGGCCAAAGAGCCGCATGTGGCTCTCGAGCCTCGGTTTGCCAACCACTGCTCTAGTGCAGGACAGTGTCAAACTGTTTTTGACTAATTAGATCAGACAAAGAAAGCCTCCAGAGGCCGCCTCTGCCTGCAGACTGACTGGATTCAGTCTGGGTTCACTCTCAGGCAATTGTCCACAGGTGTGTCGAGAGGTTTTCCAACAGGTTGGGGCAATTGCTTCTGCCTGGAGGCTAATTTTTATTCTCAGTCTCTTAATGGACCTCAGAAACTCCAGAGCATGGAGGAAAGGGTTTTTCCAATAGGTTGGGTCAACTGTCTTCCCCCAGGCAGAAACGGCTTAGATAGCGAAGGTCTGCCTGAGAAAGATGGCCTCCCCAGCATGAGGGAATGACTGGGCACAGGAAACCAGGGTGTCTGCCTTCTGAGCTCCAACCCCAGAGCCCCCAACCCTGGCTTCTGCTCACACAGCTCCAGTCCACTCAGCCAGAGCACAAGGTGAGTAGCTAAGCTAGAAATTTTGTGTGTTGGCCCTTTAAGAGGGTGCCTGCATTTCCAGCCATCTCTCCCTGGCAGACAGCAACCCTGCTGCTTTTCACAGCCAGGTGTTCTGTGGGCACCTTTCTTAGTTCTGGTGCTCTCTGCTGGGGGGGCCCAGCTTGGGGATTAGACCCCAGAGTTCTCAATGGCAACCCCCCACAGCTGAGCTATCCCTCCAGAACTTCAGCTGCTGTCTGTGGGAGTCCGGCCAGCCCTTTCTCGACTCCATCCTTCTTACCAGTCTCTATGCAGTCTCCACTTTCTGTCCTTGGTTATCAGGGTTCTCTCCAGCTAGTCTCTCAACGCGATCTTAATTTGCTTTTTCCTAATGGCTAGTGATGCTGAAAACCTTTTCATGTGTTTGTTTGCTGTATATCTATGCTCTTCAGTAAAATATGTACCCATGTCTTTTGCTAATTCTTAAATTTATGGCCCAGGATACAGTTTGTTTTAATGTATGTACTATGGGTGCTTAAGACAGTGTGTGTTCCATTGTTGTTTGATGGACTCTTCTGTAAATGTCAATTAGATCCTGTTGATTTGAGCTTTTCTATATTCCTGCTGACTTTCTATCTAGTTGTCCTATCAATTGTTGAGAGGAGGAAGTTGAAGTCTCCAACTATAACTGCAGATGTGTCCATTCCTGCTTTTAGTTCTGTCAGTATTGGATTGTTTTATTTTGAGGTTCTGTTGTTAGGTACATTCACATTTAGGATTATTATGTCTTCTTGGTGCATTGACCTTTTTTTATAATCATTACATACAATCCCTTTTTAAAAAATATTTTTTTATTGATTTCAGAGAGGAAAGGAGAGAGAGAAACATCAATGATGAGAGAGAATCATTGATCGGCTGCCTCCTGCACGCCCCCCACTGGGGATCGATCCCGCAACCCTGGCATGTGCCCCTGACTGGAATCGAACCAGGGACCCTTCAGTCCGCAGGCCAATGCTCTATCCACTGAGCCAAACCAGCTAGGGCACATACAATCCCTTTTTATCCCTGCTAATTTTAATAGATCTTGATTCTGTTTTGCCCAAAATTAATAAAGCCACTCCAGCCTTTTAATTTATTATAATTATAAACAACACTGGTCAACCCTTGCATTCATCCATTTACTGTTAGGATTTCTTGGTTAGAGGGCTGCATGTTTTTAAAGACTTTTGACTGTATTGTCAATTGCCCTGCAAAACTTTACCAACTTACTGCCTCCATACCTGGGCGTTATCATTTAAAATAATTATAAAGCCCAAGATAGGTTTTCCCCAACTCAATAAAGGGCACTGTTTGAGAGATCTGGTTCTCTGCATACTCACCAGCATTTGTTATTGCTGTTATTTTTTTTTTTCTCATAGCTCCGTGTGGGTGGAGGTAGTCATGGCCGGTGCACATTTAAATGAGTGAAATTAAAATCTATCCTAGCAAAAGGTCAAAGTGCCTAAAATTCATAAATCAAGAGCTGGGGCATAAGTATATTTCAAGCATTGGGAGTAAATGCCAGATGCAGCAGCCGGGAGAGTTGGGATTGGTCGCCCTTGAGGAGCTGGACAGACCGGGTGGGTTAGGGTGAGGCTGGCAAAATTGGAGTGATGCTGCAGAGGAATGGTGTTTTGTATTTAAGTACCCCGTCATATTACACTGATTAAAGCACGTGAACGTATTACTTTCTTTGATTTTATAAACACCATCTGGTTGTTGGTTTAACTCGCATTTAAATGTATTATCAGGACTACCATAATTGTACAAACTTAACGCCAAGGAAAACAACCCCTCCGGGAGCAAACTACAACTCCCAGGATCCCCGGGGTGGAAGAGGTGGTTTGTTGTCGGACTCAAACTACAATTCCCAGAATCCCGCGAGTCAAGGGGGTGGTTCTGGCCGGGCTGGCTCCGCGGGGCAGACGCGCGGCGGGCACCCGCGAGCCCGGCGGTGGCGGGCGGCGGGCGCGGCGCAGCCTGCGCTCCCTGCCTGGGCCTCCCCGGCCCGGAGCCGGCACCGGGTTCAGCCGAAGCTGTCTCCGCAGAAAGCACTCCTGGACGCCAGGGCGGAAGTGGCTTCAGCCCCGCGGAGCCCCGACCGCAGGTGAGCCGCGCGCGCTCGGGGCTGGCGAGGGCTCCGTGACCTGGCCGGGAGTGGAGGGATGGGTCCCCGGACCTCCCCTGAGAGTGGACGAAGGGGCCGCCGGGTCCCGGGGTGCAGGGGAGCCGAGGGGAGTTGGCAGAACGGAGGAGCGGCGTGGGATGCGGGCTGAAGTGGGCGCGGGAGGGGGGCAGGGGTCGGGGGCCGTGGACCTTGAGCGTCCTGGTGCCGCCGCCCGGGCGCAGGCCCTGGCATTGGGTCCCCAAGCCTGGGAGGTGATGGCGCGATGCGGCGCGGGTGGCGGGGAGCCAGGGGAGGTGTGCGAAGAGGGCCTGGCCTCCCGAGCTCCCTTGGAAGGCAGTTCGCTGACAGGCCTGCCGCCCGTTCCTGTGCCACTTGGGGTTCAACAGGGCCCCTACTGTGTGTCGGTGATACGAGCCCGTCACGCCTGCTTGGCAGTGCCTGGGTAGCCTCCGGGAACGGAAGTGCTTTGCCAGGGGCTGAGGTCCTCAGGCCAAAGCCCTGCACTTGGTGGTGGGCACCCTGGGTCCGGTTATGCCCACCGACTCGCAAAGCCTTCTCTTGGGGGAAGCAAGCCCCGCAGGGGTAGGGTGACCAGGTGAGCTTGGCAGGACTTGGTGGCTAAGAACACAGAACAGGCTTCCTTCACCAAATGTTGACTGTTACCGGTGCAGGCAACTCAGGTCCTGATAGTTATCAGCTGTGTGCCCCTCAGCTTACCCTCTCTGAGCCTGTCTCTGCCTCTGCCACGTGGGAGTAAAAGTCCCCGCACACTGTGGCCACGTGGGCATCCTGGTGGCCTCGGTGTGGTGGGCTGTCCTGTCCAAGCTCCTTTCCAGCGGGCCTTCTGGTTGGCCAGCTCTTGCTCTAAGCCTTGCTTGAGAAGGTGCTTAGCAATCAGCAAAGGCTGCTAGTGAGTTGACTGCGCTAACCAGAATATTGAGTTACCAAGTGCTTCATTCCCAAGGATCCTGGTCACTCTCAATCTGGTTGTCAGTGGGTAGTCTCCTGGACTCGCTCAGCACTAGGTAGGCTTTTTAAATGTTTCTCTCTCTCCCTTCCTCTCCCTTTCTCTAAAATAAATAAATAGATAGATAGATGATAGGTAGGTAAATGGGGTGAAATGATGAATGTGAAAGGGGGACCTACAAATGACATCAGAGGTTTTGGAGTCAGACTTGGGCTCAAACCCCAGCCCCACCACTTCCTAGCTGCGCGACCGTGGGCAGTTCACTTAACGACTGCGCGTGCGTCCTCGGGTGTGAAAGGAGATTGCCCACACCTGTTTTAGGTTTGTAGGCAGGAATAAATGAGATGATTTGGGTAAAGGGCTTACCGTTGCGCCCAGCGTAGAGTGAGAGCCGGTGAACGGTGCTATGGCCAGGAATAATGGCGTGAGGACAGCCGTCAGGCAGTGTGCTTTGCTTGTGTTGTGTCTTTGAATTCATGAAGCCACCCTGAGACGCAGGCGTAATTGCGTCTTTTTCAGAGGAGGAAATGGAGGCTTGCAGGGGTCAAGAATTGGCCGGGGCACAGTTTGTTCTGCGTAGAAGAACAAGTACTGCGTGACACCATTTAGAGGATGAATCTAAAGCAGTCAGACTCACAGAAGCAGAGAGTGGAATGGTGGTTGCCAGGGGTTGGAGGAAGGGAAACGGGAAGGCATTAGTCAAAGGCTGCATCGTCTCAGGTGTCCAGTCCCTGAGGTCCACCGTACAGCACAGGGCCGGTAGGTAGCAATGCTTATATATTATCATGTGCTTAACACTTTCTAAGAGGATAGATTTTTTTTTTAAATATATTTTATTGATTTCTTACAGAGAGGAAGGGAGAGGGCTAGAGAGTTAGAAACATCGATGAGAGAGAAACATCGATCAGCTGCCTCCTGCACACTCCCCACTGGGTATGTGCCTGCAACCAAGGTACATGCCCTTGACCAGGATCGAACCTGGGACCCTTGAGTCCGCAGGCCGACGCTCCATCCACTGAGCCAAACCGGTTAGGGCTAAGAGGATAGATCTTTAGCGTTTTATCACAAAAAAGGAATCACAAGAGGCAGGAGGAAGCTTTTGGAGGCGATGGGTAGGTTCTGGCACGTAGATTATGCTGATGGTTTCACGGGTGTGCACTTCTCTCCAAGCTCATCCGGGTGTAGACATTAATTATGTACAGCCCTCTGCGTATCAGAAGGAAGAGGAGGAAACGGTCCAGGGTCACGCTGCTGCTAAGCGACAGGCTGGGAGCTCACATCCTGGCATCTCGGCTCCAGAGCAGGAGCCCTGAGCTCTCCGGCCCCGGCCTTTGCAGCTTGTGAAGCACAGGTGTGCCAGGGGCAGCCTTCCGTTTTAGGACCAGGGGCGGGCTCGTGCCACTTGGGGAAGAGGCGGGACCCTGCAGCCCTGGCTGCTTGTGAGGTCCTGTCCCGGTCGGAGGTCCTGTGAGGCTGGACAGGAGTGACCCTCCCACCCACGGAGTGATCTGGGAGGTGCAGTGTTAGGAAGAGGCAGCTGAAGCCAAGTGCAATCCGGGTAAGACCTGGAGAGCGTGGTTAGGAGACGTAATGGTCTTGTTTCAGGGCTGGGAAGGCGCTCGGAACTGCATCCTCTGGGCAGCTTGTGGGGTGGGCCGCTCCTGAGCCGGGGGTGGGGGGAGGAGCCCCGGACTCAGCACACCGCTATTTGCATCCTGGCTGCCTGTGAGAGCTCACACTGCCTCTCACGGCCTCTTTTATAATGAGTTGGAGCCAATCATTTCGCAGGGTTCTTTTAGCTCTAAAAAGGGGGATTTTGTAGTTCTAAATTGGTGACTTAGCCCTCTCAGCACAGCCGAGGGCAGGTGGGGTAATGGACACAGCAGTGTGTACCCACACTTCCCTAGGGGAGAGAATGGCACCCCTCCCTGAGCCTCCTGCCACCGGGGGTAGCGCTGTGCCTGGCCAGGTGGGGTGAATTACACAGAGGAAGCCTTGGGTTGCTAGGTTACAGTTGAGGGCCCGTGGGTCTGCGTTTCCAGAGCTCTCCACAACTGCTCTGCCCTTGAGTGATAAAAACTCATTGCTCTGAGGGCTACCCTGCTTCTCTGTCACTAATTGTACCGCTGAGTCTGGTGGCAGATGAACACGGTGCTTGGGAACAAGAGCCCTGGCCCTGGCCCTGGCCCTGGAGGTGGCTCAGTTGGTTGGAGCATCGTCCCGTGCACCAGAAAGTGGCGGGTTTGATTCCTGGTCAGGACACATAGCCAGGTTGCAGGGTTTGATCCCCTGTTGAGGCGCGTATGGGAGGCAGCCGATGGAAGTTTCTCTCTCACATTGATGTTTTTCTCTCTCCCTAAAATGAATAAAAACATATCCTCGGGTGAAGATTAAAGAAAAGAAAATGGAGATGATACCAGTACCCACAAGGAGAGCTTTTGTGAGGCTTACATGAAGAGGTACAGGAAAAGGGCTGAGGACTCACCTGCGGGGCACCCTGGGATCTGGCAGGGACCGCCCACCTTAGCCTGCAGAGGGCTTTACAAGTGGTTGCCTGAGCTCCTGGGCCTCCACCCGTGAAACCCAGGTCCCTGGCAGCTTCCTCCCCCTGCTTTCCCCTGGTGCTGTCCGCGCTGCCCTGCAGCTGAGCTCCCGGTTCTCACTGTCTCGTAATGCAGGGCCCTCTCAGCTGCACATGGCTTTGGGTCTGGCCGTCTCTGCCCTAGGATGGGTGAAGAGCCTAAGCTTAGTGGTTTCAGGACTGGCTCGGTGGGCAGATGTGATAACTGGGCACAGTGATGCCCGCTGTAGACAGAGATTTGTAGTGGTCATTGCTACAAATGGGGACATGTGAACACATAACAGAGCTGGTCATCTTATTCCCCATGACCTCCAAAACCCTGCTCAAATCCCGCCCCCTCCCCCAACGTCCCCCAGGTCACTTGTCTGGCTGGCCGCAGCCCCAGCCAGCAGTTTCCTGGGATTGGCCTGTGTGCTGCTGCACACACTTCCCATGTCCCAGTGAATGCTTTATGCTTCCTACAGTGAACGAGTTGTCTTCGGATCCTCTTGATGCTTCAGCCCCTCAAACCGGACCCAGGGGCCCCTCGGATGTGTGTCCACATTGGGACCTGAGCATTCCCTGTAAGGACTGCTTTTATTTGAACTTGCAGTTTCACCTGGGAAAATGGATGTGGGCATGTTCTGTGTCACCTGTGGGAGCATCTCAGCAGAGGCTCACAGGATTCTGTTCCCTGCTTGTGTCCCCGTTCATGGCCACAGGGGTGCGCCGTCGTGCTGCTCTCTGACACCAGAGAGGCCCACACAGGCCGGCCTAACTTGCAAGTGATCACGGTGCCAAGCAAAAGCCAGGTGATGGTAGAGCAGGCTGTGTGGTCAAAGGTTTCTGCATTGGGGGGCTGGTGAGAGGGATGCAGGCGAGCCAGGGCGAGGCTGGGCCCCCTCTGCCTGCTCGACACCCTTGCCTGTGCTGAGAACCTCGGAGTCTTGGCTATCCTCCGCCAAGCCTGATAACACCTATCTCGCCAGAGCCACACAAACGAGTTCTCTTGGGGTCCCCCTCTTTGAAGGTGTTGCATACCTGTGTGTTGATAAGGAAGTCGAGTCACAGCCACCGGCTGTTAATGTCGGATGAATGTCTCCAGCTTTGGCTGAGCTTTGCCCTTTGTCCTGAAGCGAGGAGGACTCTTAGCTGAGTGTTAACTACGCTTGCCCAGTTAAATGTGAGGTTTTACAAGGAGCACTCAGAGGCTGCCAGCGTCTTGGCAAAGGGTAAATACTCCACTCAAAACACCTGGTGCCCTACAGATGTTTGTCTAACTTAGGGGCACATTTAAGCAATATGGTGCCAGTCTCCATTTTATATGCTGCCTCCAGCAACAAAAGGGGGTGGGCAGTGGTGGGGGAGGAGGCTGGGTTGGGGGAGAGATCATCCTGAGGGTGTTTGAGTTATCAGAACTTGTTTGCTCTTTACTAACAGTGTGAGACACGTCAGTGCAGAGGGAAAGCCTCCGTAGGTCAGCACTAGCCATTCGGGCTGTATCTCGGGTAAAAACACCTCTCAGTGGCAAAAGAAGCTTATACTTTTCCATGACAATTAGGCACAGCCCTTGGAAGTAAAATGGTTAGAAAGTTATGTGAGACCTCGTGTGGGCACCGTCTTGGCCTGGGCCCTGCCGGGTCTCCTGCAGCCGGGGCTGGCGGGTGCCTCCAAGCCCGTCCTGGAGGGCTGCCCGCTGGTCTGGCTGTCCTGCAGGTGGGGACTCGGGTGAGGCCAGCAGCCCCAGCCCTTGGGCCTACATATCATTCTCATTCAACTTTAATAGTTGCCGTAAGTTATACGTGAGCACATTGGACATTTTTTTAAAAAATATATTTTTATTGATTTTAGAAAGGAAGGGAGGAGAGAGGTAGAAACATCAATGATGAGAATCATCGACCGGCTGCCTCCTACATGCCCCACACTGGAGATCAAGCCTGCCACCCAGGCAGGTGCCCTGACCAGGAATCAAACTGTGACCTCCTGGTTCACAGGGTGACGCTCAACCACTGAGCCACACCGGCTGGGCACATTTGACATTTTAAGTGGATTTCTGGCTTCCTGGAAAGACCAGCAGTGTAGTGTTATGGACTGAATTGTGTTCCCACAGATTCATATGATCACGCCCGGACCCCCAAGGTGGCTGTATTTGGAGATAGGGCCTTTAAGGTCATGAGGGTTAAATGAGGTCGTAAGGGTGGCCCTGATCTGATAGGGCGTGTCCTCATGAGAAGAGGAAGAGAGACCAGAGATGTCCTTCTCTGTGCACAGTGAGAAGGTGTCCATCTGCAAGCCAAGGACAGAGGCCTCAGGAGAAACCAAACCTGCTAACGCCCTGATCTTGGACTTGTAGCCTCCAGAACTGGGAGAAAAGAAATGTCTGTGGGTTAAGCCACCCCGGCAGTAGCACTGTGTTATGGCCGCCCGAGCAGACTAATGCCCGGCCCTCATGCTCTTAAGCTCTAACCTGGGAATTCAGTCTCCGGGCCACACAGCCCACCCCTGGCTTCACTCTCCCGTTTGGCTCTTGGTTCCAGTAAGCATGTGAGTTTGTACCTTCTGCTCTAGGCCTAGACTTCTTGGAGCCTTTACTCCTTATCAGATCCCAAGGCCCCTGTGAATGACTTCTGAGCCTGTGTCTGGAGCTGGTCAACACGCACCCCACCTCCCGAAGTGGGGCCTGCACCCCATGCCAGATGCCCAGCCTCAGATGGTGAGCCCCCCTGGCAGGTGGCACCCCCCACCCCAGTTGCCCAGCTCTTACTGTGTCTGCAGGTGTGGCAGCAGCATGGACACCTGCCTCCAGTGCCTCTTGGAACAGGTGGGATCCTGGAAGGGGGATTCCCCAAATCCGTGGCAGCCGGGTAGGATTTAGCTGCTCCAGGAGCTGAGCGAAGCAGTTTGGGGAAATGAATTGGCAGCATCCTTCTGTCTGCCTGGCAGAGCTTTCTTGGGCATATTTTAGTCCCTTATTTTTCCCCCTTTCCTTTGAAAAATAGTCTTACTCTATCATGCTTTGTCCTGAAAGGATTCAGGTGTAAAATTTGCACTCGTTTCCAATGACCATGAATGGGGGAGTGAAGAAGTGGGACAGGGAAGGGGACAAGGGGTGCGTCAGGCCTGTTGCCACTGTGGGCAGCTGCTTAGTCCTTAGGATCCAAGCTTTCCCACCCGGGGACGATGGTGTCTGCCTTTGTTCCCATCAGACACTGGTGCAGGCTGCCTGGCTCGAGTGGTCAAGTTAGAAACCCAGGCACTTGAACGCCACCCTGTTTCTAGCAGAACGTGCTGTCCGTCCCCAGCAAACCTTCCTTTCCACGCCTGCTTTCTATAAGCTCTGCCCCAGGGCCGGAGCTCAGTGGACTGGCCACTGCTCACACAGCGCCCAGGTGTAAGAGATCACCGCCACCCCTCCCACATCCCCACTTGCCTTCACCCCACAGACACCGCGGAGGGGCAGGTAGCAGAATGCTCACTCGAGATGTGAGTACCGGGGCTGAGATGCCCACTCAGGTTGGAGGTGGGTCTTTCCTCTCCCCTTGACTCATTTTCCTGGGGGTCTTGCTTTCTGATAGTCCCTGGGTGTGTTCGTTTTAGCTTTAATTTCTGTTGGAAGCCGTTCTTGTCTGTGATCAGAGCAAAACATGCATCAGCTTATGCGCACACATCTGCCTCTCATCCCCTCAGGAAGGGCTTTATTTATTTTATTTTTTCTGAATATCAATTTATGACTCATCCACTTTGCAGAATCCTGTCACTTGTAGTAGTGATTTGATTCTTCATTGTTTCCTTTTTGGTCAAAGCAAGTTATGTGGCCAAGCCCAAAGTCAAGGTAGAGAGATGTGTACTGTACCCTGGAAGCAGTGGGGGTGGGGAGGAGTAAGTACTTTTTTAAAATTGACTTCAGAGAGGAAGGGAGAGAGAGAGAAAATCATTGATCGGCTGCCCCCAGCACACCCCACACTGGGGATCAAGCCTGTAACCTGGGCACGTGCCCTGACCAGGAATCAGATCGTGACCTCCTGGGTCATAGGTGGATGCTCAACCACTGAGCCACGCTGGCTGGGCAGGAGTAAGCACTCCTGAATAACAGTCTAATCTGCTGTGCTGCCAATGTGCATAACGGTGCACGGGTCCCCTGCCGTAGCCGGGACACAGCCGAGCCCAGTGCCTGGCACACAGCAGGAGCTTGAGGCGACTGCAGACAGACTGTGCCAACAGCTGTTTCTTTTCCTTCTTCCTGCAGGCTATGGCCAGCCGGTGCTCAGGGGCCCGCAGGGATGGGTGAAGCCCGGCAGGCCTGTGGCACTTACCAGGGGCCACCGTCTCACTAGGGCCCCAAGGTGGCGGCGTTAGGATGCAGCTCTCGGCCGCGCTCAACGCCCTGCTGGTGTCGGTGCTGGCGGCGGTGCTGTGGAAGCACGTGCGTCTGCGCGAGCATGCGGCCGCTTTGGAGGAGGAGCTGGCCCTCGGCCGACAGGCCCCCGAGGCAGCCTCGGCCCCGAGGATCGACTACCCGAAGGCGCTGCAGAGCCTGGTGGAGGGCGGCACGCACATGGTGTGCACCGGGCGCACCCACACCGACCGCCTCTGCCGCTTCGAGCGGCTCTGCTACTCCAACGAGGCCGAGGAGTTCATCTTCTTCCACGGCAACAGCTCCGTCATGCTGCCCAACCTGGGCTCCCGGCGCTTCCAGCCCGCCCTGCTCGACCTGTCCACCGTGGACGACCACAACACCCAGTACTTCAACTTCCTGGAGCTGCCGGCCGCCGCCCTGCGCTTCCTGCCCAAGCCCGTGTTCGTGCCGGACGTGGCCCTCATCGCCAACCGCTTCAACCCCGACAACCTCATGCACGTCTTCCACGACGACCTGCTGCCCCTCTTCTACACCCTGCGCCAGGTGCCCGGCCTGGCCCGCGACGCCCGGCTCTTCTTCATGGAGGGCTGGGCCGAGGGCGCGCACTTCGACCTCTACAAGCTCCTCAGCCCCAAGCCGCCGCTCCTGCGGGCCCAGCTGAAGGCCCTGGGCCGGCTGCTGTGCTTCCCCCGGGCGTTCGTGGGCCTCACCAAGACCACCACCTGGTACCAGTACGGCTTTGTCCAGCCCCAGGGCCCCAAAGCCAACATCCTGGTCTCGGGCCACGAGATCCGGCAGTTTGCACGGTTCATGACGGAAAAGCTCAACGTGAGCCACGCGGGGGGCCCGCTGGGCGAGGAGTACATCCTGGTCTTCAGTCGCACCCAGAACAGGCTCATCCTGAACGAGGCGGAGCTGCTGCTGGCGCTGGCCCAGGAGTTCCAGATGAAGACGGTGACGGTGTCCCTGGAGGACCACGCCTTCGCAGATGTCGTGGGGCTGGTGAGCAACGCCTCCATGCTGGTCAGCATGCACGGGGCCCAGCTGGTCACGGCCCTCTTCCTGCCCCGGGGGGCCACCGTGGTCGAGCTCTTCCCCTATGCCGTCAACCCTGACCACTACACCCCTTATAAAACGCTGGCCACACTGCCTGGCATGGACCTCCACTATGTCGCCTGGCGGAACACGGTGCCAGAGAACACGGTCACGCACCCCGAGCGGCCCTGGGACGAGGGGGGCATCGCCCACCTCGACCAGGCCGAGCAGGCCCGTATCCTGCAGAGCCGGGAGGTCCCACGGCACCTCTGTTGCCGGAACCCTGAGTGGCTGTTCCGAATCTACCAGGACACCAAGGTGGACATCCCATCCCTCATTCAAACCATACGGCGCGTGGTGAAGGGCCGGCCGGGGCCGCGGAAGCAGAAGTGGACGGTCAGCCTGTACCCAGGCAAGGTGCGGGAGGCGCGGTGCCAGGCGTCGGTGCAGGGCGCCGCCGAGGCCCGCCTCACTGTCTCCTGGCAGATCCCATGGAACCTCAAGTACCTGAAGGTGCGGGAGGTGAGGTACGAGGTGTGGCTCCAGGAGCAGGGGGAGAACACCTATGTGCCTTACATCCTGGCCCTGCAGAACCACACCTTCACCGAGAACATCAAGCCCTTCACCACCTACCTGGTGTGGGTCCGCTGCATCTTCAACAAGCTCCTCCTCGGACCCTTTGCAGACGTGCTGGTGTGCAGCACGTAGCGAGTGCGCCGAGGCCGGGCCCCGGGGGTGGCCCCTCCAGCTCAGTGTCCCTGGGCCCGCTAACCCCCGTGGTGGCTTCCGGGAATTGTGTGTTTATTTATTGAGCAGGCCTGCCCCGGGCCTGTGCCCCCGTGTCCTCTTACTGCATCTGGGGCGTGGGGTTCGCAGCACTCCTCTGTGCCCTGTTGTGGGGGGACACCCCCCTCCCCACCCCCGGCCCCTTCTCCCTCCTGAGCATCCATTCCCCTGGAGAAGGTCCTTAGGGGAGGAGGAGAAGGAAGGTAAGAATCCCAAGGAACCTCTTTGGCTGAGTGATCATGCTGTTTCTTACCGCGTCTTTCTGGTTGGTACCCAGGTTTCTGGAAATGGCAAGTAATCAGTCACGGTGGTTTAGGCAAGTGGTTCATCAGCTTCCATCACCGTAAAATCCACCTGCATTCATTAAATGATTATTAACATCTTAGTCAAGTCTTTTTATTAGACGGTAGGAAGTGGGGCTGGGAGATGCCCTTTTTTTTTTTTTTTTTTTTTTTAATCCTCACCCAAGGATATGCTTTCATTGATTTGAGAGAGAGAGGAAGAGAGAGAAACATCAATGTGAAAGAAACATATATCAGTTGCCTCCCATTTGTGCCACAACCGGGGATTGAACCCACAACCTAACTATGTGCCCTGATAGGGAATTGAACCCACAACCTTTTGGTGAATGGGACGACGCTCCAACCAACTGAGCCACCTGACCAGGGCAATTCTGATCTTAATTGTTCCAGCAAAACTGGGTTTAATCAACAGAGGAGATTTGGACCCTTACACGTTGGAGACCCTTACACTGCCTCATGGCATCACAGGCTGGCCAGCAGAATTTGCTGCAGTGAGTGCCTAAGAGATGCACTGTCATCTCTGGTAGAACTAGAGCTCAGGTGTTCTCCTCTGAAGAGAGATGCCCTTTTTAAAAAAATATATATTTTTTTTATTGATTTCAGAGAGAAAGGAAGGGAGAGAGAAACATCAGTGATGAAAGGGAATCATTGATCGGCTGCCTCCTCTGCATCCCCCCCCTTTGGAATCAAGCCTGCAACCCAGGCATGTGCCCTTACTGGGAATCAAACCATGACCTCCTGGTTCATAGGTTGACACCCAACCACTGAACCACACTGGCTTGGCTGGGAGATGCCCTTTAATCCTGATTGTCAACCAAGGGGATGTGGCAGAGGGAAGCGTGGAGGACTGGGAAGGGAGGCCACTGGCTGCTGGATAAAGGCCACACTTCCGTCTCAGTGGGATAAAGCTGGGAGAGGCTGGGAGTGGGTGGGAGAGGGCTGTGGTGAGGAAGAGCAGGGTCTTAGGTTCCACTGGACACTCAGACGCAGGACCACGAGAAGCCACACCTGGCACAGGGTCTACCCCGAAGGATGTAGGACAGGACAAGGCAGGGTGGCTGGGCAGCGCCAGGCTCTGCTCTTCCACCGGAGGCGTCCTCACCCCAGTCCAGGGGCCATTCCCTTGCCCTCGTCCCCGAGTGACTGCTCAGGGGTGAGATGAGACGCTCAGGGGTGAGATGAGACCCACAGTGGTACTTGTGGGGGGCACTTTGGCTTGGAAGCCCCATAGAAGCCCTTACCTTTTAAAAACCCACAGCCAGTTTCCAGGGTCCCTCAAAGGACTTGTGCAATTATAAGAGTTGTCGCCCTCAGGGAAGCCTGTGCTATGGTGTCCTGCCAGGTGTTGTAGTTCATTCACAGTCCCTCCATCCAGATGTGGTTTGTCTAGCAGAGGTCAATTTTACCGTCAGCAGTTCTGCAGAATAAAACACCTTACATTCCACCTTTATCTGGCTTCCATGGAAACAGCTAGAAAGTTAACCCCCAGGTCAATTTTGTCCCTAGAGAAGGAGAAAGAGTTTTAGCCTTTTCTTCAAAGGGCGACTCTGATACAGGTCTGACTGCTACGAAGGAGAGAGGGAAAGAGAGGTGTCAAAGACTTAGGGTCTCAGGCTGTAGCTCATTCTGAGAGATTTGCTCCAGGACAATCAGGAGTTTTTGGAGCTGGAGTTGTCTATCAGACGAGTCTCCTGGTCTCTGGCTGAGCCACTGTGGGAAGAGTGGTCTCCGTGCCGGTTTAGCAGCTGGATTGATGGGAGGAGATCTGAGGGGCACATTTTTGTGGTCAGCATGTGCCTCCGTGACATTCCTTCTATCCCGAGTATCTTTCTCCCTAACTGTACCCTCCACCTGCCACCGCCTCAGACTGCCACATGGATCCACATGAAAAAGTTCAGTTCAATCAGGAGTCTCAGACACTGCTGGGGGGCGGGGGGGGGGGGGAGGGAGTAAAAATGGTGCAACCATGTGGCAAACCATTTGGCAGTTCCTAGTAAAGATGAACACACATCTCAGCTACCTCATATCTCAGCAATTCCACTTCTAGATATACTAGTATACCCATAAATGAATGCCAGTCTCATCAAGAAGACATGTATAAAATAATCCCAGCTCTGACCAGACAAAAACTAAACAACCCCAGTGGCCATCGGCCGGTAAATTCATGCAGAGGACACAGCAATTGAAGAAGAATGAACTGTGGGTGTGTGCAACAATATAAACCTCACAGACATAGATGTCGGGCCCAAAAGAATATATGCCGTACGGTTCCAGTTATATGAAATCCTAGGACAGGAAAACAAATCCGTGGCAACAGGTCAGCGCCGTGGTACTGGAAAGGGGTCAAGACTGGATGAACAGGGGAACTTGGGAATGTTGATCAGGGTGGTGGTTCCACAGCAGCTGTCCACGCGGGCAATCATCAGCTTATACTTGAGACTAGTGCACTTGACACACTTCATACATGCACATTTACACCTCAATGAAACAGGAAAAACTCGGCTCAAGTGCTGGAAAACCCATGTGTGTCTCCTCCAGCTCTCTGGCAGTTAGGCTGCCACATCCATCCCCCAAACCCCAGCTCAGCTCCCACAAGGAGGGGCCCACAGGCTAGAAGCTCAGGGTGGCAGAAGGAGCTCCATGAATGGTTCATTGGTTCAGTGAACCAATGAGTTTCTGCCTGTGTCCAGTTCACCTTTTCCAAATTTGAAGTCCTGTCTTACGTGAAACTTAGTCCTGGTATTTTTTTTCTCTTAGCATTATAGCATGAATGCTTCCCCATGTACTAAGCATTATTCTTTGAGAAGAAGATTCTGGGTGGCTTTCCATGGTGTGGACTCACAAAGGAATTGGTATCACAGCATTTGGTACACCCAGCCCAGCCACCCTTTGATAGCACTGAGTATCACCAGCTTTTCTTCTTTTGCTTCTGTTTTTTTTTTTTTTTATATTTTTTGACTTTTTACAGAGAGGAAAGGAGAGGGACAGAGAGCTAGAAACATCGATGAGAGAGAAACATCGACCAGCCGCCTCCTGCACACCCCCTACCAGGGATGTGCCCGCAACCAATGTAATGCCCTTGACCGGAATCGAACCCGGGACCTTTCAGTCCGCAGACCGACGCTCTATCCACTGAGCCAAACCGGTTTCGGCTGTTTTTGTTTTTTTTAAAAAAAACATATTTTATTGATTTGTTTACAGAGTGGAAGGGAGAGGGATAGAGAGTCAGAAACATTGATGAGAAAGAAACCAATCGGCTGCCTCCTGCACACCCTCTACTGGGGATGTGCCCGCAACCAAGGTACATGCCCTTGACTGGAATTGAACGCGGGACCCTTCAGTCCACAGGCCAACACTCTATCCACTGAGCCAAACTGGTCAGGGCAGCTTCTGTTTTTAACATATTTTTTAAAAATTGATGTTTAGTTAATTTATGGTGAAACATATACATCTTTGGGGTAGAGTCCCATGAGTTTGACAGATACATCCATCCATGTATGCTCATCCTGCATGGTGAGAATCAGTCTACCACCCCCATATTTGTACTTTTTACACTTCAGAAATTTAGTAGGCAAGAATTATTTGTTATTATATAGGAACTATTTGGGGATTTTTGTTTGTTTTTTGTTTTGCTTTGTTTTGTTTTTGTTACTCCTCACCCAAGGATGTTTTTCCATTGATATTTAGAGAGAGTGGAAGGGAGGCAGAGCGACAGAGAAACATTGATGTGAGAGAGAGACAACGATTGGTTGCCTCCCACATGTGGCCCTACCATGGCCGGGGATCAAGCCTGCAACCAAGGTATGTGCCCTTGACGGGAATCGAACCAGGACCCTTCAGTCCATGGGCCAATACTCTATCCACCGAGCCAAACCAGCCAGGACTACAGAAATTATTAAAATGCATTTAACATTAAGCATATTATTTCTCAATGCTAGTTTGTTTTAAATCTATGTCTTAAGAGATTAAAAATGGCAGTGAATTAAGTGGAAGCTCACAGACATGCTCCCAGGACTAAACTGGAATTATAACTAAAATACAAAAAAAAAAACAAAAAAAACCCCACCCTGAATAATCAACTGAAGACTAGCTGGAGAGAACCCTGACAACCAAGGACAGAAAGTGGAGAGTGTGTAGAGACTAATAGGAAGGGTGGAGGTGAGAAAGGGCTGGCCGGACTCGCACAGACAGCAGCTGAAGTTCTGGAGGGATATCTCAGCTGTGGGGGGTTGCCATTGAGACCTCTGGGGTCTAATCCCCAAGCTGGGCCCCCCAGCAGAGAGCACCAGAACTAAGAAAGGTGCCCACATAACACCTGGCTGTGAGAAGCAGCAGGGTTGCTGTCTGCCAGGGAGAGATGACTGGAAATGCAGGGACCCTCTTAAAGGGCCAACACACAAAATTTCAAACTCAGCCACTCACCTGTGCTCTGGCAGAGGAAGGGCAGAGTTGACCAACCCTATTGGGAAATCCCTTGCCGTACCCTGGAGTTTCTGAGGCTCATCAAGAGACTGAGAATAACAATTAGCCTCCAGGCAGAAGCAGATGCTCCACCCTGTTGGAAAACCTCTCACCCCACGTTTGGACAATTGCTTGAGGCTACTCCAGACTCAATCCAGTCTGCAGACAGAGGCGGTTCTCTGGAGGCTTTGAGTCTTTGCCTGGTCTAACTAGTCAGAAATAGCAGTTTGGGTCCCCACCACAGACGCCATCCTGGACTTCTCAGCAAGGAGAATAAACTAACCCTACAACTAAATGAATAGCGAACAGCCGAAACCAGTTTGGCTCAGTGGATAGAGTGTCAGCCTGCAGACTGAAAGGTCCCAGGTTCGATTCCGGTCAAGGGCATGTACCTTGGTTGCGGGCACATCCCCAGTGGAGGGTGTTCAGGAGGCAGCTGATTGATGTTTCTCTTTCATTGATGTTTCTAACTATCTCTCTCCCTTCCTCTCTGTAAAAAAATCAATAAAATATATATATTTTTTTAAAATAATAAATAAATGAATGAATAGAGAACAGCAAAAAAAGCCCAGAGGAAGTAGAAGGAAGGAAAAAATAAAGATCAGAGCAGAAATAAATGACATAGAGAATAAAAAAAAAAAGAACAGTTCAAAAGATCAATAAATCCAAGAGCTGATTCTTTGAAAAGATAAACAAGATTGATGAACCCCCTAGCCAGACTCATCAAGAAACAAAGAGAGAGGGCCAAATACATAAAATCAGAAATGAAAGAGGTGATCTAACAGCAGACACCACAGAAATACAAAGGATTGTAAGCAAATGCTATGAACAACTACATGCCAACAAATTGGACAACCTGGGTGAAATGGACAAATTCCTACAAACATAACAATTTTCCAAAACTCAACCAGGAAGAATCAGAGAACCTGAGTAGGCCAATAACAACTGATGAAATTGAAGCAGTAATTAAAAATCTTCCAGCAAACAAAAGTCCTGGACTGGATGGATTTACAGGTGAATCTTACCAAACATTCAAAGGAGAACTAACACCCATCCTCCTCAAACTATTCCAAAAAATTCAAGAGGAAGGAACACTTCCAAGCTCTTTTTATAAAGCCAGCATTATCCTAATTCCAAAACCAGATAAAGATACTACAAAGAAAGAAAATTACAGGCCAATATCCCTGATGAACACAGATGCTAAAATACTAGTATTAACAAATTGGATCCAGCAATATATTAAAAAGATCATATACCACATCAAGTGAAATTTATACTGGGGATGCAAGGCTGGTACAATATTTGCAAATCAATAAATGTGATACATCACATAAACAAATTGAAAGATAAAAACCACATGATCATATCAATAGATGCAGAAAAAGCATTTGAGAAAATCCAGCACCCCCCCCTTTTTTTTAAATTAAAAAACTCTCAGTAAAGTGGGAATAAAGGGATCATACCTCAACATAATAAAGGTCATATAAGGCAAACCTACAGCAAACATAATACTCAATGGACAAAAACTAAAAGTGTTTCCCTTAAGAACAGGAACAAGACAAGGATGTCCGCTTTCACCACTCTTATTCAACACTAGGGGCCCAGTGCATGAATTCATGCATGGGTAGGGTCCCTAGGCCTGGCCGGTGATCAGGGCTGATCTGCAGCGCAATCAGGGGCCCCCACTGGTACCCGCCTTGGCTGGCCTGGGGCCTGCGGGCTTGGGGCAGCTTCTGTGTTGAGCATCTGCCCCCTGGTGGTCAGTGTATATCATAGCAACCAGTGGTTCCACTGGTCATTCTGCCATTTGGTCTATTTGCATATTAGGCTTTATTATATAGGATAGTACTGGAAGTCCTAGCCACAGCAATCAGACAAAAAGAAGATATAAAAGGCATCCAAAATGGAAGGAGAAAGTAAAACTGTCATTATTTGCAGATGACATTATATTGTACATAGAAAACCCTAGACTCCACCAGGAAACTACTAGATGTAATAAATGAATTTGGCAAGGTAGCAGAATACAAAATCAACATCCACAAATTGATGGCATTTTTATACACCAATCATGAACTCCCAGAAAGAGAAACTAAAAAAGCAATCCCATTTACCACTGCAACAGAAAAATAAGATACCTAGGAATAAACTTAACCAAGGAGGTAAATGACCTGTACTTGGAAAACTATAGGACATTGAAAGAAGAAATAGAGTAAGATACAAACAAATGGAAGCATATACCATGTTCATGGATTGGAAGAATTAACATCATTAAACTGTCTATACTACCCAAAGCAGTCTACAGATTCAACACAATCCCTATTAAAATACCAATGGCATACTTCACAGAGCTAGAACAAATACTTTAAAAATTTATATGGAACTATAAAAGACCCTGAATAGTTGCAGCAATCTTGAGAAAGAAGAACAAAGTAGGAGTATTGTGATACCAAATATCAAATTATACTACAAAGCCATTATAACCAAAACAGCCTGGTACTGGCATATAGACCAATGGGTCAGAACAGAGACCACAGAAATTGACCCACACCATTACGGTCAATTAATATTTGACAAAGGAAGCAAGAACATACAATGGAGTAAAGACAGTCTCTTCAACAAATGGTACCGGGAAAACTGGACAGACACATGCAAAAAGATGAAACTAGACCACCAGCTTACACCATACACAAGAATAAACTCAAGATGGGTAAAAGACTTAAATGTAAAGCATGAAACCATAAAAATCTTAGAGGAGAACATAGGCAGTAAAATTTCAGACATTTCACGTAGCAATCTGTTTACAAATATATTTCCTAGGGAAAAGGAACCCACTGTTTGGGAGGACATATTTGCCAATGATACATCTGATAAGGGGTTAATATCCAAAATATATAAAGTACTCATACAACTCAACCAAAGGAAGACAAACAATCCAATTAAAAAAATGGGCAGAAGACCTGAATAGACATTTCTTCAAAGATGACATACAAATGGTCAAGAGACATATGAAAAAATGCTCAGTCACTAATCATCAGAGAAATGCAAATTAAACACCACAATGAGATGTCACCTCATAACTGTCAGAATGGCTATCATCAAAAAATCAACAAACAACAAGTGCTGGTGAGGATGTGGAAAAAAGGGAACACTAGTACACTGCTGGTGGGAATGCAGACTGGTGCAGCCACTATGGAAAACAGTATGGAGTTTCCTCAAAACATTAAAAATGGAACTCTGTTTGACCCAGTATTCCCAGATATACTTCTGGGAGTATATCCTAAAAACCCCAAAACACAAATCAGAAAGAATATATGCACCCCATATGTTCATAACAGCATTATTTACAATAGCTAAGGTTTGGAAACAGCCCAAGTGCCCATCAGTAGATGAGTGGATAAAAATGCTGTGGGACATTTACACTATGGAATACTATGCAGTTGTAAAAAAGAGGGATCTCTTACCCTTTGGGACAGCATGGATGGATCTGAAAAATATTATGCCAAGTGAAATAAGCCAAACTAAAAAAGACAAATATCACATGATCTCACTTATTTGTGGAATCTAATGAACAAAATGAATTGACCAACAAAATAAAACCCAAATCATGGCGGCATGGAACAGACTGGCATCCCTTGATGTGGAGTTGGAGGGATGAGAAGAGATAAACCAAAGAACTTATATACCGTATTTTCCGGTGTATAAGATGACTTTTTAACCCAGGAAAATCTTCTATATGCCCAGTCGTCTTATACGCCGGAAAATACGGCACTTATATGCCTGTGAACACAGGCAATAGGGTAATAAAGACCTGGGGGGAGGGGGAGGTAGGGACTGGGAGAGAGGGGGAAGGGGGAAGAGAGTGGGAGATATCTGTAATACTATCAACAACAAAAAATATATTAAAAAATAAATAAATCTGTGTCAAGTCAGCCCATCAAAGATTCAGGTGCAGGTTGGGGCAAGAGAATGAGAGCTGGAAGCTGGGCTGCACAGGAAGCACCCCGGATCACACCTCCCATGGGCTGCCTTCTCCACCCATGAGGAAGCCTTGTTTGTGGCCGGGCCCCAGCACAGCACCCCTACAACCATATTCCACCACCTCTCAGGTTCCCCGGCCTCCATCTGCCATCTGTCTCCCTGCCGACTCTGCCGTCTCCTCCCTAAGGCCGCCCGGCTCAACAGTCCAGCACTTTCCCCATCACCCGGCCCATCACCTTCCACGTCCCCAGACCCACGACCCCCTCCTGCTGTTTTGTGACAAACGCTGCACTCGGTCTCAGCTCACGTGTGGAACCTGAGTTTCTGCCTGGAGACGCCTTCCTCTCTGGTTCACTTCCTGAGACTCAGTGCCTTCCCTTGTCGGTTGGATGAAATCAGAGGTCCCAGAGGTTACCCCAGCTTTCCCACTCACCCCCGGAAAGCTTCCGGCCCCCATACCCAAAATGCCTCCTCCCCATTGAAGAAGCCTCGGGCCAGAGGAGGGGAAGGTTCAAGGGGCAGAAAGGCCAGTGTCCATGGAAACGTCCAAAACCAGAGAGACAGCCCTGCCTGCAGGTTGCCCAGCAGTGGGCCTGCAGGCAGTGCCTTACCTGAGCTGGCAGGCGAGCCTCGGGGATTTAGGGGGGGCGTCCGAAAGCCCAGGCCAAGGGGGAACGCCTCAGGATGTGCAGGGAGGTCTCCGTTCCCACACTCCCTGCGCCCCCCTGTCCCCCCACACCCACCCCAGGCAGAGCTCTTCCTCTGACCTCTGGTCCACAGCCGTAGCTTCAGTTACAGGGACCTCGCTTTCCAAACAGAATGCCAAGACACGTGCTCTGACAACCAGACGGCGTATGGAAAACCCGGCCTGTCTCCAAACATCTGGAACATGTGGCCACCACAGCACACGGCCTCTCATTCCTTCCAAATTATGCATTCTCTGGGGAAATTTGCTCAAAAAGATACACTGAATGAATGAGAGAAGGGAGGGACAGAGGGAGGAAGGGAGGAAGGGAGGAAGGGAGGAAGGGAGGAAAGGAAGGAAGGAAGGAAGGAAGGAAGGAAGGAAGGAAGGAAAGTCCAACAGTTACCTGCTCTGTGACCTCGAGCCAAGTGACACCCTGCCTGAGCCTCAGTTTCCCTTACTGTCAAATGGGAGCAATAGAGCCTACTTCTTGGAGTTGTGTTGCAATAAGGAGCATAGGAAAAGCTCTTGGCACAGTGGAGGCCACTGTCCATGCTCAGTTCATGCCAGGCGGTGCTCCCCAGGTTCACGGGCAGGCTCTGCCATCTCTATCTCTGCACCTCGGGGCCTCACTCCCTGCCCAGCTGAACTTCTTCATCTGTAGTATGAAGCTGCCAGCTGGGGTTGTTGTAGGCCTTCAGGAAGTCACCTGTGTCAAGCTCTCAGCACCGCACCTGGCTGGTGATACATTAGCTATTATGGCTCCGGAATTCCATACCAGAACCCCGGAGGCGGCTGTGATTCAGAAGCCTGAGTTTTTCAGGTAGAAAGGCACCAGGTATTATGCCATCCCCGCAGCAGGGCCTGAGGCTACACCCGGTGACTGAAGTCTCTGAGGTGAAACGCGAATACCCACGCAGCGTGGGACATGAGCAGCACCGACCCGTGGAAAAGCTTTGATGTGCAGAGCCTGGGGACTGTTGGAGTTGCACCTAGAGACCGGTGAACCTGTTACGATCGTCAGCCTCTCCGGCTGGGAAATGCCATCATTTTCCCTGGAATAGCCTTTTTGGGGTGTGGTGCCAAGGAACGGGGTCAGGCCTGCCGTGAGGCCAGCCGGGCAGCACAGTGGCCGGTGATCGCGATGGCCTCACCGGAGATGGTTGGCCGGCCTCTTTCTGAAGGCCCATTAGCCTGCCACTGAGCGGACACCCTTCCCACCCTCACCCTTCCCCCCTGCACTGCAGCCCCGTGGCAGCTCCTGTTCTCGAAGCCTCTACGGTTGATGGGAATGTCCTGATTCGCCCTCCCCGGCAGTTTGCTGCGGTTGGCACATCATCCTCAGGCACAGGGCCAGCAGCACGCCCTGAGGCAGAGAGGGCTTTTTGAAAAGGATAAAAAGTGGATGAAGTTTCAAGTCTGCAGGAAAGACGCAGATCACAGACTGAGCAGACGTTAACAAGCAAAGAGCAATGGCGGGGAGCCAACTGCCTGTGAATGTGCTTGGCCAGCGCCTCAGTGTGCAGCTCCACATTCCAGGGACCGGGCCCTGCCCCGTCACCAGCTCTGAATCCAAAAGGGTCAGAGGAAGAGGAGCTGCCAGAGTGGCTGGCGAGGGCAGAGCGCGCGTCTGTGAGTGGTGGTCCTGGGCTGACGACTGGTCAGCACAGCTCCTGCCCGGGTTTGAATTCTGGCCCTCCATCTACAAGCTGGGTGACCTTGAACAAGTTACTTAACCCTTCTCTGCCTCATCTATAAAATGGAGATGAAATCATAATGACAGCGACCCGTCAGGTTGTGGGAAGGTTAAATGCTTTAAACCATGCAGACCACTGTCCCAGTGCCTGGTACTTGGTCACCACTCGTTAAATGTTAGTGGTTTTTATAGCGGGTGCTCAGCAAACACTTGTCAAGTGCTGACCTCAGACCTGAACCCACAGCTCCTGCATTTAAGTCCAGTCCTCTAAAAGGCAAAACTAAAAACAATTTAAAGCATAGATATAGATATAGATATAGTTATAGATATAGAGACATATATTTAAAGACTTTCTGAAGCAGAAGGTGGGGACTGAAGGGAGACCTGCTGAGGAACAGCACATGAGAAGCCTGCGCCCCCAAATCCGAGCCATTGTCAGCTGAGGAGTAGCCAAGGTAGAGGCTGAGCTCAACCCTGCAGTTCTGTGGACTTGGGCAGAGCCCCCTGCCCCCTCTCTTCACCCCTCTCCCCAGAGGAAGAGGCCATTGTTGAGGGGAGTGCCCAGAGATGGTGTCTTTGCTGGGAGCACTAAGCCAGGAGAGATGGGCCCTGCCCCGCAGTGCCACAGGCAGCTGGCATGCACTGGGCAGGCAGGGTGGGGCCGTAGAGTGTCTGCCCATGGTCCCTCTTTCTGAGCTGAGCAGACCTGCTCCCATCAGGACACAAAAGTGCTTGCTAGAAGCCTGGGGCCTTGCTCACTGACAGGAAGATTCTGGCTCGGTATCTTCCGACAGGAACTCTATACATACACATACACACACACACACACACACACACACACACACCTCACACAGACCAGCCAACCCACCCATCTGCTGGGCGGATTTCCCCTCCTTTCCCAGGCAGCCACCCAGACCTATTTCCATGCAAAGGAAACCTGCTCCGGGATGGAGCTCAGTCCGCCTCCCTGAAGGGCCCTGGCCAGCTGCCTTCCCCTGGATGACCCTCGAACTTTAAGCCTCTTGGTCAAGTGGTGTGAAAAGAAATCGAAACGAGTGTCCTAACTCTGCTTTGGCAATGAAATGTTCCTCCACATTCCTCTCTCCTTAACGCTTTCTGGGATGACAAGAGTCTCGCTCCCACCTCTGGCTGAATGTCGGTCCTCCACCAGGCAGGAGGGAGGGAAGGGGGACTCCAGATGGAAGGCAGAACGGGGCAGTTAAATGGACACTGTGGAGTCCAGGAGGGGCACACCCCTGGATAAGGGCATCCTAGGGGAGACCTGAGAAGAAAAGGGGAGGAGAAAATGCAAGACGTCAACAGGAGAGAGATGTATTGATGATTGTAAGAGAAACACCTGAACCTCCAGAAGCCGAACTCCCCCTCCCAAGGGCCTAAATCTTGCCCAGGACACGGCTGCGTCCTTGTGCCCACTGAGGATGCCAGGCATCATAGTTGCTCGTAGTGCCCCCCCCCCATGCCCCTCTACCACATCGGAAGCTCCTTGAGACGGTGGTAAAAGATCTAGAGAAAGGCACAGGGCCCACCCAGGTGGTTTGATGGGGTGCGCTAGCAAACCTTTGAGAAACACATGATCCCTCCTTAAAGTGTTCCAGGACACTAAAGATGAAAACTTCTGAATCCATTTCGTGAGATCTGCTTCATTTAAAAACTAAGACGGCCATGGAGTGCACAGAAAAGGGAAACCTTAGACCACAGGTGACTGTATCTGCAATGATTCTAAATAAAATGTTAGCAAATTAAATCCCGTAGTTCCTAAAAGACTAACACACCGCAGCCCAGTGGGTTTATTCTGGGAATGGAACTATGGCTCGGCCTCAGAAGTGAACAGAGAGAGAACCAAGATGACGGCGCAGGTAAACCCCGGCACTCCCCGCCTCCCACAACCACATCACACTTCACAACGAAAATACACAGCCAGCAGCACCCAAACGGCCTGAAAGCTGGCTGGATAGAAGTCCTCCCAGAGAAGCAAAGAGAAAAAGCACATTGAGATGGTCGGAGGAGCGAGCAGTGTTCCCGGAGGCCTGGGCGGCTGGGCCCACACCCACGTGTGCTGTGTTGTAATCAGGAGGGAGATGGTCTCTGCAGAGGCCGCCCGAGAGGAGCAAGGGGTCCCAGCCCCACACAGACCCCCAGCCCAGGGTCCCAGAGCTGGGAAGAGAAGTCTCCGTAACTTCGGGCCATAAAAACCTTCGGGGATTGTGGCTGAGTGACGAAGAGGCTGCTGGAATCCCAGGGCCCGCGCACAAACTTACCGGGTCCCGCTTCTTCTGAGCTCCAGCGCCAGGGGACCCAGACACTTACAGGCAGGAAGTGGATGGCCTGGCATCGAGGCAGGAACTCAGGGGTGGCTTTCTCCCAGACAGGGGTGCTCGCAGGGGTCCTTGTTCTTGTGCTAGGACCCCCCATGTCGTAGGGCTGACCAGACCGGCAGCCATATCTGTCTCCATCAGTGTGGCCCACACTGTTGGCTCCGCCCTGGTGATTCCTTGAGACCCCGCCCCACTCAATTTGCAGCCGCACCGAAGCTGTTTGCAGCAGTTTTTCAATAGGAATGGCCTGTCCTGGATCAGGCTTCAGACTTTGCCAAAATCTCTCTAACAAGCTGCAGCTGGTGATCACGTGCCCCAAACCTATCAATAAAAGGCCCGAGACCCGGCTCCAGCACCAGCGGGCCTTGCTTCACAGCTGGGCCTCACAGCCAATTGGCCTGGAGGTCAACTCCTCCCAGAGATGCCAACAGCAATCAAGGATCAACTACAAGACTGTGCACACAGCCCACACAGGGGCACACCCAGAGGGCCCAGCTCAGGTGACTGGGGAGGCTGAGCCACTGGGCCCTACAGGACACCTACTACACAAGGCCACTCTACCAATTCCAGGAGACACAGCAGCTCTACCAAATACAGAGAAACAAACGCAGGGAAGCAGGCAAAACATGGCGACAAATAAACATGTCACAAATGAAAAAAAATGGAAGCAAGCACACTACTGGGTACAGAATTCAAAAACACAGTTATAAGGTTACTCAAGCCTCTTCAGGAGAGCTTCAAGGGACTTAGTGAGACGTTCCAGTATCTTAGTGGTTTCAGAGTGAATGTAAATACTAGAATAAAGCGTAGGAGATTACTTCAATAATCTTGCAACAGTGACAGCCTTTCTCAGAAGGCATGAAACTCAAGAGTACTCCAAGCGAAAGGAAAATAGATTTGACTCCATGAAAATTAAAATTTTCCACTTGCCAAAAGGCACCATAAACAAAGTCAAGAGACAAGTGAGAAGCTAGAAAAAAATATTTACAACATAACTAAAGAGGAAAAGATTGACTATGCTAATGAGATTCAAAGATCTAACAAATTAACAAGGAAAGAACAAACATCTCAAGAGAAAAAGGCGCTCACAGAAAATCAAATACAAATAACTACTAAATAATTGGAAAGATAACCTCATTAGTGATTAAGGAAATGCAGTTTTAGAAGTAGGTTTCCCTGCCTGGCTAGCGTGGCTCAATGGTTGAGCATTGATCTATGAACCACAGTTTGATTCCTAGTCAGGGCACATGCCCGGGTTGTGGGCTCGATCCCCAGTGTGGGCATACAGGAGGCAGCCAAACAATGATTCTCTCATTGATATTTCTATCTCTCTCTCTCCCTTTCCCTTCAAACTTTGTTTTTATTCAACTGATAGGGAAACCTACTTTTATCTTTTATAATTTTAAAAAATATATGTATTTTTATGGAGCCACCTAGTGTTCATCCTAATGAGAACAGCTAAGTAAACATGGCACATCCCTGCCTTGGAATTCCGTGCAGTCATCAATATGACCTGGGTCAACCCTGGTGGCTGGTACGGAATGTAGAAAACAGAGTCAAGTAAAAGCAGTGAGCTGACAAACATAGATGATCCTATCCTATATAATAAAAGCCTAATATGCTAAGTGTCCGGTTGGCCCGTTGTCTGTTAAACCAATCAAAGCATAATATGTTAATGATATGCTAAGGCCACTCAACTGCTTGCTATGACGTGCACTGACCATCAGGGGGCAGATGCTCCAACTGGTAGGTTAGCTTGCTGCTGTGGTCTGGCCAATCAGGACTGAGCGAGATGGGCCAAACACACCCTGGAGCCCTCCCGCAGTCCCTCCCTGGGTGGCCAACCTCCTGCATCCCTCCCTGGCCCAGATCGTGCACCAGTGGGGTCCTTTGGCCTGGCCTGTGCCCTCTCACAATCCAGGACCCCTCAGGGGATGTCGGAGAGCCCGTTTCGGCCCAAAGGTGGAACAACTGGTCACTATGACACGCATTGACCACCAGGAGGCAGACGCTCAATGCAGGAGCTGCCCCCTGGTGGTCAGTGTGCTCCCACAGGGGACACACCACTCAGCCTGAAGCCGGGCCGCCAGCTGGCAAGCGCAGTGGCGGCGACAGTGCTAAGGGTGTTTGACTGACGGCTTAGGCCCACTCCCCATGGAAGGTTGGCCAGCCGGGAAGGGAACACAGGAGGACTCCCGGGCGTGTCTGGCCCATCTCACTCAGTCCTGATCAGCTGGACCCCAGCAGCAAGCTAACTACCGGTCGGAGCATCTTCCCCCTGGTGGTCATAGCAAGTGGTTGAGTAGCCTTAGCATATCATTAGCATATTACGCTTTGATTGGTTGAATGGCCTACCAGATGACCAGACACTTACCATATTAGGCTTTTATTATATAGGATTTGTATGCAGTGTGAGTGTAAATAAAAATACAAACACACACATCTCTAGGGAATTTCATGTTTTATCTTATGTGTTTTACTATTAGTTATGAATTTGGTTTTGGGGAGCATGTATTACTTTTATAATCCTTAAACCAAAAACATAACTGAATAAGAATTGAACATCTAACGCCTATAAAGACAAAATGCTTAGTGTTTCATTTCTTAGACCTGAGTTGACTTTCAGCCCAGGCAGTTCCAAGCAATGAGTATAACCCATGAAGACCCTTTATCTCATATATGTGTGTGGGCATGTACACATGCCACACACACCTACACACATCTACACACACTCATACATACATACAGACACACACTTGTCCAGCTCTGCATATGCATGTGGGACGCATAATTTTATGGTATATGGAATAGTTCATAGAACATTCTTGAATGTCTTTATTGGTGCAAGGAAGTACATAACCATTGCCAAGAAGGCAGAAAAGAATGTGGTGAGACTGAAAGCCCAGCGCCCCTACCAAGTCCATGCAGGTGGCATAGCCCAGGGCATCCATGCTGCCCTTCTGGCTCTGGCTTTTTCCATTTGTCTTCAAGATGGGCGAACCCAAGGACATGTGGCCATCAGCACGGGTGCTCATCCAACCAGGTCGTGCTGTGAGCCCCCCACCAGTGAGGTGAGAGCCCTCCTGGGCAGTGTGGGGCTCATGGGTCCTCGTCCCTGAAGACTGTCAGGTTGTGCTTCCAGATGTGTCCCAGAAGGACCTGCCCTCGCCGCTCCAGGGTCTGGAGAGCCTGCTTCAGGCCCCGTCTCCCACCGTGGCTTTCCCAGAACACCGGGTCCGCCTGCAGTGACTGGAGCAGCATATTCCGTAGACACCCTGACTGGAGAACCTTCACGACGGACTCGGGAAACCTGGACGAAAGTGCCCGAAGGTCAGCAGAGAAAGGAAACGCAAAAGTGATCTCAGGGAGTTTCTGAGCAAGGTGAAGCCGGAAGGCCAGAACTTGCACAGCCGGGAACCCTGGACCCAAGGGCCGCACCCTGGATGACCTGTTACCAGGGACTCTTCCACGCTGAGCTGAGAGCAGGCAGGGATGAAGCTTTCAGGTGCTCCCATCCCAGAGCGAAGCCAGGCCAGTCAACTCTGCCCTTCCGGGGACAATGCCTGCTGCTCTGCTGGCAAATGCCAGAGTCCTAGGAAGGCTGAGCTGCCTGCCAAGACTGAGCAGGAAGACAGGCTGCCAGGCTGCCAGGCTGCCAGGCTACCCCCACCCATCTAGGGTAAAGGAAGGGCTAGCCTGCCTCTACCCTAGTAGAGCAACTGATGTCCTGTGGGCCAGGAGGCTCTCTGGACACTGGGGGTGGGGCACTCCATCCAGGAGTTGAAGGGCCTGCTGGCTGTATACCTCTCAGCTTTCCCAGGTCCCCACACCCCTCCCAAGGCTCAGATCTAACAGCTTTTGTCTGATGGCAGACTGTGGACTTGTCCAGAGCCCCGATTTAAGGTCCCATGGTCTCCAGCAGGGCCATCAAGCCTCAGTCCCTGAACCTCCACCCAACACCTTTGACCCTCACCCATCTATGCCCTCCAGCAGCCGGAAGTTCAGCCGGTCCTCAGGGTGCTGAAGGTTGCCGGCGTTATCGATGTAGACCAGGTGAGATGGATCGCTGCTCCGGACCTCAGGGGAGAAGATGGGCAGAGACAGAGCTGGGGGGGGGTGCAGCCTAGCTGGCGCCCAGGGACTGCGTCAGGGTGAGGGCGCTCGGGGGCCCTGAGCTGTCAGTCCCACTATCCACCTGCTACTTGCCAGATGGTCCCCAGGTGCTGAGCAGTCAGCTGACCGTGCGGACACTGCTCAGTGCTTCCAAGCATCCTCTCAGTGAGCCCTCCCAGCACCCTGAGAAGGGGGCCACCAGCGTGAGCCCCCTTTTACAGAAACAGGCACAGAGAAGTGAAGTAATTTGCACAAGGCCCCACTGCTAATAAATAGCTGGCTGGTTCAAACCCGGGCCAGGCCACAGCGCCATCCTGTGGAATTGCAAGGCAGAGGGACTGAGTCCTGCTCTGGTGGCCAGAGGGGTGAGGAGCATGGGTGAGAATGGGGCAGGTGCACAGCTAAGCTGCCCGCAGGACTGCAGGATGTATGGCACGTGTAGAGGCTCACACACACAGCTCACCGTGCCCCCAACACCTGGGCCCAGTTTTACGTATTATTCAAACCAAGGGTTCTGCTGCTAAAAGGAACAGGATTGGGAACCCCTGGACCACACGATCCCAGAACCTCAGTAACAGCATCTTCGGAAGGAGGCGGGAAGACCGGAGTCAGGGTGATGAGGGACATACCAGGATGTGGACCAGTCGCAGCTCGCCCGGGTTTGCGCATTTCTCCCGGAGCCCCTCTTCCACGCAGGGCTCCGAGGGCTCAGGTTCAAAGCCACAGCAGTAGCGATCCAGGCGGTCATGGACCTGCGGGGACACCCCTCCTCTGAGGGCGGGTGGCACAGCACCCAGGCCGCCTGGCCCCTGAGCCACACGCTGGGGGCAGTCCTCCGTGGCTCTGTGGCTGGCCTCCGGCTCCTCATGGGGCTTCTGCCCTGCCCCTCTGGCCGGCGGCCCACCCTGCACACTACGCTCAGGCCAGCAGGGATGTCCAGCCGCACCCACCGCTTCATCCGCAGCTGCTCCTGCGCTCTGGCCTGAGGTCTCAGGGTCTGATGCTGAACGCGTGTCCACTTGGGAGGCCACACATGGCTCCAGGCCATTCTCTGCAGATTTCCACTTGCTGCAGAGTCTATTTCCAGAGAAAGCTACAAGGAATACTGGCCCGTGTGACACGTGTATCGCTGGCTTCCCCAAATCTCCACCCATTTAGTGTCTAACAGGAAGGGTCTGGCCGGGCCCAGTCGCCAGTTTGATTATTGAGCCACACCATCTGGTTATTTTTTTCCACTTAAAAGAAATTCCGTTAAACAACAGCAGACTAGCAGCCAACAAAACCAAGTTCAAATTTCATTTCCACAGCCCTTCAGGATTTGATTCTTTCCCCCCTTTTTGAAAAAATGAGGAGCTACCAAAAAAAAAAAAAAAAAAAAAATCCTTCGCTGTTCTAATTTTCTGACCAACCTACCAATGTTGCATAATCATGATGTGAACCGAAGTTTTTGTTTAGTTGAACTTAAGCCGTTTGCAAAGCCCTTACTCTGTGCCACGTACCACTCTGAGTGCTTTACACACCATTAACCCCTCCCAGCAGCCAGGAGGTCGATCTGTTATTATCCCCATTTCAAGGGTGGGGAAACTGAGTCACGGGGGCTGGGTAATGTGCGATGTCTGACAGTGTGCAAGTGGTGGAGTCTAGACCAGGCAGTCTGGCTCTGATGGCTGAGTTAGAATGTGGCAGGCACCTGTTTTCTGGCATCAGTTGATGGCAAAAGTGTAGGTGATCCCAGCACCCAACACATGGTGCAGCCCAGCCAGGGACTCAGCCGAAGTTTTGGGGTGGAAGAATGAATGGATGAAGTAAATGGCTGGCTGGCAGCAGGAAAGATCTAGAGGGGGCTTCACATGAGGACTGTGATCACAGAAAGCCTGCCCATCACGCACCTCCCTGCCCAGGGCGCCATCACCAGAAGGCTTCAGGGGGAGGCCTGGCTCTGTGGTCTCCAAACAGGACAATACACTGCAGTCTTCCAGGAGGGATACCAGGCCCAGCTGGGGAGGAGGCGCGGTCTGGAGGGAGCCCAGCACAGGGCACGAGGGGTGGCCACGTCCTCTAACTGACCCACCAGGCTCCTAGGCCGGGACCGGTTCTTCCGCCAGGGTCTGACCTGGGTCTGGTGGATTCCAGAAGAACCGCTGGCTGTCCCTGGTGGCCCATGCCCCTCTCCCCGCATCCCCGACCCGCATCCATTAAAACATGAATCCTCCACAGCAAAAACTGTAGACCTTGTCCCAAGTCTGCAGAAACAAGTCATAGTCGTCATGCCATTAATATTTACCATCGCTCTGGCGGCACCAGCAATGTCATGAGGTAGGAGAAAGAAAGAAGAGGTGATTGGAAGATATTCATTACAGATAAAATGATGGTGAACTTGGAAAGCCAAGGACAAAGCAAACATCTGTTAGCAGGTGGCCAAACGAAGTTAGCAGGTGGCCAGTAACCAAACTAATACACAGAAATAATAGCCTCCACACAGAGCTATCAGCCAGCACCTATAAAGGAGGAGAAAGGTCACGTTTTCGATGGCCACAGAAGACGAAATACCCAGGAATAACCAAACATAAAATCGAGGACCCAGCTGAAGGAAACATCAAGATACTTTTGGGAGCGTGAATGAAGGGAGAGACATATCCTACTCTTGGCTGGAAGACTCTACATTTTAGGGTGTAAATTATTTCTGTCTTAGTTCACACAAACTTAATTTGATTCCAATAAAATCCCAAAAGGACTTGGGAAGGAGAAGGAAGTAACAAGCTGACTCTTAAGTTTCATGAGAATAGTATGCAAGGATATGGGGAAATTATAAGAAAGAGCAATGAGAAAGACCACACCCTGCTAGTTAGTAACATAAATGATGAAGCACAGTAATTAAAACAGTGTGATTCTGGCATATAAATAGACCCTTTACTGGAACAGAAAAGAGTCCAGAAATAGACCTACGTACATATGGAACCTGGCAACACTGCAGACTGGGGGAAAGATGGATTATTCAGCAAATGGTGCTGGGACATGTGGGTTGCCATTTGAGGGGGGGAAAAAATCACCGTTTTGTACCTTATCTTTTGCTCCAAGTAACTTCCAGATAGATCAAAGATATATGAAAACACATGGGAGAACTTTCAAAACAGCCTGGAAATGAGGACGGCCATCTATAATAATGAAAGCATAATATGCTAATTAGACCGGACATCCTTCCAGATGTCCTTCTTCCAGACAAAGCTGCAGCGGGTGGGGGCTGAAGCAGAGGTGGCAGAGGCCCCCGGCCGCCGCTGTAGCTGGCAGGGGCTGGGGCCAAGGCCCTTGCACGAATTTCGTGCATCGGGCCTCTAGTTTGAAGTATAATATACTAACCTAGAAGTTATAAAAGAACAGCTCAAAAATATACAAATTTTAAAAATTTCTGCCCGGCAGTGTCTGGGAACCCTATGGATTGTATGTGTGGGTGTGTGGCTATAGCACATGTGAGCTTATAAGGTGTATGTATAAGTGTGCATTTGTTTGAGATGTTGTGACTGATTTGATGATTGTCCAAGAGATATTTTCTCCTTTCCGCCTTCACCTCTGGGCAGAGTGTGCTTCCCTTCCCTGACAATGGGCGTGGCCACTCACTTGCTTTGGCCAAAGGAGGGTGAGTAGAGGCCTTAAATGTGCTCCTGCAGTTTGGTTGAGCTCTTGGGCTTGTTCCCTTCCCCGTGAGAGGGTTGTCCAGGTGGTACTGCGCCTGCAGCCTGGGCTCCAGAAGGAGACGTGAAGAGCAGTCCTGAACCCACCCACAGTTGGAGCCAAGTTCAGCTGAGCCCCACTGACCCACAGACCCCGGAGCCAGACACGGAGAGCTGGTGTGTTAAGCTGTTGAGTTTGGGAGAGTTTTGTTACACAGCATTATCTCTACAATCACTAATGCAGAGTGCTATGTGGGATTTGAAAAGCACAGGACTTGTGGGGGTATAGAAATGTGTATGTGTGCAGTTCTTGTGTATTCTGTGTCCAGGTAAACGGTATGTTGTGATACACACACACAGAAAAACAAGGGTTTGTACTGGATCAAACAAAACAAAGGAGCAAGCATACCACAAAATGGGCTGTATGTGGAGTCTGTTCCCAACTCCCGGTCAGAAGGTACCTCCGGTTCCTGTGCTGGGAAACCCACGGCCCCGCCTCTCTCCACTTGCCAGTGGTTTCTAGGAAGGCAGCACCAGCCAGAAAGGAGTACTGGACTTGACCAGTCTTCAGCAGACCAGGGAAAAGGTGGCACGCGGCCAGCCGAGTCGCATCTGACCACACACCCAACCTGTGTGTGCTTTGGCGGCTGAGACTTCCATCCCCACAGCAGGCCTTGGCAGCGGAGGGAGGTCCCACACCGCGGCCCCAGGGCACAGACAGAGGGCCTCTGTGTGAGCAGAAAGCTGCCGTGTGCACATCAGCTGGACCGGGGCTTTGCGCGGAGGTGCCCCGATCTCAAGGGCATCCCTGCAAAGGTCCCCTTTTCCTGCCCTCAGTCATGGCCAGGTGACTAGTGATGCTGATTGAGAGGGTGAGCTCTGGAGTCAGACCGTCCAGGCTGCGTCTCCGCTCCTCCAGCCATGACCTTGGGCAAGTAACGTCACCGCTCTGGGCCTCAATTTCTCCACTTTAACAGAGATAAATGTAGTATCTCACCCATAAGCTTTCCATGAAGACTGGATGAACCAATTCCTGACAAGTGTCAGGGGCAGTGCCTGCTCATTCTTGAGCATGTGCCTCCACCAGGCACTGCCTTAAGTAAGGATCTCCTGGGCAGAAACCTCACAGGTCAGTGTTAGCATCTGGGATAGACCGAGACAAGGATTCAAGTGAAAGCAGTTGATCTGTGAACTAATCCCAAAACCCAAGCAGGGGACGAGACACAGGGAGGCCAGCTGTGACCACTGCAGGTACCTGGGGCGCAATCCCACTAGGCAACTCTGAGAAACATGGAATATGCACCACAGCGCGACCCCAGACCAGACAGGAAATAGCTGATGCCCACAGTCCCCCAGTTACCCCTGTGCCCTGACTGAGGGTCCCCAGAACTCCAGCCTGTTCCCCAGGGTCCCCATTAACTCCAGGCTACCTGCTGGCACAGCAGGGACCTCAGCTGCCCTCTGGCTTCCTCCTCTCTTCAGTGCCCAGGCTTGACCTGTATCACCCATCTCTCTCTCTCTCTCTCTCTCTCTCTCTCTCTCTCTCATTTTTTAAATTACACAATCACGTCGAGTCCTTGCCGAGTCTTGACCTGTATCACCCATTTCTCTCTCTCTCTCTCTCTCTCTCTCTCTCTCTCTCTCTCTCTCTCTCTCATTTTTTAAATTACACAATCATGTCGAGTCCTTGCCGAGTCACGGATATAATGTTATAAACAGTCATGTGCTGGTAAATGTTTAACTCCCCGGGAGGAGGGGGCCCTTATGCCGCACGTGCTGACTCTCATGGTGTAAACGGCCCCACCCTGGCCAATCCGAGCTGCCAACACGACTGACAGCGGAGCTGACGGGAGACGAGCCACCGCTACACAGTATTTCCCAGACACGCAAATAGCCTCAAGAGCACAGATAACAGGGAAAATGTGGTGCGAGAACTAGGAAGTAATGGGTTCTGAATATCTACTACCTTTGTTGCTAATTATTACATTGTTAGTTTATCTAATTTATTTTTTTTCCTCTTTTGTTTTGTTTTCTTGTTTATAATTAAATTTTTTAAATGCCTGTGTTTCACAACCAGCTCACAAAACTCCTGAAAATGTGAACCATCAGCTCTCATGAGCTGCCACTCGCCATTCCGGCACTCGGAACTGGAGGAATAAGCCCCGAGGCTGGAAAATAACAAAAACAGGTGCCCGGTGCTCAAACGACAAGGCTGGGGGCAGTCACCATCCGCCCCCACTTCTGCTGCCCTCCAGGACTCGGCCCGGCCCCACATACCTGGAGCAGGAAGTCGAAGAGAGCCAGGCGTGCCCACTCGGCGTGGTGGATGCCCAGGCAGGGCGCCTGGCCCGGCCCCCTGCAGCCACGCGCCAGCAGGGCCTGGTACTGCAGCCAGCCCAGGGCCAGAGAGTTCTGGTCATTGTCCGGGTCACCCAGGTGCTGCACGTCAGGTGCCCACCAGATGACGGGCCTGGCGCCCCCGTCCGTGTAGCGGTAGGGCAGCAGGGGGCTGTGGAAGCGCCGGGCCACGGCCGGCAGGCTCCGGCGCAGCCCCAGCACGCGGTCCACGTGGAAGGACAGGACCTCGGCCAGGTCCCCGGGCCTCTTGATCAGGCCGCAGAGTCCCTGGGAGCAGAGTCCGCTGAGCCCAGGAGAGGAGTCCAGAAGGGCACCCTCAGCGGAGAAGCCGACCTGCAGCACCTGCCCGTGGCCGGGGACCCTGGCTTTGCCCACCACCTCCCCCTGGGCCAACAGCCGGAGGATCTGCACATCGTGTTCTGTGAACCACGGGGGCACCAGACCATCGGTCCCCGAGCCGGTCAATAGCCCAGGGGTCTCGGGGGCACACCACATGGATCCCTGCAGCTCCCCGACGGAGCCAGGCCACCGACGAGTCCCTGTGGCCGGGGTGGGATCCCCTGCTGGCTGCCCACCCGTCAAGGCGCTGCTCTCAGCCCCTGGCAGAGCCCTGCCTCTCCCTGGCTGGGGCTGCAGGGTCGGGCCAGCAGCAGATCTCTGGTGCCCTGTGACAGGGCTGACCAGGGCCCTCGTGTCACTCTGTGCCTCCTGGATAGGACCATCCTCCCAAGGGGGTCGCAGGTCTTTGGCTCCTGGACTCCTGACCTCATCCTCCCTCAGGGGCACAAGACGCAGGGTACTGAGTCTCAAAGCAATGTCCCTCTTGACCCGCCCCACATGCCTGCTGTCCCCTCCAGGGGACCTGCTGCTGTCCACTCTCCTCCGGTGGCCTTGCTCCTCAGTGCACCCCGGGACGGAACTCGTGGGCAGGGCCCAGCCTCTCCAGAAACGCAGGTTCCTTGTCCACTGCCTCCAGCGAGAGCGCAGAGCCTGCGGGGCGTGGGGGGCGGGGGTGCCGGTGACCCCCTGGGGCTCCACGGCGGCTTGAGGCTGTGCGGGGAAACGGGTGACAGCCATCACAGACAGGGTCATCAGGAGGCAGAATGCCATGACCAGCCGCCTCTTGCCACGCAGCTTTCTCCAGACCCAAGGTGCCTGCGGGGGCGGGGGGGGGGGGTAGAAAAAGAAAGTGTGAGACCTGGGGTAACATCAGCCCAACCCACAAAATGATGGGGCTGCGGAAGGGAGGCCCATCCTGGATCCCTGAGAGGGAAAGGCAGAGCCCAGGCCAGTGGCACCCAACCGCCTTGAAGAGAGGTGGGCACCTCGGCCGGCACCCCTGCTTCAAAGCTTGGCTGGCCTGTGTCCAGGGCAGCCTTGGCAATGCCTGCAGGCAGACATGGGCTTCCCCCTGGAATACACCGCCATCTGACACTGGTCACCAAGCACCATAAGTCTCTTCCACATCTGTCCCCACCGCTGAGTGCCGGCCCGCTCTTGATCTCCGTGGGAGTCCCGGGGCCACTCTTCGGGCCTCTAGTTCCCACAAACACACTCTTCCCTCTCCCAGGGGCACAGGGCTGCTCAGCTACGGATGACTCTGCCCAGCCTCCCTGCAGCCAGGGGTGGCCACGTGACTAAGTCCTTGTCCATGGCAGGAGTCCTTGCCTGCCCCTCTTGCTCAAAAGGAAGGGGCTGCCAACCACCTGCTCTGCACCTGTTGGCAAGGACACACCCTGGGGCAGTGATTTTCAACACGTGGTCCCGGGACCATCAGCATCAGCATCACCTGGGAACTTGTCAGAAAGGCAGATTCGCAGGCCCCAACCCAGAACGACTCGATCAAAACAGGGGCCCAGAAATCTGCGTTTTTACAAGCTCTCCAGGTGACTAATGCTCGGGCACCGTGGAGTCACCAGAAGGAAGGAGCTGGGGAGCCTGCAGGACCCATGGGACAGGGCTACCAAGAGCCGTTTGAGCCACTGTGTTGCAGTCAGAATTTATTCATTTTATTACCTATTCAACTTAAGACAGAAGTCAGTTCTATTTTTAATACGTTGAGAAACCTCCATGCTGTCTCCCATAGTGGCTGTACCAATTTCTCAGTCTACTACAGGTGGCAATTACTTTTAGCATAAAGGAGGTGACTAGCCCAGCCGGTGTGGCTCAGTGGTTGAGTGTCAACCTAGGAACCAGGAGGTCACGGTTCGATTCCCGGTCAGGGCACATGCCCAGGTTGCAGGTTCGATCCCTAGTAGGGGGTGTGCAGGAGGCAGCCAATCAATGATTCTCTCTCATCATTGATGTTTCTGTCTCTCTCCCTCTCCCTTCCTCTCTGAAATCAATTAAAAATAAATAAATGAAGGAGGCGATTAAGCCACAGCTTGCTTTGGTTGACATGACAACATGTCCCGAGGCTGTTTCCATCTCTACCTTTTTCCATGTAAAGTCACTTAACTGCTACACAGTGGTTCACAGGGGGACTGTGCCACAACCCTTTACCCATTCCTCTACAGGAAGGGTCTTTAGATCATTTCCCATTTTTATTACAGCCAAGAACTCAGCACTGAAGATCCTGTCCACGCAGCTCCGGGGGAAATGGTGAGGATGTCTATAGAGGAGACCCCAAAGGGTGACGTGCTGGGCCGCACTCCTTCTCATTGATGTTACCTTTTCACCGCATGTCGGTGAGCATCTCCTTTCATCCCCACAAGAACCTAAGGAAGTGGGATCACAGCATCCCTCTTTTACAGATGAGAAGGCCGCCACGGGCAGAGCGCTAAGATGTGCCCAGGCTCACACAGCTGGCGAGAATGCCAAAGTTTTACGTTAAAACTAAAAGGAGAAATGGCCACTGACAAAGACTCTGGGTGTTGTTTTCTTCCTTCTAAAAAGGAAAATACGTTTTCAAGTTGGATTCGTCAGCTGTATTCTCAAATTTTTGGATACCATTATGGGGAAAGAAATCATCTTTTTAAAATGTCTCAAGGAAACAAAACGTTTGGATCCCTCGCTATGCCTTCTTGGCTTCAGACAACCTGGAGGAGTTGGCAAGTGCGCAGCTGTGCCGAGAGAGAGGTTCAAAGGGCCCTGAGCAGATGTCCCCGCAGGGCCACCCAAGTAAAGCTTTGAGGAAAGAAAGGCAGCTTTGATCAAATTGGGGGAAGGGGGGAGATCCTCTGAAGAGAACTATTCGGCTGAATAATGAAGAGTACATGAGAGGAAGGAGAAAGGAGATGACGCACTGTAGACTAGAAAGTTTGCTGGTGGGACCCAGCTGGACCGGCCTGCCTCAGCGTGTGCCCTGGTCAAACAATAGGGCGGCTCAATGGTTGGTGAGGGATGGTAACTAGATTTAGAGTGGTGAACACTATGTAGTGTAGACAGGTATTGAATTACAATGGCACCTGAAAAATTACATAACAACAAGGCAAATTAGTCATAGAGAGCAGCGTCCTCCCCTTGACTAACAAGGGTGTGAGTCTGTCACTACCGATGGGGCTCAGGCTGTGGTGACAAGGATAGGGCAACCTGGTCACAGACAAACCCATGAACCAGGGGCCCCATAAGATAGGCAGATGGCATGTGGAGAGGACGCCAGAGAGGTCTTCTGAGAAGGACTTGAAGAAAAATCCCAACACACACCGGGGGCCTTTGCACAGGGACAGTTTGAGAGACAAGGACACTTGAAGGAAAGGACTCGAGTACCGTTTGTCCTGCAGCTGCCAGCGGGACACGTTGCCTCACGTCTGAAGGGTAACAGGGAAAGGACCTCAGCCCTTTGCAGCTCCTTCTGCTTTGGGAAATCCCCGCCAGGATCGTGCCTCTCTTTGGGGCACTAGCCGTCCTTCCCCGGACCACCTCCCAGATCACCCTGCGGCTTTTCTCAATGCCCAGATGTCAAAAAAGATGGCCAAACCTGGGCCTCCACTCATCGGCCAGGAAGGACGGGATAGCGTGCTGGGCAGCGAAGGGGGTTCTTAAGGACAGAAAAACGTCCTTCTTCAAAGTGAAAATCTCTTTTCATCTCCTCCTCCCCCTTCCTGAACTGCCCCTGCCAATGCTATCCTTGGCACAGCTGAGGAAAAGCATTTTGAACAGGCAAAGACACCACAGATATTTGGCCTTGGGGGTTTATGGCAGAGGCGGGCCTGAAGGTCCAGGGCAGGGTAATTGGCAGTTCCGCTAGGTTCAGCTTTCCATCTCCCTTCTCCCCAAGCGATGCGACCCTGGCTGTCTGGCCGGGTTCTAGCATAACTTCAGGGCCGCGGTCACCTTGTGACATGATGGAAACTTCCTTGTTGCACAAATGGCAACAGCGGGTGTTGGGGGTGTTAATGGAGACCACGTGACATCTTAGAAAGCAATGGCTCTCAGTCTGGAGGAGAAAAGAAACAGGGAGAAGACCCCCAGGGAACACCAGCTATGAAAACAATCAAGAGAAGAACGTTACATTTAGAGATCGCAGAAATTGGATCCAGAGTGAATTCTCCACACCCTCCTGAGAATAAGAAAAGCAATTCGAGAAATTATTTCGGCAAAGCCTCGGCCAAAGTAAAAGTGATCTCTTCAAAAACAGCAATAGGAATGGAAATGTTAACTCTCTCAGCCCACTTTTCTGCCTTTTACTTAGAACATGACATGCTCCGAGGTGCCTTCACACTTGGGGATTAGGACACAGGACTCCTTCCAGCAAGGAGCTGGGGCTGGAGGGGACAAGGGAGGGACTGGGCAGAGGTACCCACTTTTGAGTCTAGCTCTGTAAGACTCATTTCGGACTTCTGGCTCCCAGAACTGTAAGAGGACAAATTCCTGTTGTTTTAAGCCATCAAGTTCGTAGCCATTTGTTAGACCGGCAATAGGAGACTACTGGCCACATAAATACAAAAAGTACTGGTGACCCAGAGTCCCCCAACGCTGGGGCTGTAATGACCTGTCCCCTTATTGTCTTCTCCTCCTCTAATTTCTCACTGAGGCTCCTGGCAAAATGAGGCATTCCTGGAAGTCAGCAGCTGCAGGCCCCCGCCCCCCCCATACACACCTCGAATCTCAGCTCTCCTCTTTCAAAAGGGGTGAAGGCAGTCCATGGCATTTCCCTGTCTCTGCTCTGTCTTGAGTAAATAAGCAAGCACTGTCTCCCCGTCCATACACTTGGCAAGGGCTGCGCGAGCACACTGACACAGACCAATATTTCATAGCTCTGGCTCCGTCTCCTCTGGCCTCCTGCCCTGGTCCAGCTGGATGGGGCCACGCGCTCCTCGGATTAAGTTGCATCAGTGTTAGAAGGAATGGTCCCTGACCCCGGATCGTACATCACCAAGTTCCACCAAGGAAAGGAGCTGGGAGGGTTACACTCGGCTCCTCTGTGTCGTGAAGTGAAGTTGGCCCAGCACTTGACCCTCTCCCTCCTGTGACAGGCATCTCCTGGGTCCTCGACAGGGCACGGCGGTGCCACGGGGTCCAAAAGAATGAGGTTTTCCTTCCCCGTCTTCAAGACAATGTTCATCTGAGTTCAGGAAATGGGTCCAGGGCAAGACTTTAAAAGGCAAAACTAGCAAGGAGGAGAAATGAGTCTCCAGTGTCTTCCAGACCGCATCCTGCCCCCAAATACAATGAAAGCCAAATTGTCCTTAACTGCAGCCACTTGTTGGATGACCTGACAGTGGGTCTCCTGGGCGCAGCACTCTAAACCAACAAGTGCAAGAAGGAACGGATTTAAAGGACGACCGTGCTTTTCCTGTTTGCATTCCTGAGGCCCTCAGCTCCCCAGACGTGTTACAGGGAGCGTTACAGAGGGTTAGACGGAGGAAACGAGGAAACGTCTGTCTTCTGACCACCTGGGGCCTGTGGGAGGGGAGGGTGCTGGCTTGTAGGGAGGCACCAGTGTGCCCCAGGTGGTCCAGAACACAGAGTGCGTGTTGGCAGGGAGTTGAGGTGATCTCAAAATGCAGCAACAGCCCTAGCTGGCTTGGCTCAGTGGATAGAGCATCGGCCTGCAGACTAAAGGGTCCCAGTTAGATTCCGGTCAAGGGCATATGCCCAGGTTGCGGGATAGATCCCCAGTGTGGGGCGTGCAGGAGGCAGCCAATCAATGATTCTCTCTCATCATTGGTGCTTATCTCTCTCTCCCTTCTCTCTTCCTGTCTGAAATCAATTAAAAAATATATATATTTTTAAAAAATGCAGCAACAGGCACACTGCCTTCCAAACTGGCCTCACCCCCAACACCCTCACCCCACCCCACCCTTCGGTGACATTTTCTAAGTAAAGTCCCTGCACAGGGATCCTTGTCTGAAGATCAGCTTCCGGGGAAGCCAGCGGAAGATGTCACCTTCCAGGGCAGTCATGCGAATTACATGAGATAACATGTCTAGTGCTGACAGTTATTCCAGACTCAGAGTAGATGCTCAGTAAACGACATTTAGAAGGAGGTGGCGGCGGCGGAGGGCTCCTCCCTGGGTGGAGTCGTGTGCGGGACAGCTGGGAGATGAATCTGCAGAGTGAGGCTCAGAGCTGCCCCTGGCTGAGAACCCCAGGACGTGCACTTTTGGAAAAGAATGTGCTGTTTTCCCATCTGAAGACTCTCCCCATCTCTGCGAACCCAGATCTATCTATCCCGCTCTCCCCCACTCTCTCAAGCAAACAGCAGCCTGCACGCGCAACACCTGCCACTTGACAAAAAGAATAGTCAGGGCAGGAGGGAGCCCTGCTGAGCACGGAGCAGAGGCCAGCAGGGAGACCAGCAGGATCTGCTGAGGGCCTGCCCACCCTCAGACCCCGGCAATTTGATCCCAGACCCCTTCGCCCATCCCCAGACACAATCACACAAAACTATCTTCCTGTGACTCTGCTAAAGGGAGTGGCAGGGGGTCACCCAAGGTCAGGGTCTCAGTGGGTGGAGAGTGGGCAGGAAGAAAAACTTCTGCATCACGGACACCAAGCAAAGCACCATGGCTTGTGGGGCTGCCCATCACAGGGCCGCCAGCCCCACCGCGGAGTGGACAGTGTCCAGTGTCCAGCCCACGTCCCAGCCTCGGCACCGGCTCACTGCTCGGCACACGGAGGGAGTGTGGAGTGTGTGCTTCTGCACAAGGCCCTCGGCGCGTGCAGCGGCCAGGTCTCTGCTCCAAGGACAGAGTAACCTACTTGTCATCAGAGAAACAAACAGCCTCTGGAGGTTTGTGCACATTCCCTGGAGAGGCCACAAGTCCTCAGGCCCAGTGTGGATGGCCCACAGCCCACAGACACAGGCTCGGCAAGGGCCTGAGCACCCCACATCCCAACAGTCCCAGAGGGCCCCACTAGTCCCCAACGGAAAGATGAGCCCCCGGCACAAATCTATCTGCTCACCACAACCTTTCTCCAGACCCTCAGCTGGCTGCCAGAGGAGGCGGGGCCAGAGGAGGCAGCAGCTCACCCGGCTTTTCCAGGGCCACCAGCCCATTAACGCTGAGCTCAGAGCCAGGCTGTCTGAATATTGATTCCAGCTCCGCTGCGTCCTTGCTGTGTGACCTTGGGCCTCGGTTTCCTCATCTGTACAATGGTGATAAGAACAGTACCTCCCTCCTAGGAGGGTCCATTCATTAGTTCATGGAGCTATTCCTGAGCCAAGCACTGCTCCAGGCAGGACAGCTACATCGAACACAAAAGGGACAAAAGTCACTCCCCTTATGCAGGGGACAGTCTGGTGGGAAAAGAATGTGACTTGTCACTCATAAAAACAAACCACTCCACTAAGGGAGTTTTGTGAGCTGTTGTAGGTAAAGCATTCAAAACAGAGCCTGGCATAGAGTTGGGTTCCATTAGTGTTGCTGTTACTACTACGATGGTGGTAATTTTCTGACAACGCACACGGGGTTACCTCCATCCCGTCGTCGTAGGGCTCCTGGGACCCTAGAGATGGGCCTGGGAATCCTCTGCTCCCTAGACAGGAGGGAGTTAACCATTGTGTTCTTTGTCTCTCTCTCCTCCCCACCCCACCCCCCGCTCCCCATTTACTGGTTGTGGGGCTCCAGTCTCCACGCTGATTATACGTTGGGGCAGCCCTGCTGGCCCCAAGAGCCCTCTCCGTACCCATGACTGAATCACCATCTTGTTCCAGCGCACAGAGCACCAGTGTGGGAACACCGCAGAGAGAAGGAATTCTGGAGACCCTGTCATTTGTTGGAAATTTCCTCTGGTTGCCTTTTATTAACAGCCTTACATTTTGGTCTCGGGCTCGGGGAGGGAGGGAGTGGAAACTGCTGCAGAAAAAAAGTTAAGCACGTTCCCTCTGGGCTGTTCCAGCCTTCCAGAGATTTCTACTCTCTGGCCACTCAGGTCCTGCTAACACTCCTGTGGCTCGTGCCTACATTCATCATCGAGGAAATGCCGCATTTCCGTCAGAGATCCGTGCCCACAAAGGTGGAACTCTTCTTCAACCAAGTTTACGGCTCCCCCAAATCTTAAAGTCAAGAACCCTTAAGTACTAAACATATCGGGTGACCACTTTGTAAGGTATGTAAGTGTCTAATCGCCCTGTTGTACAACTGAAACTACTATCATGTTGTATCTCAACTGGAAAATAAATTAATTTTTTTAAGATGGAACCCTTGAACTAGGCACATGTCTACATCTATCATTCAATTACATCTTTCTCTAGCTCACCATTGCAGGGATGGTCCGCATGGCTGAAATGAAGGCAGTCCGTTTATAGCACACATCCCCCAATCCAGAACCCCTTTTCCTGGGAGCTACCCCCCAACTCATGCTCCCCCTGATGCTCCCCTGCAGGATCCTACTAACTGTCCTAGAGGCCCCGTTGCTGCATCTCCAGCCCTGTCTGTTGTCCAGGGGCCATGTAATCCCAGCTCCCATTAATTGAACACTTACTACGTGCCGATGACTATTGTACGAGGCGCTTTGTGCTCATTGCAGCATGGAACACACCCACCCACAAGAGGGCAGTGTTATCTTCATGGGGGACCTGCGGCTGCCAGGTTAAAGGTTCACTGACTTGCCCGAGGTAGGAAGCAGCTTGAATCCAGTTCAGATGACCACTCACCCTCTGAAGTGTTCGTGCTTTAAAACTGTACCGAGTCAGGTGCTGTGACAATTACAGTTTAAACCCAGTCACCCTGGGCCACTGCCAGGGAGATGCGTGAGTGTGAACGAGCAGCCGGGAACCTTTCCTGACTGCCACTGAAGTGACTAAACAGGGTGGCATTGCCCAGTCAGCCATCCGCACCCGCCCCTGCACCCCACCAAAGAGAAGATTTTAACTCAAGTTGCAAGAGAAAATGCTCTGAAAGAAAGAAATACAATAGCACCTTTGTAGTTGCAATGGGATCTCTAAGGCACCGGGAGAAGTGGGGGTGGTCGGGGCTGGGGATAGAGAGAACTCGCTGGGTGAGCTAACTCAGACCAGAACCTTCAGGCAGTGGCCGGGTATGCGGGGAGAGGGGGAAGGCTTGGGGGTGGGGGGCTGGGGAATGCGAGTGCTGTCCAGGAGGCCACCCACTGCCAACGGCCAGTTCCTGAGCCAGGGTCCAGGTCCCCCAGGAGGTGCACACTGAGCATCTGTGTGGACAGACAACAGAGCCACTCTGTCCAGGAGAAAGAGGCCTGTGTGTCCCGCCCACCCACCTCCCAGCACAGGGATGGACATCCCAATGGCCCATTCACGGGCCATCCCAGCCTCCAGTCCTCAAACCAGCTGCAGTTTTCCCCTCTACTGGACCCAGGCGTCCTGACAGTGTGACCCAAAGTCCCACCCAGCCTGGCTTCCGTCCTTCCACCCACCAAACACTCCTGCTTCGGAGCAGGGTGCTGGGACCCCCACCCCGCAGCTGCTCTGTGGGTCATCCGATTACCCTTGCGGCTGGGCTTCATTCATCTCCTTTGGGGAAACGGATGAAACGGATGAAGGCAGCTGTGGATCCTGCACTTTTTGAAATCGTGACCCTTTGATCAAGTTACAGGTTTGGATCTTCCCTTTCCACTCAAACATGTCACCAAGCATTTAAAAGTCCTAAAGCCACTTTTTAAGTCCTTGACAGAATGTCTTGAGAACTCCCCAGTGCCGGGTGCACTGAAGTCACCTCACAGCAGCGGTGCAAAGCCAGTCTGGACAGAGGCAAGGCCCGCGCTGGACAAGCCCAGTCTGCCCTGCTGATGTGCTCCCTGGCAGGAGCGCAGGGCCCACCGTCGGCCTTCACCAGCCAGGCCGGCGGGAAACGTCCCTGCTCTGCGGAGACCCAGCTCAGAGCCCCTGCCCAGTGCAGCCTCTCAGGCTGGGAGGACCCGTCTGCCCCGGTGCAGGTGCCCACCGGCGGGGGCCGGTCCTCTCTGTCCAAGCCTCACTCCCCTCACCTCCCATCCACACAGCTCCGGCTCTGGCTTGTCGCTTTTTTCCCTCCCATCCTCCCTTTTAGCCTATCCCCGCTGCTGTCTTTGCCCAGTTTTTTGGCTGATGGTGTTTCTGGAAAAATCCCTACCTGACTTGGCTCCTAAACGTGGAGCCGAGAACCTGCTGCCCAGCCAAGATGGAAGGATCTGAATTCTCCAGATGGTTCTGAAGAGGCTGTTTGCTCATTGCAAGCAAACACCCTCGAAAGCCAAACAAAAACTGCCCACAAGTCAACAGCACGTGACACAGCCCCTTCCCACCGCCACTTAGCAGAAACCCAAGCCCACGGCCGTTGGGGAAGCTGGGCTAGGTGAGGGGGGGCCGCTACAGCCCCTAACCGCCGTCCCGCAGGGGCGGTCAGCTGGGCCTGTGGCCAGGAGGACAGAACCGGTGTGGCTGCGCTGGCTGGCAGAGGGCACCAGGGACTGCGTGGGGGTGCAGGGCAACGTAACACTGCGAGGTGGCCAGGGCAACGTAACACTGTGGTCATTGAGTATTGCAGCGACATCTATCCATCTCACAATTAGAAAGGCAGAACCAATTCAGAGGATGAAGGGAGAAATGTCAAAGCTTCACCACTGCTCTTAAGAATATCACATATTTATCTGTTTTATAGAATTAAAATGATTGGTACCATTTTCAAATAAGTTGCTTCTATATCATGATTACTTCTAAGTGTGACTAAAGGACACATAGGATACATGAAAGTGAAGATGGAGAGAGAGGAGGAAGGCAGGTACACAAGGAGAGGCCTGTATACCCAGATGCCTGAGCAAGAAACTGAAGTCACTCCTGACCTGCCCTCAGGCCCCCATCTGAGGTCACCAAGGGCTGGAAGTTCTGCCCACATATCCCTCCCAGCTGCTCCCTCTCGCGATGCAAGGCCTGTTCCTCCATCCTGTCCACCAGGATCATTACTGATTGATGGTTCCCCAGACATTCCCCTCCACTCCACTCCCTGCACCACCCCCAACTGCTGTCTAAAATGCAAACAGAACTCCACCTCTTCATGCTTTCTTCTCTCTCTCTCTCTCTCTCTCTCGGTAACAGCACAAATTCCTGGCTGGTTCAGGAGACTACTAGTGCCCAACAGCCAGGCTCTGCCTCCAGCCCCATTTCTAGGAGGTTTCCCCCAACTCCCTCCCAGCCAACTTCTGACGGATCACTTTTGCCTCTAGGGCTTTGCACATGCTGTTCCTTCTGCTAGGCTGCCTTCCCTCTCTTTGTTGTTTTATTATTTTTTAATTTACATACAGTAAAAGTAAAAACTTCCGTGTGCAGTTCTATGAGTCTTAACACATGTATAGATCGGCCACTGCCACCAACCAGCATGTAACAGTCCCATCGCCCCAAAGGCTCCCTTGTACAGCCCCTGTGGTCCCATCCTACACTTTCCTTTTCCAGACGTCACATAAACAGAATCACCCTGTACGGAACCCCCGGGATTGAGATCTTCCCCTCAACATGATGCCTCTGAGAGTCACCCCACGTACAGTACCTTTTCTCTTTACTGCTGAGCCCATGGTATAGATGGGTCACAGTGTGTTTATCCAGTCCACAGCTGAGGGACATCTGGGTTGTTTCCAGCTTGGGGAAGTGATAAATAAAGCCACTACAAACATTTGGATCCAGGTTCTTGTATAGACATGTTTTCCTTCTTCCTGGGTAAATACATGGGATTGCTGGGCACACAGTAAGTGTATGTTCATCTTCAGAAGAAACTGACAAACTGCTTTCCACGCGGCTGCAAGGCTGTGCGTTGCCACTGAGCGTTCCTGTCGCTCCGCATCCCGGTCAGCACTTGACACTCAGGGTGTTTTGTGTTTGTAGCTATTCCAGTGCATATGTCACGGCTTTTCTTTTCTTCACTTGACAAAATCCAGGCTATCCTGAGACACTCCCTGTCCCCGGTACTGGAGCCTCCGGGGCCCCCTCACTCCTCAGGCTGGGGGCATCCAGCACGAGGATTTCCCTTTCAGAGCACGTAGCTCACGGGAAAGAAACACTTCTTTGTGCTTCCCTCTCCCCTGAACCTACTACCTGCTCCGCCCCACATACACGCCCACACAGGTGCACACAAGCAGCATCACTGACTGCATACGCCTCGGGGGGCAGGGTCTGTGTTATTTTGGGTTGTATCTTCTACCCTAGCACAATGTCTGGCTTAGAGCAGGCATTTTCTGATGGATGGATGGATGGATGGATGGATGGATGGATGGATGGATGGATGGATGGATGGATGGATGGATGGATGGATGGATGGGATGATGGATGGATGGATGAATGAGAAGGCAGCAGGGAGCGAGAGGGAGCACGAATATGCACTCATGCATAGACTGTGAATTCCCCTTTCGTGGCCTTCTAGATGTGCCACTCAAGAGTCCAAAGCCACTGGGAGTAAGACTCACGCCCTGCCCAAAGGAGACACGTGTTCATCAAAACCAGGCAAGGCTTGGAGACCAGCACAAGGCCCCCAATGTTTCCTCATCTCCCTGCACCCCACATCCCCTCTCCCTTCCTTCCACTCTCATCCCTTCACCCTGAATTCACCAGCTGCTACTTAAAGCACCTCCTAGCTTCCTCTCACTGAGCACTTCTGGAGCCATCAGGCCAGGCCCTTGGGAATATGGCCGGACCCCAGGCCACTTCCAGGACCAGGTGTCTGTGCTTGTGTGCAGGACATAGGGGTCCACACAGAGAAGGGCAGCCCAGAGTCACCCACAAACCACCGCTGCATCCTCACTCTCAGGCCTGTAGACGCGGGCCAGTGCAGACACATCCAACAATACAGGGATGGTGCCCCACATGGCCCAGATGGAAGCACATTAGCAGTCACATCAAAAACCATCCAAGCAAAGGCAGCTCAGGAGGCTCAGCACCGGGGCCTCACGGAGACCTGTTCCCACGTTGGTACTGTGCACGGAGAGGGAGGGCTGGAGCTCCGGCCTCCTCCGAGGGGTTTGTCAGCATCTCTGTGCCCCCCCCCCCCCGCCGAAGCACATTTCTCCCACTGGCCCCTGAAACAGCCAAGGCACTCATTTCTTTGTGAGGCCAATCCCCCCTCCACCCCCACTTCCAATACACTGTTTTAGGACCAACTCCTGCTTGGTGTGGTTGGGCCAGCGGATTGTTTAAAACCCTCTGCTCCCAGCCAGCCCTGTGCTCACCGGGCTCGCATACGCAGCAGGAGCTGCAGGTGAGGCGGGTGACCACGCAGAGAGGGTATCCGATTCCTTCAGGCTCAGCCTGGATTGCCAGTTCGGATTCCAAAACTGGTTTCACTTCTTGAGGGACTCAAATGCCAGCGTTAGAGCCCAGGGGCTGCAGCTGAGTGGGGGCTGCCTTCCCACCCAGCACGGAGGCCCAGGGAACAAAGACTGGGCCAACCTCTCCACACACTGGGCATTTCCTGCCTGGTGGAGAGAGAGATTTAAAGGAGCAAGAACACGGTTTTAGAATAGGAACTGTGCACCGGATCCACACTTACCGAAGAGTCCCAGAGCACCCCCTGGACTGCATGAAATGCGTGGGGACTTCCATAGTGTCTGCTTGACTGTTTGCTTTCGGTCCTGACCGAAGGAAACCCTATTTTTGTGGGACCTTGGTGAAACCCTCATTCTTCTTCTAGCACCTTTGGGGGCACCGAGTGTTTTCACCTCTGTGATCCCATTTGCTCCTTGTAACAACCGATTTTATAGACGAGGAGTCTGAGATTCAGAACACTAGAGGGCTTGCTCAGAGCCACACAGCAGCCTAGTCCAGCACAAACCTCATTCTGACTCAGTCCCTCTGCCTTCTCCCCATCACTCCAAGCTGCACCCAATGCCTCAGGCATGTGAAGAGGCCACTGTGTCTGTGAGGGGACCTGCACACTGACGGGGCGAGGAGAGGAAGAACTGGGGGACCTAGGCTCCAGGCCAGAGTGACCTTCAGGTCACATTATTTCACCTGGACTCCTTCACCTGGAGACTGACTCCCCTCTGAGCTTACCCTCCAGCAATTTTAGCTCTTGGTTCTTTCGAGGAGAACTGACCCATGTGTGGGCTCTCCTGGGACCCCCTTTCCCCCTCATGGTGCCTGCCTGATGACATGCTGACGGCACAGAACGCAGACAGGGGATGTGCCTCCCACACCCATGCTCCAGGCCCTTGCGGGTGGCCAGCTGCGGTAAAATCTCTGATGAAGAGGCTGAAGCAACTTGTTCCCTCGAGCTTGTCTGACTTCCACTTAGCAGGGCACTCAGAAACCCATTTCCATGGGTAGTCAGAAGCTGGCCACGCGCCACTGAAAACAGCCCAAGTGGGAAGACCACAGCAGGGAGACGATTATAAAAACCCTGGTACTGAGCATCAGAAGGATGGTTATTAGAAATGTGGGCGTGGAAACACGCTTTGATAAAAAGTGAAGTAAGCCGAAACCGGTTTGGCTCGGTGGATAGAGGATCCATCTGCTGACTGAAAGGTCCCAGGTTCGATTCCGGTCAAGGGCATGTGCATTGGTTGCGGGCACGTCCCCGGTGGGGGGTGTGCAGGAGGCAGCTGGTCGATGTTTCTCTCTCATCGATGTTTCTAGCTCTCTATCCCTCTCTCTTCCTCTCTGTAAAAAATCAATAAAAATATATATTTTTAAAGTGAAGTAAAATCAGGTTGTAAAACTGTATGTTTGGTATGATTTCAACTCTTTAAAATACTGCTGCTCAAAGAGTAGGAAATACATCACAGCGATAACCATGGTTACCTGAAGAAAGAAGTTGGCCGCAAGGCTGTCATTTATATATCCCCCAACAATCCGGAAGAAAACTTGTTTTTAATTTGTCAGTAAAAGTCTTCATGTATCAGTATTTTTAATCCAAGCTCGGAGTCTTTGGGACACATCAAGTCTCCCTCCGTTATTGTAAGGAAAGATGGTGAGTGCCGCAATCTAGCTTTAGAAATATACACACCAAGCCTTGGCACAGGCTCATAGCCCCTTCGGCATAATCAAAAATGCCCTCAGGCCCTAACCGGTGTGGCTCAGGTGGCTGAGTGTCATCCCATGCTCCGAGGGGTCACCGATTCCATTCCCTGTCAGGGCACATGCCCGGGTTGTGGGGCCCTATCCCCAGTAGGAGGCATGCAGGAGGCAGCGGATCAAGGTCTCTCTCTCTCTCTCTCTCTCTCTCTCTCTCTCTCCCTCTCTTCCTCTCCCTCTCCCTCTCTCTCCCATTCCTCTCTCTAAAATCAGCAAAAACATTTTTTTAAATGCCCTCAGGTCTTGCAGCTCAGTGTTTGCCTTTGCAAAAAGACATTTAAGGATTCCAGACTTTTAGCTTTACATTCTGAGGCTTTCCCATCTTATGTACCTTGGATCCATAAAATGATGGTGTTAAGGAATTACTGGATAAAGGCTTCCATATTCAAACAAGTTGGGGAAGTTTTAATGAGCTTAAGGAGTTTTCTCTATGGAAGGATTCCCCACGAGGGGATGTAGTATTTATTATTTCCCAGATGAATTTCCCCCCAAACCTTCCATTTCAGAACTTGTGATCACCGGGTGGCAGCTCTACTGGTGCAGGGATTACCGGGGAGGTGCGGTTTTGAACCCCAGCCTTCTAGCCCTGTGGTTCTCAGTCCTGGCTGCACACTGGGATCACCTGGGAGCCTTAGAAAAATACCTTGATCCGGATCCCACCCTGGATTTGGTCTGGGGAGCAGACAGAATCAGAGCTGGAACTCCTTCTTCCTCACACCATCTAAGCTGTCCATGCTAAGAAGAGCCACCACCAGGGTTGGAGTTCAACTTCTTCATTATTCACACATCATCCATTTTTGGAGTGAAATGGAGTCTCAATGAACATCTGGTCCAATCTCCCATTTTACAGAGGAGGATTCCCAGCCTCCTGCCTCTTCCTTTGCTGGGTCCAGCCAGTGTCTGGCTGCCCCGGGGCCCCAGGCTTCTGGACCACAGGACCCTCCCTTCCTTCAGAGGGAGGAGCAAAGGAAGCCTTCAGACCTCAAGGCCATTTTGCTGCCAGAGGTTGCCCGTTGGGCCCCTATCTCTGGCAAGTGGACCCTGAAACAGGGACATCCTGACAAGTCCGCCTCCTAACACAACCCCAGAACTGAGGCTGAGAAGCCAGGAGGGGCTGGCTCAGGGGAACAGGAAGGCTCACGGCAGTGGAGCAAACATATCCATCCCCCCTTCGGCTGCCAGAGCAGAAGGCAGGCACCTTCTCCCCTCCCTGCACTCTACCCCCACCGCAGGGCACCTGACAGGCTCTGCCACAGACACCGTTAAAGCTCAGAGACTCCTGCACACCAGGAAGGGCCGTCTGAGTGATGGCCTTGGCCTCCACTCTCGACTGGCAACACTCTTGCCCCTGAGCAGGGAATTTTGTAGGAAAAATCTCTACACTTGTGTCACATTCTGTTTCTTCAATCACTCCCCCTTTTCAACTTTAATTTCTCTTTGGCTGCTTTGAGAAGAAAACTTAGGAGGATTGGGGACAAGGTGTTACTCGGAGGTGGGTAAGGGGGAGATGGAACATTCACACACACACACACACACACACACACACACACACACACACACACACACACGAGTGCGCGCAGCCTCATAAGCACCCTTCCTGAGCCCCCAGCTCCTGTTGACCATTTCTGGGCCTCCGGTGCCAACACTGCCAGGACACCCTTGCACAGGGAGCTGTTCTCCCAGAGACCCTCCCTCCCACGTGGAATCCCTAAAGCCCTTCTAAAATCCAGGCCCGCCGAGACCGGTTTGGCTCAGTGGATAGAGCGTTGGCCTGTGGACTGAAGGGTCCCGGGTTCGATTCCGGTCAAGGGCATGTACCTTGGTTGTGGGCACATCCCCAGTAGGGGGTGTGCAGGAGGCGGCTGATAGATGTTTCTCTCTCATCGATGTTTCTAACTTTCTATCCCTCTCTCTTCCTCACCGTAATAAATCAATAAAATATATTTTTAAAAAATAAAATAAATAAAAAATAAATAAAAAATAAAATGCAGGCCCACAGCTACACTCCCTGAGAAGTATCTCCTGAGCTCCAGTGTGCCCTCTGAGCATGGGCCTGGGGGAGGGTCATAGAAGCAGCCAGGAGAGCCATCCCAGGAACTGAAACCCCACGGGGCAGGGCAGTGGACTGTGGGAGCCTGTGGGTGGAACCTGCAGGTAGCTTCTACCTGGAACCGAGCTAATCAGCAGCCACCCAGGGGAAGCCCCTTTCCCAAAGCCGCAGGGGGGCTGCAGCTAAGCTGCCTCGGTCATGTTCTCAGAGGGTCTGGCCATCTTTTCTGCTTGCTGGTGTCTGTGAGCTCTGTCAATGGAAGAGGGGCTTTCCCATGGTCCCCAGCCTCATGAATGACATCCCAGACTGGCCAGCGCTCCCACACCTGTTCTGTGGTCCTGGGAGGTGGAGAGGGGTGGGAGCCAGGCATTGGAACCTTCCCAGGGCCAATGTGATACTATGGTAATAAACGTAAGGCAATACTTTTTAATATTCAAATGTGGCTAAGCTATAGACTATAAAATATAAAATTCACATGCATTTTCCAGTGGAATAAAGCGACGTTAAGGGGTCTCACACGTCTGAGGCTGCCATGGGTGCCTGCCAGAACCTTCTCCTCTCCCGGCCTGTGGACTGGATGGAGTTTGCGCAGAGATGAGAGGAGGTTGTGGAATGTGCGGGTCCACAATGAAAGCCCAGAATCACGGTCCTCCCCACCAAGGGAAGCAGCAAAGCTGAGTGCCCCCGTCCTAGGTGCAGAAATGAAAGGCGCCACTGCCCCCATGGAACCTTCGGGGAACAATTCAAGCCCGGAGGTCGCAGGTTGTGCAGGTTCCCCATGCCCACAGGGGTGCGCGCTGCATGTGGCCACCTGTGTGGGAGTCCACCCCACCGTCCCACCGCGCTCCCCCTCCTGCGATTCCTACCATGTCCCCCACGATGGCTGGACCCACTCCTCGGTGCTCAGTCGGCTCACCAGCTCATCCTGCCACCCCGGCCGCCCTGGCACAGTGGCTTGCGAGGCTTCCCTGGATGTGAGTTTCCAGGACCAAAGGTCCACAGCTTCCCAGCAGACAACTCCTGGGTGTGCGATGTGCGCTGGGATGCTCGCCGTGGAGTTGAGAGAGGAGGTCTGGGCAAATGCACGTGGGATCTGCGGGTCTGCGGGAGCTCTCCCGCAGCCTCGAGCCTCCGCGATCAGCGAGGAACGTTTGCAGAGTTTGCAAAGTCCCTTCGGCAAGTCCTGGCCCAGCCTCTCCACTTCCCCGAAAGCGCGGAAGGGGGAGCTCCTTTCACAATAAAAGCCCTGCCTGGGGCAGCTGCAGCGCCTAAAGCAGGGGGCCCAGGTGCTAGGAAGGAACTGTCCCGCCCTCCGAGAGCTGATAAGCCAGGGCAGGAGGCAGGGGGCATAGCGCAGGGCCTGGGCGCATTGCCCAGATCCCGCCTCCAAGGTGTGCAGATGCACTGCAAGCCGGCAATCTGGAGGAACCTGCTGGGCATCGCCAAAACCATGGTTCTCCTCTCCCCTGGGAACCCTGGGAAAGAGAAGCCCCTTTTACTGGCATCTCATAGCCCCTTTAGGGCAATGGAGTAAATGACTGATAGCGACCCCTCCCAGATAGCATCCTCCTCCATAGAGCTGCGCCTGTGCTCTGAATCAACAGGTCTACCCGCGGAACTTTGTTGTGCACTTTTTCATTTGCTGTCCCCCTGCTTCCTTGCTCTCCATGCATGCAATCCAGGGAACGCTTGCCACCCACCCTGTTTGGTATTGAATGTCAATAACAAGCAAGAGGTACCACCGTGTTGGAAAACACTCTGGCTATCTACTCGAGTTAAATATACACATGCTGTGACCCAGCAAACCAGACGTGTCCCCAACAGAACTGCCTACAGATGTGCACCAAAAGCCAGGTAACAAGAATGCTCATGGCAGCACTATTCTCAGTGATCCCAAACTGGAAACAATCCAAGTATTCAAGAGATATGAGTGAACACGTCAACCAAAAGACATGTAAAAGGGTATGCATAGTAACTTTTTTCACAATAGCCCCAAATCTGAAATCACCCAAATGTCCATCAGCCAGTAGTATATCCAGTCAATGGAATAGCAAACAGCAATTTGAAAAGGTCTCTGCTATATGCAACAACATGAATAAATCTCACAGACAACATGTGCTGGACGCATCTAAATATAAAAGTATACATACTGCCCTAACCGGTTTGGCTCAGTGGATAGAGCGTCGGCCTGAGGACTGAAGGGTCCCAGGTTCGATTCCCGTCAAGGGCATGTACCTTGGTTGTGGGCACATCCCCAGTAGGAGGTGTGCAGGAGGCAGCTGATCGATGTTTCTCTCTCATCGATGTTTCTAACTCTCTAGCCCTCTCCCTTCCTCTCTGTAAAAAATTAATAAAATATATATTTTTAAAAAACTATACATACTGTCCTAGCTGACATGGCTCAGTGGTTAGTGTTGCAGGTTCGATTCCCAGTCAAGGGCACATACCTGGGTTGCAGATTCGATCCCCAGCCCTGGTCTGGGCGTGTGCAGGAGCCAACCAATTGAGGCAACCAATCGATGTGTCTCTCTCACATGATGTTTCTCTCTCTTTCTCTCCCTCCCTCCCTTCCACTCTCTCTAAAAATCAAGGGGAAATGTCCTTGGGTTCAAGTATTAACAACAATAAGTATACATACTAAATTATTTCCTTTGTATGCAGAACAGATAACCCTAACCTATAGTGTGGAATAGAAATGGTTAACCCTGAGAAGAGGCTGGCTGGTAGGAAGCAGTGGGAAGCCTCCCGTGCTGTCTAGATCTGGGCAGTGGGCACAATACCTCCCACTGAAGACTAACTTGCTATTCACAAGCTTGCTTATTCTCACTTATCAATATATTGTGACCATTTCCATGTCAACAAAAGTAACTCTCTTTCATGAGTTTTAAGTCGCTATCGCCTCATTTTATTAAACACCCTTTTAGGAATCTTGTCTCCCTAAGTTGGTTATAAACAGTGCAAGGGCAGGGCTCCATCTTACAGATCACATGGAGAAAGAGAAGTTGGGACCTGTGGAAATAGTCAGACCTGGGTTTAAAATGGAATCTCGCCACTTCGGGCTGTATAACCAGACCAAAAAATGTACCCATCCAGCCTGTTTCCTCATCAACAAAATGGGAATAATGCCTACCTCGTGAAATTTGTTAGAAATTTTTAAATAGACAATGAATGCAAGGAGCTTAACACCTCACAGGTGCTCATCAAATGGTAGCTCTTCTCTTCCACCCTCACCAAGGGCTTGCTCACAGAGTCCTCGAGAAGGCTATGTGCTGGGGGGTGGGAGCAGCCAGGAAGAGGTCAATGAGGGGGAAAGGAGACATATGTAATACTTTAAATAATAAAGAATTTAAATTAAAACATAATAATGAAAACAAAGCGGGGGGGAGCGGGGGGGAGAAAAAGCTATTATGATCCCTTACCTTGTTCCTGTACCCAAGCAGCAGTCTCGAGGATGGATAAAGGGCTGCATCAGTTCAACATGCTTCCCAATGCCAATCACTTCTTCTCAAGGTCAGCCGACACTCTTTAGCTGACTGCATCATTTAAGATCTGAAGATGAATTCTGAGGACTCAGGTGATGCGTATCTTGAATGGCTCTCCCAGTCATGGACAGTGATCTCCTTAGAGGAAATGCACTGAGCTTCACGGCTGGCAGGCAGGATCTGCCCCATCCAGGCTGGTCCCAGATCAAGGGTATACAAGAGAAATGTTTTAAGTAATGCAGATTTGAAGAAGTAAATAGCACCACCGTGTGGTCAACTTTCCATGTGGAAGCTGTTCTAGGCCTTGATTCGGTCTTGAGTTTTTCCTACCTACTAATGTCCCAGCTTCACAAGGGTGGAGACAGAACTCAGAATTATCCTATGACCCAGCAAGTACAGGGTGGGGCAAAAGTAGGTTTACAGTTGTTCATATGGAAAATAATCCAGTAATTAATAACTAATAATACAAAAAAAAAAAAATGAACTGTTTCGCGTACTCACAACTACAAACCTACTTTTGCCCCACCCTGTATATATCTAGAGTATGTACCCACAAGAAATGAAAACATGTCTGCATTAAAAACTGTACACTAATGATCATATCCTATATAATAAAAGGGTAATACGCAAACCGACCGAATGGCGGAACAACCTGTTGCTATGATGTGCACTGACCACCAGGGGGCAGACGCTCAGCGCAGGAGCTGCCCCCTGGTGGTCAGTGCGCTTCCACAGGAGGAGTGCTGCTCAGCCAGAAGTCTGGCTCATGGCTGGCGAGCGCAGTGGTGGTGGTGGAAGCCTCTCCCGCCTCCGCAGCAGCACTAAGGATGTCCGACTGAGGGGCCTAAGCCATCAGTCGGACATCCCTTGAGGGCTCCTGGACTGCGAGAGTGTGCAGGCCGGGCTTAGGAAACACTCCCCCCCCCCCAAGTGCACGAATTTCATGCACCAGGCCTCTAGTTATTCATAACGCCCAAACTGTGAAAACAACTCAAATGTCCATCAACTAATGAATGGATAAGCAAAATGTGATATTATCCATCTAATGGGTATTATTAACACATAAAATGAATGGAGCACAACATGTTACAAAATGAAAGAATCTTGAAAACCTGTTAAGTGAAAGCCAGCTGAACATGACCATGTATTGTATGATTCTATTAATATCAAATATCCACAACAAGCAAATCTATAGAAACAAAGTAAATAAGTGGCTGCCTAAAACTGAATGTGGGGGAAAGAGGGATGGTGACTGCTAATGGACACAGGGTTTCTTTTTTGAAAACAAAAATGTTCTAAAAGTAGATTGTAGTAATGCTAACATGAATCTGAATGTACTAAATACCGCTGAACTGTACATCTTGAATGGATGAACTGCATAGTTTGTGAGTTATACCTCAATAAAGCTGTTTTAAAAAGGACATGAAAGCAAGCTTTGTATATCAACATGAATAATTTTAATGAATGAAAAACATTAAATCTAGGAAATGCATGTGTCAGCAGAACAAGAAAATGCATACTTGACATCATTTCAGATGGCTCTTAAATCAACTCCTTACTCTGAAAAGTGGTATTTAAACGTAAGGAATTAAGCCTTTGTCCTGTCTTCCCAGAAGAGACGATTCTGAAGAATTTTTAATTTTATGGCATATGTCATCATTTTAGCTAAGTACATACATCTTCTTATTTTTGCACTGTATCCTAAAGGGAAGGAAAAATCAAAGTATATGTAAACTACCTTAAAGTATGTCAATATAAAAAATATAATTTTAATATATTATCATGAAAAGCAAAAATAAATTTTTCTATCTGTTCTGTTGGTAAGTGGACAAGATAATAATACTACGCTGAGTTTACCAATTTTGTAAAACTGGGGGAAACTGGAAAAAGGTGATCACACATAACCAGACAGGTATTTACTATTATTTTAAAAAAACATTTATTGTTGAAAGTATTACATAGGTCCCTTTTTCCCCCCATTGACACCCCCAGCCCGCCCCCGCCCCAGGCCTTCACCACCCTATTGTCTGTATCCATGGGTTATGCATACAAGCAGACAAGTATTTAGAAAAAAGTTTCTACACATCCCCAGGGATCAAAGCATCCCAGTGCGTGAAACACTCAAGCAGGGTGTTTACTACAGTGTAAAGCAAGCATGTCAAACTCGCAGCCAAGCGGGCCGCATGCCTCATTATACGAGTTTGACATGCTTGATATAAACGGATAGGAAGCAATGAATCACGGAGCAGTCAGAGTGTGAGCAAGGATCCCAATGCACTCCATGATGCTTTTCACAAAGAACACACATCGTTCATTTTGATGCAATAAAAGCAAAGGAAAAGACACCGCTGGCAAGGGCACCCCTTGCTTAACTCACCTGCAAGGTCTGCTCTCCAACTCAGGGCTCCCTGCGGCTCGATGAAACACGGCTCTTTCCCTTGTTCCAGCTGAGAGATCAGAGCTGGTTTGAAACTGGGTGATGCTGCTTGAAGGAAAGACGACACAAACTGAGCTGTAGCCAGAGGTGAGGAGAGCAATTCCTGGGTGGACTGAGCTAGAGGTACCCTAAACAGGGGTCCTGGGAAGAAGCCTCAGGATCATGCTCCCAAGGAAGCCTATAATACCCTGGGAGGCAAAATTCTATTTAAGGGGAAACGAAATTTCTTACCTTCTTTGCTAGGGGATGGAAAATTCTCACTGGGGGAAACAGACACATGGCTCCTAGGAGCAACTCCCACAGGGAGACTAAGGGGCTGAGTTCTCTCAAGATAATCTGGAAGTTCAATGCTAGGGTGAGGGTACCTCTCTAAGGCAGGGAGGGAGGATAGCTAGGGAGGGAGAGTAGCTTTTATGGTGGAAAAAGAAGGAAAGCCTTCTTGTAGGTCAAATAGACACCGGGGCTGTCTGTACCTGGCAACTCTTGACATTGGCATTTGGGGTCAGCTAATAAATATAAGAGAGCCCTTTCACTTCTGAGGGTCCAGGCAGAGACCCGCGGCAGAGCCTTACCTAGGAAGGCCACAGCCGCATAGTTCTCCAGCATCACATCCCTGTACAAGGCCCTCTGAGCAGGGACCAGGCTGGCCCATTCCTCCGCAGTGAAGTACACGGCCACATCCTCAAAAGTCAGCAGCTCCTGAAACAACAAGCTCCTACTCTTCCAGGCCTCAGGACTTTGTGATGGTCAACACTGTCCATGAGAGGCCTGGGAAGGGCACCTACAATGGTGTGTATTGAGTATTGGGTCCCTCATGTGCCTGGGGGGAAGGTGTGGGGAAAGAGGATGCAAATTAAAGGCAGCCAGGCAGCCAGAGTTCAGCATACTTTCCCAGTTAGAACCAAATACATGAGCTTCCAAATATAAGTCACCTCCAAACAGACTACTATATAGGAGGTGGGCTTGAGCCTGAGAGTGAAATTATGTACATAAAAGGAGGACATACATGGAACTGGATATGGCTGACACTTAGCTCTCAGCCCCTCCCCACTTTGTAATACAGTTGGGTGATTATTTGGGCTGCTCATTTTACTGTCATTTCCCAATTCTGCTTTCATCCCAGTTCTTCCCTCATTCTTGTCTCCTTGTCCACTACCCCAGGCACAGAGCTCTCCAATCTGTCAATGACTCCTCACCCCCATGCAGAGGTAGTGAGGTTAGAGATCCAATAAGAAAACACTGCTGCCGAAACCGGTTTGGCTCAGTGGATAGAGTGTCGGCCTGCGGACTGAAAGGTCCCAGGTTCGATTCCGGTCAAGGGCATGTACCTTGGTTTCGGGCACATCCCCAGTAGGGGTTGTGCAAGAGACAGCTGATCGATGTTTCTCTATCATCAATGTTTCTAACTCTCTATCCCTCTCTCTTCCTCTCTGTAAAAAATCAATAAAATATATTTAATGAAAAAAAAAAAGAAAGAAAGAAAACACTGCTTACTTGGAACAGGCTAGAGAAAAATCTGCTTATCAGAGGACACCACTAAGGGAGTGAAAAAGCAAGCCAAAGGCTGGGAGAAGATATTTCATAACAGATATATTGACAAAGGACTCATATCCATAATGCAGAACTACAACTAGGAGAAAAAAATGACACACGATGTATTAAAAAATGTCAGTTGTGATGGGGCATCGCCTTCCCCTGATCGCCAGGTTGCCTCCCGCCCCTGAGGGCTCCCGGACTGTGAGAGGGGGCAGGCTGGGCTGAGGGACACCCCCCCCCCACAATGCATGAATTTTTATGCACCGGGCCTCTAGTAATTATATAATGGAAAACTATTCAGCAATTAAAAAGGAGTGTTATGTGTAAAGTTCATAAACACATTGGTAAACAAAAAAAGGCAGATACAAAAGAATACATGTTGAATGATTCCATTTACATGAAGTTCAGGAACAAGTAAAATTAAACTATGGTGACAGAGGTCAGAATAACAGTAAACTTTGGGGTGGACTGCTTGGGATGGCAAATGATAGCGCTTGTGGTACTGATAATGTCCTATGTCTTAATATGAGTGATGGTCATACAAGTGTGTATATATATTTTTAAACATGTTTTCTTTTAACTGATTTTAGAGAGGGAGGAAGGGAAAGGGGGAGAGAGAGAGAGAAAGAAATATCGATTGGCTGCCTCCTGCACACTCCCTACTAGGGATGGAGCCTGCAACCCACCCTGACAAGGAATCAAACAGGCGATATTTTGGTTTACGGGACGACATTCAACCAACTGAGTCACACTGGCCAGGGCAGGTGTGTATATTTCTAAAAAGTGAGCTATTCAGTTCAGATTTGTATTGTAGATAAATAATACCTCAATGAGAAATTTATAGATTTTATATATACAAATGTATGTTGTATATGTATATGTATGCATGTATACTTACATATATACAACTTATATGGATGTATATTTATATGTGCATATATATAAGCATACATGCATATATAAATATATATGTATATACACATACGTATTCATGTAGAGACAGAGGAAACCCAGCTCACCTGGGGCCCAGCTGTTAAGGACATTGCTGTCATTATCTGACCTCTTTTATTCGGGTCTTGAGGAAAGGTTAAGTCTCAGGAGCTGAAGGTAAAGAAAGAAGCATTAGTCACAATAACTCTACTGACCCTAACGCCTGCACACAACATCTGATCCACCCTGTTTCGAGGCTGTATCAACTATTATGCATCAGTTATTGCCTTGTGTCAGTGACAATACACATCTCACAGTGGCCAGATCGCAGGCATGCTGCCAAACTCATGGAGGGTTTAAGTCCAAGGGTAACCAAAGCAGTGATTCAGATTGAGTAAATGGGGACCCCTTGTAGCTGTGTCCTCCAATTCTCTTAAGTCATGATGCTGTCATCATATCTTTGTAATAAATGTCCCTTGCAGTGGATACTTAGTAATACTGACACATTAAACAAAATAACCTAAGCAAAAAGGTCGGACCCACACTGTTGATCTAAAAGTAGAATGGCAGCACTGGCCACCCCACAAAACGTTCCCTTCCTTCTTCCCATGGGGAAAGCATAGCTATGGAGCTGAAGCATAAAAAAAAACCCAGCGGGGAACGGATCACAACCCAATACGCTCCACTAACGAACCACAACCCAACACACTGCACTAACAGGGCCAAAGGCTCAATCCCATGGATCACCAACCTCAACAGTTAGGTTAAGACAGTGGTCAGCAAACTCATTAGTCAACAGAGCCAAATATCAACAGGACAACGATTGAAATTTCTTTTGAGAGCCAAATTTTTTAAACTTAAACTTCTTCTAACGCCACTTCTTCAAAATAGACTCGCCCAGGCCGTGGTATTTTGTGGAAGAGCCACTCAAGGGGCCAAAGAGCCGCATGTGGCTCGCGAGCCGCAGTTTGCCGACCACGGGGTTAAGACAATGAGGAAACGTTAAATGGATGTAATGACAAGAGAAATAACGGATTATTTCTTGGCCCAGAAATCTTTCCCTATCTCCAATGCCGTACACAGGAAATTATATGCCAAACACTGGGCACACTGTACATTAGGTGCTTGATGGATGTGACTCGCCATGAGATTTTTGTGGGATTTTTTTTTTTTTGGATTAAACATTCAAATGGGCCAATCCAAATCCAGGACTCCACATTCTCCAATTTGTGAACTAAGTAGCCTCCATCCCTGAAGGGGGGGTGGGGGTGGGGAGAGGGGGAACCATTTCAGTACTTCCAAGACTTCGCCTGCTCTAGGGACACTAATAAGCTTTCAGATGGGGTTGACACCGGGCCAGGTGAGTAGATAAAAGTGCTCCCAGACCGACTTCCTGGGACCACCTGCAGAGGGAGAAAGACGTTAGGTGTACACAGGCCGAGGGGTGGGCTGGGGTCTCCGCAGCCGGGACCAGAGGGGCTGAAACGGCCGAGGGACCTATTCTCTGGGGACAGCGTGTCCTGGAGCTCAATGAAGACTTCTTAAGAACCTCAGTGTCAACGCCCCTCACATTTTATCAGTACCCCAAAAGAATAAACAGGCCGCTGGCTGTGCTGGGGACGAGAAACTAGGGGGTCGGAGACGAAGGCTAGCGCCCCCTCTCGACAGGATCGACCCGGGCCCGGTGGCGGGATGAGGACCCCGGTGGCAGCAGCCGCCGCTCTCGCCTCCCTGCAGGGCCTCCCCTTCCTGCTCGGGCCGAGTCAGACCCGCTCACCCTGGGCTCTGAGCGGCCTACGCCGAGTCCCAACGAACAGAGGCTTTGCACGCGGCCCCGCGGGTGCTCGCAAACCCAACGCTCTGCGTGAACAATGGCTGCGCCCCGGAAGTACTTCCTCACACGGACCCGCCGACCCAAACCGCCCTTGAGATTCCCTCTAGTAATTTTGGAGGACCCCACATCTCGGTGGTTCCTCCTAGTTCCGCGAGACAAGCCTTCGGAGACCGGAGGGCGGGCGAGATAAATCCCATCTCCTCCCCAGCCCCCGGGTTCCGAGCCCGGGTCCGGCTCCCCGCACCGCCGACCTCCTCCGGAAGGAGGCGGAGTCTGCGGCGGGAGCTAGAAGCGGAGCTTTCGTCCCCGTAGCTGCGGAGCCCGCCTAAGGAGTCCCTCCCCTTGGAGGCGGAAGCCACTTCCGGGAAGAGACAGGCCCAGCCCCCGCGGGACGTATTTTCCACCTGCGGGTGGGCCTTTCCCTGCGGGGCCTGGAAGAGCAATCTGGAGCCTGGAGGGGGATCTGAACTGGGCTGAGGGGCTACCCTGGACGGGGTGGAGGCCGCAGGGCAGAGGAGCCTCCGAAATGTTTGCTGAGTAAATGGAAGTCGAGGAACCGAGTGGCGATCTTATTCTATATCCAGAAGACCCCCAGGATGTCAGAAAGGCAGTGCTTTTTGGTCCTTCGTAGAGAGAGCCACCACGAATGAGGGAAGGTCAGGAGCAGGGAGAAGTGAGTCCAGGCCCCAGCTAGAAGCCTACCACACTGCCCCATGCATTTCTTTCTCAGCCTGTCCTGGCCGGTTCAGGGAACTTCACTTGTCCGCCACTGTTGATGTCCTCATTTGTTTAGTTCCTACCCGGCCACTGTGATGCCCCACATGGAGCTCAAAGTTACAGCTCTCTTTACCTCACATTCATGCTCAACCGTTGTTTTCCACAAAACAACCACTCTACCAAGAAGGCTGGGTCCAGAGGAAGCATCCTGACCTCAGCCATATCCTATTGAGACCAACACTTCCCCCGGGATCCACAAGGTCCTTGTGTGCAACTTAAGTCACATCTTTTCAAGGTTATTTTATCTCAAGTTCTGGATGGTATGCATAACCTGGGACCTTTATAGGAGCTCCTCTGATCACGCCCCAAAGACTTAAATATGGAAGAGCAGGGGGTTAGGATCTCATTTCCTACTAACAAGAAATTGCATCATCACAAGATACATTGTTGGTGGGGTAGGTATGCTAAGGCAAAATCAAAAGAAGCTATACCAGGGTGGTTTGCATAAATAATATTCATTTTAGAACAATGTAGTTTCAGGGGAAAAAAATCACTGCCCCTAACATAAAATAATACAATTTTAATACTGTCATTAGTGATACAGCTTCATTTCTCTGTTTTCTTGACTCTGCTCTCTTCCTTCTTGCCCTCACAGGCTAAGCAACCTTAAATGAGTTTTATAACCTTTCAACCTCAGATTTCTCATTTATAAAATGGGGATGAATATCTACCTTAATCAGATTGAGAAAAATTAGAGGATGTATGTATAGTGGTTAGCACAGAGTAAGTGCTCAACTAAATGTTGCCTAATATGAACATGGTTGAACAGGGGGACCAATCTTGCTAGAGTACAGGTTATCTGTTCAGGAGGAGAAAGGTAATACTGGCTATTAGAGCCATAGCAAATGTGAACAGTCATCTCATTTTGTCTCTGGGGTTCCTGTATCATGAATATCATAAACAAGTATCACCACTATGTATTCTCTAATGTTCCAGAAGGTGGGAGGTCTGACAGTTATAGGTTTTTTCTCTAGCATGGCACCTCTGGTGCTTAATCAAAACAGATTTCTGATTGAAGGCCTTCCCACAGTCATTACATTTATAGGGTCTTTCCCCAGTATGGATTCTCTGATGTCGGATAAGGTTTGCCTTGCAAATGAAGCTTTTCCCACAGTCAGTACATTCATGAGGCTTCTCTCCAGTGTGGATCTTCTGGTGCTGAGCACGATCTGAGTTCCACGTGAAGCCTTTCCCACAGTCCTTACATTCATAAGGCTTCTCCCCAGTGTGGATTCGCTGATGTCGAAGAAGGGCTGGGTTCCGAATAAAGCTTTTCCCACACTCCTTACATGTATATGGTTTCTCCCCGGTGTGGATTCGCTGATGCTGTAGAAGGCTTGCATTCTGACTAAAACCCTTCCCACATTCCTTACATTCAAAGGGTTTCTCTCCTGTGTGTATTATCTGGTGCCGAATCAGTTTTGACTTCCAAATGAAGGCTTTAGCACATTTTTGACATACATAGGGTTTTACACCTGTATGAATTATCTGATGTGCAATGCAATGTGATCTAAAACTGAAAGTCTTCCCACATTCCTTACATCCATAGACCTTCTCTCCATTGTGAATTCTCCGATGTTGATACAAGTCTTCAGTTTGATCAAAACACTTGCCACATTCTTCACAGATACAGAATACCTGCTCACTTAGAATTTTCTGATGTATAACCAGGTGGGTGTTAACATCAGTATTTTCTGAACTCTCTTCTACTGAGATCATTTCATCTTTGGCAATCACTTCCATGATATCATTTGTAATGTTCTCCACACTTCCCCCATTGGGGTAGTCACACCATCTTCCTAACCTGCATTTCTCCTCTTTACAGGTTTTTCCAAACCAGAATCTCCGGGACCCACACCACGGGGGTCCTCTTGATGGTACCATGTGGTCCTGTGGCTCCTCAAAAATTTCCTCCTTCAGAATAAAATCTTCTTTCTCATCACTCTTCAACACACCCTCTGAAAGAAGAAATCAGAGCTGCAAATGTCTTGATTACCCATGACAGAGTGCCTAAAGTCACCAATATATCCATTTCTCTTCAAGTGCCAGAGGCCTGACCTAGCAGAAATGACAAAACAGAGCTAACACACAGAAAGCCACCAAAATCAAAAGGCAACAACTAGACAGAGAGTTCCTCAGGGCTGTGAATCTCAGCACCAGACCCAAGCATGGGGGCAGTGGTGCTCTTGGGAAATAGTCCAATTGAATCTAAGGGGGAAAAATCAGAATTACTTCCAGGTGGTCTAGTTTATAAAATGAGAACAAGCCAGGATTCAGGGCAGAAGACCTGGTCAGAAATCAAGAATCCTTGTGGTATAGCTGCGGAACTTGAGCTCGTCACACATAGAGGGGAGCAGCAAGAAGAATCTCCCTCGTACTTGTTAACATTAAAAGGAAGTGGAGTCTTCTCATTCAATCCAATCACCAGGGCTTCCATGAAAAGTACTTCCCCAAACTACTTGAGGCAGAGCTGGGAAAAGACTGCCTCCTCTTTTTTTTCTCATAGGGTCTTATTCACACCTCTTTCACAGTATAATATTTTTCTATAAATATATATTTTATTGATTTTTTACAGAGAGGAAGGGAGAGGGATAGAGAGCTAGAAACATCAATGAGAGAGAAACATCGACCAGCTGCCTCCTGCACACCCCCCACCGGGGACGTGCCCGCAACCAAAGCACATGCCCTTGACCGGAATCGAACCTGGGACCCCTTAGTCCACAGACCGACGCTCTATCTACTGAGCCAAACCGGTTCCGGCAACACAGTATCATATTTTGCTATAAATATACATTTCCATATAATGTCCTACTATTAGATTGTGAGCCCTTCTGGAATAAGCACCAAATATTGTGTTGTTTTTTTTTTATCCTTGGCAACTAACACAATGAGTAAAATACAAATGTTTACTTTTAAAATGTTGGTTGACTGTAGGCCATCTATTCAGTTTGAGTCTATGACCCAAAATGCACCCAATTTAATTAATTGTGCCTGTTCAATTGAAGCTGGAAGCTTGGAGTTTGTTTTCTCTTGATTGAGTTATAGGTTTTTAGAGGATCTTTTATTTAGAAAATAAATGGTAAAATGGACTTTTAACATTTTACAACGGGAAATACAGAGGAAAGTATGTGACTAGGAGAAAAGTGCTCATTTCCTTCTCACTTACCAGTAAGTGGTTTCAGGTTCAATGGCTCGTCCTCCTGCTCAAGATGGGAAATCCAAGCAGGAAGGGACACCATGGCAGGAGGGAGCACTGTGTACAGTGTGTCTTAAGGGAACACTGTGTACAGTGTGAGCCTTCTGACTCTGTGGCAGGCCCCACTGCGTTAGGGAAACACTAAGCCCCAGATGAGCCTTCTGATGCAGGGAAGGGTAGCATACAACAAAAAAAGGAAAAGTAATGGATAGCCTGCCAAGGTATAGAGAAGGCTGGCTCAGTGGGAGGAGTGGAGCCCATTAGGAAGGAAGCAGAGATGAAAGTTGTAAGAAGAGAATGAAGGTGGGTGGAAAGACTGGCAACACAGATGACTTGAAACTTAAGAGGCATAAGAACATAAATAATAAGCCCTGGCTGGGTAGCTCAGTTGGTTAGAGCATCATCCTGATATGCCAAGGTTGCTGGTTCAATCCCCAGTCAGGGCACATTCAAGAATCAACCAATGAATGCATAAATAAGTGGAACAACAAATTGATGTTTCTCTCTTCCCTCTCTCCCTCTCTCTCTCTCTCCCTCCCTCCCTCCTTCCCTCCTCCCTCCCTTCCCCTCTCTCTAAAATAAAAAAAAATAAAAAATATATAAAGGATAGGAAATAGAGGTACATGAAATTGTTATTCCATCAGTTCCCCAAAATATGAAAACAAATCACTCACTTTAAAATGTCAAGAACAGGAAAGGATAAGGTCTCTTCAGTCTTTCACTTAGGAAAGATTCAGGATACGATGGACTTGCAAGGAGCTGTACCAGAGGCTATGTCAGGAAACCATGATCTCTTAGTTTCCTTCCTTCCTATCCATCTTTCTATTGTCATCTCTTCCACAAAGAATCGACAATGGGTCTCTCCATAACAAATGGCCTCACAGCCTCACTCAGCCATTTCCAGAGTCACTTCTTACTCTAATGATAGACAACGCTATACAAAAGTCCACTCTAATACACTATTCTTTGGGTTTAGCTAAGATCTGTCCCTTTGGAATGCCCATCTGAAGCCTCCAAAGAAACAAATCAACTCTACACCTTCCAAATGACAACCTTTTAATGCTGCTAAAGCCAGGGACTATGTGTTCCCTGAGTAGTCTCTTCTCTTCTCTTCTCTGAGACAAAAGTGGACTGTGAGTAGGAGCATGAGCTCCAGGGAGATCTGCTGCAGTTCAGGGAGCTAGGGTATGGCTTAAGGAATAACTTAGCTGTTGGCTTTCTGCCTAAATTCCCTTGGGTGGCAGGGAGAGTAAGCAATGAGATTCTGAGAATACAGAGGACCCTGTAGTTATCTCCCTACATCCATTCTATCTTTCCCCCATTATGGAGAAGCCATGCCCTTCCTGTGGAAGTGATCCCAACTCCAGCTCCTAGTGTAGGACTCTCACTAGTCTAAGCTAAGCAGGTTGTCCCACCTGACTCACTACATGAGATCAATTCAGGGACCACAGTCCAAGCCAAGTCAATTGGTGCACAGTATTTCCCTGGACAGTCATTGATTTAGAGCTGGCATAAGACTTAAGCTGGTTCATTGGAACAATACTCAAACTCTGATTAGCAATGGTTCAAGTCTGCAGAAGGCCTGCTTCACTTCCCTCTCAGGCATGAGTCACAACTACCAATCACCTTTACAATCATGAGAGGAGCCAGATTGTAGACAAGGCCAACATACAAAGAGATGGAAATGAGCAGAGATTGAAATTCTTATCAAATTACTTGCAGCCCTCTCTACCTATGGACTTCCCAGTTACATGAAATAATAAATTCCTCGGGAGAGATCAACCAAAGGACTTATATGCATGCATATAAGCCTAACCAATGGACACAGACAACAGGGGGGTGAGGGCATGAGTGGGGGGATAAGGGGGTATTGGGGGAATAAGGACACATATGTAACACCTTAATCAATAAAGAAATTTAAAAATAAATAAATTCCTCTTTACTGTTTAAGCCAGTTTGAAATGGGTTGTTACTTGTAATCAAGAGTTTCCAAACATGGAAAGACTGATAGATGCAGCAAGGAACTGTGAGAATGGAGAAATTGAGGGCAGAGTTTGAGTCCCACTGTGCCCACAAAAATGCCCCCGTGGGGAGAAGATAGAATGGGGCTAACGAGGCAATAAGGGGTCAGAGTTCTCACTGAGAAGTTAGGAGCAGGAAAGCCCTGTGTTGGGCCTAAACGAATGCCACGGCTTTCCCCACCAGAAATCCCTGAGGACTAGGAACTGTTCGGCTCAGGGTTATTGAAACTTCTTGATTTATCATGATAACGATGGCTGTGATGCCCCAAAGGGCAGTCAGAGTCTTCTGCTGGAGATTATAAGCAGGCCAGGAGGGTGGAAAGGCCACCTCAATCAGAGTAAACAGAAAAGTCGGGAGTAAAGGTAAGTGGCGGCCATGTACGAACATCAAAGATGGGGAAGAGAAAAAACATGTGAATGAAGATGGCACCCAGAGGAGCCAGGAGGAATAAAACAAGAAGATGGAAAACCATGGGAACACAGAGAACAAAAAGGAATCCCCCTGCTGTTCACGACACTAGGTTAAGAGAACACATAATTATTACAATGTAAAGATTGAGACAAGGGAACTGGTCAGGTGACTGACACGTGTGTCTCCACTCACCTGAGCACATGCCCTTTGAGCCCTCTCCATCCAGAGCTCCCTGGGGAGCCGAGCACCAGGGGGCTTCCCCTCGCTCCAGCTGGGAAATCAGAGCCGGTCTGGGAAATGGAAATGCTGCTTGAGGGGAAGGAAATGGGACAGACAGGTGAGTGGGGCGACACAGCGTAATCCCAGGGCTCCACCCCCCAAGGCTTGTGTCTCCAGGGGAAGGAGGGGAAAGAAGGGAAATTACCAGGGAGAACGAGAAAAGGACATCCAGGGAAAGGGGAAGACACCCAGGGAGGAGCAGCCAGAGGTTCCAAAGGTCAGCAAGTAGAGCAGATGCTCAATAACAGTTTGAGTGAGCAAATGGGCGATTTCACTCACTGAGGAATTGAGCTTTCTGGTTCTCTCCCTCTCTTAGAGCTCTCAAGTTCAGACATCTGCATGGCCATGTGGTACGAGGCTGCATCTCCCGAATTTAGGGGATGGGGAACTGAGGGCTCCGGGGGGCACCAGGAATCTGCTCCCTTCCCACTGTACCCACAGCAAAGGGGTTAGGAGGCAGGCAGCTCTGACCCTGAGGCAAGGAGGTCCTAGGTGTGGCCTGAATTGGTAACAGGACTTCCTACTGCCCAGGAACCAGAGGTTGGGTCATTAAGAATCCATGAGCCTGAAGGTGCTTCTCAGCCGAGGGCTCTCGAAGATTCCAGAGCCTCTGAGGAAGAAGGAACCAGGAAACTCTGAAGGACAGAGACAGAGTCCTAGGGGAAAGACCCTTACCCAGGGAAGCCACAGCCCCATAATTCTCCAGCATCACGTCCCTGTACAGGGCCCTCTGAGTGCAGGTCAGGCAGGTCCATTCGTTCTCAGAGAAGTAGACAGCCACGTCTTCAAAGGTCACTGAGCCCTGAAACAACACGTGTTTAAATGCCCTCAGGACAATCCCAGGACCGAGGCTTGGAGTAAGGGGTACACCAGGCACCAAGAGATACTGGAGGGGATGCTGGTTGAGTTTCTGGATTCTGAATGTCTAAAGGAACTGTCAGCAGATTTTGCCCCTACTTACAAAGATGAAAGCGATCGGCCATCAGTATTCTCAAGTCTCTTCATCTCTTTTCAGCAAACCTCCTCCAACAGTCTGTGCAGGTTTCCCCTTCCCATCCCTTATGCCAGAAACAACTGTCTGTGCTCTAGGTCCGTGGTCGGCAAACTGCGGCTCGTGAGCCACATGCGGCTCTTTGGCCCCTTGAGTGTGGCTCTTCCACAAAATACCACGGCCTGGGCGAGTCTATTTTGAAGAAGTGGCGTTAGAAGTTTAAGTTTAAAAAATTTGGCTCTCAAAATAAATTTCAATCGTTGTACTGTTGATATTTGGCTCTGTTGACTAATGAGTTTGCCGACCACTGCTCTAGGTGATATCCTTCCCCACAATGAGTCCTCCTTCAGAGGTCACCAATGGTGATAACAAAAGCAACCACCACTCATTGAGCCTGCGCCAAACACTTCACAGATATTACTTTGTGTAGGTCTCATGACCTATGAGGGTGTTAGATCCATTTTATGGAAGAGGAAACCGAGGATCAGAGATTACCTTCCCACAAGGATACAGACTGAGACACAACTCCCGCCTGTCTGCCTCTCTGGCTCTTACCTGCTATGCCATACTGCCTTCTGTCTTCACCCTTCTTCCCCACCCCCTCCACCCCCGCCCTGCCCCTATGTAGGACCCCTTCTCTTCTCTCCCTCCATGTCACTGCCACCAGCCCAGGAGGCAGCTAAGGGCTTCCAGAACACTCAAGTTGCTCTGGAAACTGTACTCAACAGGACAGACTCAAACTCTTGACTTTACTCTCTGCTCTCCCCAACCCCAACATACTCTCTAAAACACCCCACCCTGCTTTTTCTCCCCCAGGCCCCAGTCTCAATGTCCCCTTTTTCCAGAATCTTCCAAGAGCCAGAGCTCCTGCACCTTTTCTTTCCTTTCTCTCTCACCCTCTTAAGAAACAAAGAGCACTTAGCGCCATCAAGACTTATAATTCCCAACCATTGCCTCAATCAGGATCGAAATCTCCATTGTATGGGGGCACCAGTCTGGTCCATTTCCTGCCAATTCTTGCCTATGAAGTCCCCACAGCGACTTATCCTGCACTCCAAGGCTCAAAGGCTGGCTCACCTACGCCTACCTAAAAAAGTCCAAATCCTCTGCACTGTAAACACCCCCATTCACTATTCAGGGGCCCAATTTACCTGCCAAGGATCATCCCCAGCCACCACCCTTACTTATCTTTTATCTTGTCACCATCCTGTTAGGAACTCAAACCCTTTCTTTGCCCAGATCTGACCCCTGGCACCTGCAGCTCCCCCTGCCTGAAGATCCAGGTCCTCCCTCCTGAGCCTGCAAACTCATGTTCATCTCAAGACCTAGCTTAAACATAACCAGTTCTGTAAAACAGGTGTCATGGAAATTCTGGGCAACTGTCACTGCGCACAGCGCGGTGACCACCTCTGCCCCAGCACTCGGCTCATGTGCAGCTAGCCAGCTGCGTGTGTGCTTCTCCTGATGTGTCACTCTGAGGAGTGTCAAAGCCATTCTGCTCCCAGTCTCTTCCTCCAGGTTCTCCACTCTGGGATGTACCCCAATTTCCCGGGGGTGCCTCACTACCCTCTTTCCGCCCTTAATCTGGGCCTAGAGTTGGGGGGCACAACTGAGTCAGCTTTGTGGTGCCGGTGCTGCACTCACCAGGCACATCCAGGGCCAGTGCCGGCTGTCCCAGCAGCAGCTCCAATGGCCTGGCCATGGCCTGGGCCGCCCATGGGGAAGTGAGTGTGCCCTGGGACCACTCGGGGGCTGCCCAGTGTGGGGAAGGGGCACTCCAGACAGGGGAGGGCCTGACATAGAGGCCCACCCCCAGGGGTCCTGCCAGCCATGCTAGCCCCACACCCAGCAGCCCACACTCTACACAGGCCAGGGCTCCACAGGAAGAGGTGAAGGCTGCAATATTCGTGCCACTCTGGCTTCTCCAGGATGATGGAGGGCACCTCGTCTCTGTGGTCCTTTCTTCCCTCCAAAGATCTCCCCGAAACATCCACTGCCCGGGACACCACAGGCTTCCTCTGGGAACCCTTTCCAGGTCCTCTCCCCACTGACCACACTTCTCCTTTTCTCTGTACCCCTGTAGGGTGGATGCTGACATAAGCTAGTATATACTTCACTTGACTATGTGCCTTGTATCTGCCTTCCTTTACTGTTTTACATTCCTAGAGAACAGATGACTTCCTGGATATGTCCATCTTTGTGCCTCTAACATCCGCCCAGTGCCCAGCACCTCTTAGGGCCCAGATTCTTCAAGTGCCAAGGAGTATTTGTTGAATAAAATAAATGTTGAACATTTCTTCAAATGTTCAGTTGAAAATAAGGTCCAAAGAGAGGAAATGGCTTACCTAGCATCACACAGCATGTCAGGAAGTTAAACTTAAACAGAGTTGTGGAAATAAATGAAGACCACCCAAACAGGAACAAGCAAACCATATTTATTCAGAGTTTATTATAGCAAGGGAGTTGGCCAGAGTCACCTGCATTTGGCAGAAACTCAAAGTAGGCAGAGCAGTGGGAAAGCTTTATAGTAGGAAAAAGGCCTCGGGTGTGCTCTGAGTGGAGACTCGTTGGCATGAGGGGTGGCTAGAAGCAGAACACTGTATGTCATTGGCTCGGGGAGCATATTAATCAAACTCTGGCTGTTTGGGGATACAAGGATTATTGCGGCTTCCTGGACTCGCTGACACAGATAGTAGTTAGACTTGGACTGGTTACTGCAGATAATGGATTACCTTCCTGGGCTGATTGCTTAAGGTTGGAGGTCAGCGTTCTATTTTTCTAGATGGTCTGGCCATTATCCATATGTATATTCAGTCTCTTCTATTCACATAATTACTCGCCTTCCCTTCACCCCATAATCAGAACACTCTTTGGGTTTCTGCCTGAATCAGTGCTTCCTGAATAGCTATTCTTTGATGTTAAATAAACACCGGCTGCCTCTCACTTCGGCTTTTTATTTTTAGGTTTAAACACCGACACAGGTATGGGCCGGGTTGTCAAGAGCCCAGCTGCCATAAAGGAGTTCCCTTCAATTCCTGAGGGGAAAAAAGAAGAAACCCTGGATGCCAGGAAGGCAAAGGAACCATAAGTAAGCCCTTTGAAACTATTACCCGACCTAAAGGCAGAGTGAAATAATTTCTCCCCTGCACCTCCATTCCAACGGGACTGCTGTTGCATTCTGGGGGTGAGGCGGTGGGCAGGAAGTGGCAGGCATTGGGGGGAGCCGTCAATATCGTCTAGAATTGGAACAAAGGGCAAAAAGACGGGGGGATTGGCGGTGCAAACGGACTAGAGATGGCACAGAGAACCCCAATATGGTAACCACAACAGATAAACGGAACCTTCTGGTCGGTGCCCAGTTGCTCAAAATCCTGGGCCATCTATGGATAAATGCGGAAGGACACCGAAACCATGCTCTCGAGGGGCTTCTGAGAACTCCCCCGAATCTGGGCCAAGTGGTGGCTTCGCTCAACGTGCGTATTCGAAACAGCAGTGATGGGAGGGAAGGAGGCTCCCCGCAGCTAGTCCTCCTCCAAACCCAGGGAAGAGATAGGCGAGGGCTAGGCAGTCAGGGGCGGGGTCACAGGCGGGGCGTGTGGAGGAGGAGGAGGACACTGCAGACCTGGGCGGGATGCAGCTTGCTGACCACGCCCTGTTCCGACAGAACGGGCAACCCAACCGGGCAGGAAGGAAGGGTGCGGGGAGACGTGAGCTTTACAATGTTCGGGTGTTACTAAGGCAGAATTCTTTGCAAGAACCAAGCAGAAGCCAGCAAAGCATTTGTCTACCCCTAGACTAAGAAACGTAACTGGCAACCCGGTTGGGCCCCCTCCCTGCGGCTCCCTCCAGCAGGGAGTCTGTCTCTGTCTCTCGATAAACTCTGCTTCCGCTTACCGTCTTTGTCCGTGAACTCATTCTTCAATTTTGCAAGACAACGAACTCGGACCCGAGCAGAAATTTTGACACCACCAGCCTCACTGCCTTACTGACTGCTCTGCAGACGAAATGACAGACACACAGCGCCTTGGCGCAAACTCCCCCCGAGGGACGGGCTGAGAGCGCCTACGCGTGGACCCCTAAACCAAAGCTCAGACTACAGGGCCGGAAGTGCATCACCGCTTTTCCGGCCGTGGGACCCCCTCTCCCTGCCCCCCTCCCACCACCCCACCCCCCCCCCCGCAGCCGCTCTAGCACGTCCGGAGGCCGCCTCTGCGTGTTGTTGGTCCTTTCTGGCCATCCTACCCGCCGAGGTAACCCCGCCCCTACGTTCTGCAGAGCATGGGAGGGCAGAGACCTGTCTCGGGGTGCCCTGCTCTGTCTAGATCGCTAGCCCCGGGTCTACTCGGAGGAGTTGGGAGGCCTCTGCCGGCGGAAGAGCCAGGAATCCCTGCCGGTCCCTCTGGCCGCCCCTAAGTCTGGATCTGTTGGCGGCAGCGGGAAGGGCACCTGTGGGGCCAGACTGGGACCTGGGCTCAGCAACCTCAGCACTTGAGCTCTGGCTAGGAAAGAATTCAGAGCCAAGACTCAAACTACAAGAGAACATTAATTTATAAGATCACAGAGTTAGAAGAAGTAATTGGTAGAAGAAATGGGTTTAGGAAACAAGCTTGGAAGTGAGGGAGGTAAAGGTGACAGGCCTGGAGGGGCAGGGGGAGGGAGGGGGTGCAGGCATGCTCCCAGGAGGGAGAGACTGGATCCTCCTTCCTCTGAGTTTTAAGGGTGGAGATTTTAGGGGAGGTCCCAGGGCAAGATCTCAATAGAATATTCAGCAGCTTTCCAGGTGTGTCCTTTCAGGGTTCGGGTCTCCACTGATTGATTGGTGGGCACCAGGGCAGGGGGTCATTATTCCATGCAGCTGGCCCTGAGGTCAGTCTTGGGGTCGGTTGTCTGGTTTTGCTGCTTTCCTGGGGCCTAGAGCTGAAATACTAGTACAACTGAGGCCTAGATGTTATCCGTAGGGAGGAAAGGTCAGGGAGGTCCAGACCACAAGACAAGCCAGTGATGTGCTAGGGAAGGAGAGGTCACCCTGGGGATGAGGTCCCCACCTACAATTGTCTGTTGCTAGGCACCTGAGGCTTTCCACCTGGTGACCTTCTGTACTTGGCCCATGGTCCTTGCTCTGCTCATGTCTGTCTGACTGGCCTACCACAGATCCAGACAGCCCGTGGCTGGTGAGAAAGGGTTCAATGCGGTGGGTCAAAGCACGAATCCAAACTGAGCCTGGGGAGCCACACCCTGCTGGAGGCGCTTCCCCTCAGCTCTGCAGCCACATTGGCCCAGAGTAGGTGTGCACCCTGCCTGTACCTTACGACAACCCTGACAGATGCTTTGAGCAGCACACCCCACACACCTTTATCTCCATCTCTAGCACCACCACCACCCAACACACCTGGCCTTGGCATCCTCCAGGTCTTCATTTAATTACCACCAGATTAGTGTAGCCTTCCCCACTCCCCACTCCCCTTCCCGCTCTGCTCTTCTCTGCGCAGCACTTAACACAATTGTAACGATATACTTCTGTGGGCAATGATCTAATATATTTCCCCTTAGACCATAAACTCCACGAGGGCAGGGGCTACGTCTGTCTCATTCAGGTTGTAGCAACATTCCTGGCAGTAAATGACCAGTCAATATCTGTTGAAAGGATAGATGGGGCTGTTCCAAGGAAGGAGGGAATGAATGGATGAGTGGGTGTGAGTGAATGAATGAATGAATGAATGAAGGTGAGAATGAATGTAAGGTGGTACCGCCACCCATTAAAAACTGGAGGACTACGTTCAGCTCATTGGAGTTGGCCCATAATTTGCCCACTGGACTCTAAGGCTGGAGAGAGTTAATGGTGCTGAGTTCCTGCTGTGCCCTGAGCGTGGAGGAAGAGCGGGGAAATTTCCAGCCCCTGTGGAGTGGACCTGCACACGCAAAGGGAGCTTACTCAGGAGGGCATGTGGAAATCCTGTGGTTATCTGAGGAGACAGAGTCCCTGTTTGCAGGTCATTTAGGAAACCAGAGTCATTCGGGGGCGATCAGAAGTGATTGGATTACGTCTGAACTTCACCTATCGCAACAATGGGCTGGGTTGCTTGACTGGTATGGATACCAGTCCATACCAGGCGACCACCGGATGAATGGGACAGCTTGCTCCTTCTGGGGCCTGCTGGCAGGGACCTGACCTGACACCTCACAGAGGCCTCTACTATCTGATTCTGTCTGATCTTAAATAAACACCAGCTGCCTCTCACTTCGGCTTTTTATTTTTAGGTTAACGCCAATATATGTGACACGGGCCGGTTGTCAGGAGCCCAGCTGCCGTAAAGAAATTTCATAATTTCTCAAGATTTCCAGTGTGTCCTTGCTAGACAAGTATGCAAACCAGCTGGGCCAGGGCCAGGCCGCCAGGCCAGAGGCTCAGAGACTGAAGTCGGATAAGGAAGGGGTGGATGCGAAACTTAGTTAATGCTTGGTACATTTATGATGAATGAGATAGCAAATTAATGCATCATTGCACAGGAGTAAATAAAGGGGTGAGTGGTCAGTAGATCATGGAGGGGGGAGTAGAGGCAAGGAAGGCTTTGTAGAGAACATGCTGGAGCTGGTAAGGGGCTGTGACCCTAAGCTACAGCCTTCCTCCTGGTCCCACCTCCTCCTCCCCCACATGACCAGGCTCTAGCAAGTGCTAATTTCACTTCCACATAATTTCACTGTCTCACCAGGGTTATTTACTGTAACTTGCAGCCACAGGGCAAGGTCCGTGTGGGCAGACCTTTCCTTTGTCAAGGCCTCCCAAAAGCTCTCTGGACAGTCTGTCCAGAGTTTAACCTGGAAGAGCACAGCCATGGTGCTCTGGGGTCCGGTGCTGGGAGCCCTGTTGGTGGTCATTGTAGGGTACCTGTGCCTGCTGGGGCTACTCCGGCAGCGCAGGCCCCAGGAGCCCCCTCTGGACAAGGGCTCTGTGCCCTGGCTGGGCCATGCCATGGCTTTCCGGAAGAATATGCCTGAATTCCTGAAGCACATGCGGGCCAAGCACGGGGATGTGTTCACAGTGCAGCTAGGGGGCCAGTTCTTCACCTTCGTCATGGACCCCCTCTCCTTCGGCCCCATCCTCAAGGACGTGAAGAGAAAGCTGGACTTCGTGGAGTATGCGGAAAAACTGGTGCTAAAGGTATTTGGGTACCAGTCCATACCAGGCGACCACCGGATGATACACTCCGCCAGCACCAAGCACCTCATGGGCAACGGCTTGGAGGATCTCAACAAGACCATGCGGGACTGCCTGTCCTTGGTCATCCTGGGACCCGCGGGCCCGAGCCCGGATGCCAGCAGCTGGCGTGAGGATGGCCTCTTTCACTTCTGCTACAACGTCTTGTTCAAGGCCGGCTACCTGAGCTTGTTTGGCTACACGAAGGACACGGAGCAGGACCTGCTCCAGGCGGAGGAGTTATTCACGCAGTTCCGTAAGTTTGACCGCCTGTTCCCCAGGTTTGTTTACTCCTTGCTGGGGCCCCGGGAGTGGCTGGAAGTGGGCCGGCTCCAGCGGCTCTTCCACAAGACCCTCTCTGTGAAAGAAAACCTGGAGAAGGATGGCGTAAGCAACTGGATAGCCTACATGCTTCAGTTTCTGAGGGAGCAGGGGGTAGCCCCGGCCATGCAGGACAAGTTCAACTTCATGATGCTGTGGGCCTCCCAGGGGAACACGGGGCCTACCTCTTTCTGGGCCCTCTTGTTCCTCCTGAAGCACCCAGAAGCCATGCAGGCTTTGAGAGAGGAGGCCGCCCGGGTCCTGGGGGAGGCCGGGCAGTCTTTCGACTTCGACGTCAGTGCCCTGCAGCGCACCCCAGTGCTGGACAGCGTGATGGAGGAGACGCTGCGGCTGGGGGCAGCGCCCACCCTGCTCAGGGTGGTGCACGATGACCACGTCCTGACGATGGCCAGTGGGGAGGAGTACCGGCTCCGCAGCGGAGACATCGTGGCCCTCTTCCCTTACCTCTCGGTGCACATGGACCCTGACATCCACCCCGAGCCCACTGCCTTCAAGTACGACCGCTTCCTCAACCCCGATGGCAGCCGAAAGGTGGACTTCTACAAGGCAGGCAAAAAGATCCACCACTACACCATGCCCTGGGGCTCGGGGGTCTCCATGTGTCCCGGCAGGTTCTTGGCCCTCAGCGAGATGAAGCTCTTTGTCCTGCTCATGATCACACACTTTGACCTGGAGCTGGTGGACCCCGACACGCCTGTGCCGCCCGTGGACCCCCAGCGCTGGGGCTTTGGCACCACGCAGCCCAGCCATGACGTGCGCTTCCGATACCGCCTGCGGTCCCCTGAGTGAGCTCTGCCAAGGGGGGCGCAAGCCTGGCCAGAGGGGCTCCCTGAGGAGTCTTCACCTCCTCTTGCTCCTGTGCAGCCAAGACCCCCACCGACTACTGTTCCCTGGGGTTCTGCGGCACCCCTACCTCTGTCCTGGTGGTCCTCCTTGCTCTCTTGTCTCCTTCTAGTCACCTCACAGGCTTACCATTCTCTCGCTCAAGCCCCCTCACAGTGGGTTCTGCAGGCCCTCCTTTCACAGGAAGGCCAGAGGAAGGGAAATGTCCGGAGGCAGCTCAGTTTGGGAGGTGACACAGGCCTCCACCAGTCCTGCGGGATAGAAGCGGGTACCCACGAGGAGCTCAGCAATGTGACCTACATCTCCCCCCCTCCACCTTAATTTTCCCCCTCAATACTATTCCATGTCTTCTGGAATTCATTCTAGAACCATGTTGTCCAATAGCAATACAAGGCAAGCCACAAGTGTAATTTTTAATATCCTAGTTGACATATTTTTTAAAAATAAAAGAAGGGGTGAAGGGGTAAAAGATCAACCAAAGGACTTATATGCATGCATATGAGCATAACCAATGGACACAGACAGTAGGGAGGTGAGGGCATGTGCTGGGGGTTGGGAGCGGCCTGGGAGAGGTCAATGGGGGGAAAAGGAGACTCATGTAATACTTTAAACAATAAAGAATTTAAAAAATAACAAATAAAAAAATAAAGCAAGTAAAATTTGTTTTTATGATATACTAGAGGCCCGGTGCACGAAATTCGTGCACAGGGGGGGGGGGGGCTTGTCCCTCAGCCCAGCCTGCACCCTCTCCAATCTGGGACCCCTCAAGGGATGTCCGACTGCCCTCTCACAATTCAGGACTGCTGGCTCCCAACCGCTCGCATGCCTGCCTGCCTGATTGCCCCTAACCATTTCTGCCTGCCAGCCTGATCACCCCCTAACCACTCCCCTGCCAGCCTGATTGCCCCTAACTGCCCTCCCCTGCAGGTCTGATCCCCCCCAACTGCCCTCCCCTGCAGGCCTTGTCTCTCCCAACTGCCCTCCTCTGCAGGCCTGGTCGCTCCCAACTGCCCTCCCCTGCAGGCCTGGTTCCCCCCAACTGCCCTCTCCTGTAGGCCTGGTTGCCCCTAACTGCCCTCCCCTGCAGGCCTGATTGCCCCCAACTGCCCTCCCTTTCAGGCCTGGTCCCTTCCAACTGCCCTCTCCTGCTGGCCTGATCACCCACAACTGCCCTCCCCTGCCAGCCATCTTGTGGTGGCCATCTTGTGTCCACATGGGGGCAGCCATCTTGTGTGCTGGAGTGACAGTCAATTTTCATATTACCTCTTTATTATATATAATGATTGTACTTACCCCCATACTAGTATATCGAAAATATTAGCATTTCAACATGTAATCGATATAAAGAATATTTCTAGATTTCTTTTTGGTATTGTTTTCCAATCTGGTATGTACTTTTTTCCCCCTGGTATGTACTTTTTAAAAAATTGAATTTTGGGGGGTGACATTGGTTAATAAAATATATAGGTTTCAGGGGTACAATTCTACAAAACATCTTCTGTATGTTGTATTGTATGTTCAGAAATCTGGTATGCACTTTTTACCCTTCCAACACGTCTCAGTTCAAGCCGGCCCCATTCCAAGTGCTCCACAGCCCGTGTGGGTAGTGGCCACCAGACAGGGACAGCCAGTAGAGAAATGCTGCCTTCATGTAGGAGTGATTCAAGCATTTCTCTCCACACCCGGCCTGCCAGGCCCTCTGCCCACTCTGCTGCCAGAGACCTTTTTCTAAAAGCATCTCTAATGGTCACTATTTTATTTTCTGGTTCCCCATTCCCTTCACACACCTGATATTTAAGTTTTGCCTCAGTTAGTCTCCAAATTGTCCATCCAGTGCAATTCAACGTCACCAGCTTTCCCTAGTGGAACTCTCTAGGTCTAGAAAGCACAGCTGCTTGCTTGTCCTGCCAACCCCAGTGCCGGCTACTCCGGGAAGTAGGTCTGGTCCCATCCCATCCTCTGGCCTCCAGCTACTGGAGCTCCCCGAGTACTGTTTGCATCACAGCACATCTGTTATGTGTCCTTGCTGTCTGACCGGGATTTCTCCTCCTGTCCCCTCCCCACACTGGAGGCCATGGGGCTTGGTATCGTATTCCTCATCTCTGACCCCCCAATTCCCCAGATATGGATTAAATTATAGAAACCTGACTTCCAGTCTCGGCTTACTTCACGTCCTCAAATCACTTCCTTCCCTCCGTGCCCTCACTCAGTTTTCTGGCATATGAACTAGAGACAGTCCCTGTTGCCAGGCATGCTTACCAGGGCTGGGAGAGGGGGAGGGGAAGCTGCCAGAGCAGCAGCTGGCTGATGGCAGGGCCTGTGATCATGGGAACTGGTGTAGGGTCCTGGTGGAGGGAGGCCTCAGCAGCATGGACCCCCTGCAAGGACCGCCCAGTGGGGCTTCTCTCTGCTACTCCTCCCCCACACCCCTGACTGGCCTCTTCCTTCCTGTTGAGGTTACCTGTTCTGCCTGAGTTTTGCCCAGATAATAGACTAATAGGAGTCTGTCCCCACCAGCTACGTGACTCTGGGTCAGGGCCTGCCTTTCTCTGGGTCTAGCTGCCCCCAAATGATGACACCGACCTGGAGCCTGACAGAGCTTTGACTGGTTAGGAGAAGATGGGACATCCCATCCTATTCCATGAGGAGCCAGCAGTATACAGAGTTAGTAGGGCGCACAGGAGAGGGAGAAGGGGGCTGAGAGGCTGGGGGCTGACCATGGGGAGCTCCCCAACAACCTGCCCACATAGCCAGGCCTGGTGCCAGCGCAGGTGTGGAATGCAGCAAAGTGGCAGGGCCTTCACATACCTCCTTGACCCTGCCCAGACCTGGGTGCTGCATCCCGTCTTTTCCCCCCACACCCAAAGGACCACGGGCCAGGAGCCTGGCCTGTGGACAGGCTGGGGAAGGGCTGAGGGCTCCGGTCCACTGAGTCACGGCCAAGAGACTCAATTGAGAGCGAACCTCATGGATCCTGTGACCTGTCTGAGGGTCTGGGACAGAGGGAAGCCTCGGTGGTTCGGTATGAAGTAAATACAAGTGTCCCATCCCACAGCCAAGGACGTCCACGTAACAACAGGCCTCCCAGGAAGCTGTGAGTTCCCAGAATTAGAGAGTGCACTTACAGGCCAATGCCCGCCACTGGCCCCCCATGGGGACTGCTGGGGACACCCTCTCCAAGGGTCCCCCTTCCTTCTTTGCAGAGGCTTGAGGCAGTAGGAAGACTGAGACCTGTCCTGACCCAGCAGTTCTCATTTCTGCACCAGTTTTTCTCTCCCTCAGAGAAAAGCCCACTATGTGTATTCTCTGAGGAAAGCTTGTAACAAAGCCAGTCAGGAATGACGTGCCAATGGTGCAATTCCAGGCACCCCAGGAAGAAAAGAGATGTTTTCCTAGGTAGTAACTGCTGCGAATGCCCTCGCCACACTTCCCAGGGTGGAGGGTGGGCAGCCCTTCTCCTGGACTGAGCCACGCCTGCCTTTCCCCCTCAGCAGGTTCCCAGGTGCTGCATCTCCAGAGCCTCCGGATTGCCAGGCTCTGGAGCCACCACCAAGGTTGCAACATTAAACAAAACAACACCAGTATTTCCCCAGCTGAACTAGAGGGCCAGGAGCAGCCTGGTGGGTGGGTGGCCTCAGGCTTCTGGGAGGGAGATGGCAATGAAGGCCGAAGATGTTGCAATCACTCTGGCTGCTGGGTGCAGATTAGATGATCGGAGACGGTGACAATAGGACACAGAGGTCAGTTGGGCAACCACTGCAGCAGATCAGGGAGTATGATGTTCTGGAAGGAGTGAGCGGGTGCTGCTGAGGGTTGAGAACTGAGAACCGAGCTCTGGGCTGAGCAACGTGGTCACTGGGGCCCTTGGAGAGAAGAGGTTGGGTGGATGCCCAGCTGAGCTGGGTCCCCTCTGCTCTCACCGGACTGTGGCATGGCCGCTGAGGCTTTATGTCCCCCGACAGCCCCCTTGTTGGGGGAGTCCTCAGACTGCCCCTCCTCAAGGTCTTTCATGCTGGTCATTTCTTGGACAGTGAGGCTGCTACTCTCACAACAGCTGGACAGCGGGGCCTGGGCAGGGCATGGTCCCTGGCGCCGTCCAAACAACTCGGCCAAGAGAGCCTTTAGGTACTGGCAGAAGCAGCGGATGGAGAAGCCGTAGAGGATGGGTGTGATGCAGCAGTGAAGGAAGGCGATGCTCTCTGTGACCTGCAGCGCATAATCCAGGTAATTGCTGGTCTCGCAGTCCCCAAAGACTTTCAGGTCCATGAGCGAGTGCAGAAACAAGGTGAGGTTGTACGGGAACCACAGCACGAAGAAGGCCACCACGAGGGCGACGGCTACCTTTAGAGCCCGGCCCTGGCCTGGGGGCTTCAGCCTGACGACGGCAGAGCCGATGCGGGAGTAGAAGAAGATCATGGCAAAGAGTGGAAGGATAAACCCCAGGATGTTCTGCTGGAAGCGGAGTATGAGCTTCCAGATGGTCCCATGCCCCCCGAAATCCGCATGGCAGTTCCACACACCCTCATGGTTTTCATGGATCCGCACAAAGACCATGTCAGGGATGGAGACAGCCAGGGCCACAGCCCACACTATGACAGCGAGGAGCCAGCGCTTGGCCCGGGTCCTCAGCCTGTGGTGGGGCTGAGCATGGACGATCTGCAGGTACTTGTCCAGGCTCATGCAGCTAATGAAGAAGATGCCACTGTAGAGGTTGATGGTATAGAGAGTGCTCACCATCTTGCACAAGAAATTCCCGAAGACCCAATGCCAGGCCACAGTGATGATCCAGAAGGGCAGGGTCACCACAAACAGGAGGTTGGAGATGGCCAGATTCAGCAGGTAGACCTCCGTCATCCTCCTGCGAGGCACGTACCGGAGCAAGACCACTAGGAGAAGGAGGTTCCCGCTCAGGCCCAGCACAAAGACCAGGCTGTAGAAGACCGGCAGGAAGACTTTGGCAAAGGCCAGCACCTCGTCCTTCATGCAGGGCATGAAGGCCGCTTGGTCCAAGTAGTACTCATAGTCATAGAAGGCGCTGCTGTTCTCGGAACTGGCGTCCTTGGTGGTGAGTGGCTGAGGGGAGGTGGCCATGTCGAGAGGATACATCCTGTCCTGGAGCGCTGCAGACCAGAGAGTAGTGTGGGAGAAATAAGATGAAGCTAGGCAATCCCTCCCTCTCTTCAAACCCAGTTTCTACTGCTCCGGGATGTCCAATGGACCCTTCACGTCTACATCAGTGCCTGTAGCCGAGCAAGTATGAGCATAAGTGTGGGAGCCCGAGTCTACACTGAATAGTGATGTCACCTTGGGTAGGTATTCACTTCTTTCCTTATGGTTCTCTTCTTTATTTTCTCCCTCGTCATTTAAAAAGACTGGTACTGTCTTTCTGATTTTTCTTCCTTATTTAGGGCTACCAATTCATCTATTGATTCTGTCTCATACTTTTCCTTGTGTGTGGCTTATCATTATTCTTCTTTGTGGGGCTTATATATATATATTTTGAATGAGAGCTTCTCTTCAGTGGGCTTGTTTTATCTATAAAAGTCTAGTGTGCCCACTCTGGCTTTGAGCCTTCTTTACTTCCATCACCTGAGAGTGTCCCTTGCTTTTATTTGCAGTATTTTATTTATAAGTATAGCTTTATATCAATATTTTCTTTTATATTTAATATTTTAATATGTTTTATCCAGTATTTTCAGATTTGTAGCAGAAAGGAGTGATCCATCATGTTGATAGAAACTACTAAACTTTTCCATCCCTCAATCTCCTCATCTTTAAAGTGATCATGATAATTAATAGTGCCTACTCATGGGGTTCTTTTGAGGCTTAAATGTGATAATTCATGTGAAGCACTTCAAGCCCTACGAAGAGTGCCCAGAACATAGTAGGCACTCAATAAATATGAGTTCAAATTATTGCTTCACCCAGAACTGAGTCCATCACCTTCCCACCAGCTTCTTCTCCTCTCCTGTGTCTACCTAACTGAATGGCACCACCAACCACTCAGTCACCTAAGACTGAAACATGAGAGATATCCCAGATTCCTTCCTCACCCCCTCACCACCATTCTACCTTTGGAATATGTCCACTACCTCCAAGTCCCATACAAATATATGCATGATATTCTTTTAATAAAATTAATATAAATGCACTACACACACACACACACACACAAAGAGATGAAAGGGAAAGTCAGAGAATGATTAGCAGCTGCCTAGGCAGAAGAAGCCAGAGGCATGGTCAAGTTCTCTCTGGGATGGTGGTTCCCCAAGTTTAATGGTGTTATTAAAAGAGAGTCTCACACGAAGCAGTGATGAGAGACTATCATGAAGCAAGATTAGGTTCCATCTTGTCCTGTGTTCCAGAACAGAAACATCATGTCCAATGTGCTAGATTGTTCACCATGGGGAGAGGGTTTGGGAGGGGAGAGAGGAAGGAGATAAGGAGGGAGATGTGGCCCAAACAGGCAACCCTGCACAGCCACCAGAGTGGGGTCTGGAGGCTGCCCATGATCACGGGCCACAAAGAGAGGAACACAAGCCACCCCCACCTGTTCCTCTGCATATTAGTGTTTATTCTTTGATTCAAAGGAGATTGAACTTTTAAAATATATATATATATTATTGACTTTTTACAGAGAGGAAGGGAGAGGGAGAGAGAGTTAGAAACATCAATGAGAGAGAAACATCAATCAGCTGCCTCCTGCACACCCCCTATTGGGGATGTGCCAGCAACCAAGGTACATGCCCTTGATCGGAATCGAACCTGGGGCCCTTGAGTCTGCAGGCCGATGCTCTATCCACTGAGCCAAACCGGTTAGGGTGAGATTGAACTTTTTAATATGTTCAATTCCAGCTTTATTTCTTGTGTGAATAAATTATTGTTTTAATGGGTGGGATTCTAATTCTATAAAAGGTTTTATGTTGTAAGAATTTTAGCTTTTTATACAGATAGTAGAGGCCCAGTGAACAAAATTCGTGCACTCTGGGAAAGGGGTGTCCCTCAGCCTGGCCTGCGCCTTCTCACAGTCTGGGAGCCCTGCCATCGATCGCCCCAAAGAGGTAGGCCCTGCCCACCTGGCCGGGGCTCTGTAATGGATCTCCCCACAGAGGGAGGCCCCGCCCATCTGCCGCAGGGGTCTGGGCCTCCCTCTTTGAGGCAACCGTGGAGCTCCCCGCGATTAATCGCCCCACTGGCCAGTGGCCTGGACCTCCCTGTGCAGGGCTATTATGAGGCGATGGCCGGGCCCCCGACCAATCGCATCACACCCGCCTTGGCTGGCCTGGCGCCAGTGGGTGTCATAGTGTGGTCCTGATGGTCGTTTCAGTGTTCGGCTGTTGGGTCAATTTGCATATTACGCTTTTAATATTATAGATTATAAACATTTTCCCCAGTCCTTTCTAATATAAGTTTTGTCTATTTTACTTTTCCAGGTAGAATCTTGAAACAGATATTGACTCACGTCCTCAGCGGACCCTTCTAGTTTCCTTGGCGCTGTGATTTCATAGCTGATGGAAATATCCAATGCTGCTGAGGCAGAACCTCTCCCAGGGCAACCCTGGCATCCTCCTACTCCTTGTCCCACCCATGGGATTCTATTTACATGGCGTCTGGGCCAGATGCCAAGAAAATCACACACACACCCTGTCGCCACGCCTGGAGCTCAAGAGTGGGCGGCTTTATCCAGGGCTCTGCTCCTGACTGGCCTCAGGAACGTGGCCCTATCTATGCCTTCCTTTCCTGGTCCTCCATTCAGCTCCTGTGCCTCTGGGGTCTCCGGTCCCTGAGCCCCTCCCTTTCCTGGGCAGCAGCAAGCACACCCCCAGCACGTGGCTGGCGCTGGGAGTCTGTGTGCTGTGGGGTTGGGAGGAGGAGGTGCTCTTCTGCTCTGGGGCCTGATTGGAATTCATTAGTCAGGAGTTGCCACTAACTAAACACCAGCAGTTCTGCTCTATCATCACTGAACTTGGTCCTGACATGGTTTCTCAGGGACCTTGACTTTTGCTTTAACAAACAACCAAGTCTGACGATTGCTTTGATCAAAGCCAGATGTCAGGATGAGCAGGCCCTAGGCTGGCCCACACCACCTGGAACACTCTGTTCCCTTTCCTCTCGGCCTCCTCATCGTTCTCTCTGGGAGTCTTTCCAGGTCCTCTGGATCTCCGAGGCCACCCGCCAGCCCCTCCCACCACTTTCATCAACAGCAGCAACCACCCGCCCCAGGTACACATGGGAAATGGCCAGGCACCTTCATACCCACTGTGGCAGTCCTGTAAGGCACTCACTCCACAAGCAAAGCAACCTTTTCACCACCTCGGAGGAAGGCACTAGCTGCATCTGAATCCTGGGGACAGTGCCTTGTCCCTCATCCCATCGTTCTGGTCCCAATCACCTGACCTGTCTAGCTTACTGAAAGGAGCCACCTGAGAGGTGGGATCTGGGCTCAGGAGGGCTTGGTTGCCCAGAACATTGCCCTTATTGGCTGGTCTGGCCTCTGCAGACTCCACCATTGATGTCCCCAAGGCTTCATTGAGCCTCCTTGCAAAACACAGCCTCCCTATGGTCAGCAGGTAACGGCCTCCCAAAGATATCCACCTCCTGACCCCTGCAACCTGTGACTATGTTACTTTCTATATCAAAAGGGATTTCCCAGAGGTGATTAAGTTAAGGATCTTGAGATGCGGAGAGGATCCTAGGTTATCCAAGGTAATCACAGGGTCCTCATCAGGAGGCAGGAGCGCTGAGTCAGAGAAGAGGTGACAAGGGAAACAGCAGTGAGAGGGATGCGGTTAGAATGAAGGCAGGTATTCTCTGGAAGCTGGAAGAGGCAACGCACACATTGTCCCCGGGGCCTCCGAGGAATGCAGCCCTGTTGACCCATTTTCTTTCTCTTTGTTGACCCATTTTAGACTTCTGACCTCCAGAACATGAAAATGATAATTTTGTGTTGTTTCAAGCCACTGATTTTGTGGGTTTTGATGCAGTGGCAGTAGGTGATATACTTCCTGTGACCTTTTGTAACCTCAGACTCTCAGACTGAGGGAGTAAGAGTGAACCCTGTCCACCTCCTTCAAGTTATAGGTGGGGAAACTGAGGCTCAAAGGAGGGGAGCGACTTGTGCAAAGCATACAATGAGCAGTCAGTGGCTGGACTGAGCCATGAACCCCATGCTCCTAGCTGCTCTTCGGGTCTCTGTTACCTCACCCCTAACTGTCCCTCTAGCCCCATTCTGGTTCTTCTCTTTTGGCTTTCACGTTTCCTTATTGCCTGATTTCATTCAGTTTATCCAGCGACACCTTAATAACTGACGCCCCCCCCCATTCATTCATTAAGAGGAATGAATGGGGGGGGGGCGTCAGTTATTCACATCCTCGTATGAATCAGCGCGTAGGAAGGCAATCCCGAATGAAGCTTTGTAGTGGAACTTTAGGGGAATCCAGAGAACTCTATACAGGCTGAGGGGGAGGGCTTTTAAAAAGAGGATAGCAAGGACAAGGTCAGCCGAGCTCCCCCTGCAGTGAAGCCAAGGGCACAGAGGCAAACCATAGCTTATCTCTAGGGCAATGACATCATCCTCTTGGTGACTTCCTGAGGCTGCTGCCTGGGCTGGCTCCAGCTTTGACTTAGCAAGAATGTCTGGCTGGATACATCTAGAAAATTAATACTTTAGAAAATTAATTGTAAGGCTAAAAGCAAGACACCCATGAAAAACACACAAGGTGTCAAAACAAGCCAGAGGAAAATCATTTGGGCAAAAAATGAAATGGGATCCCAAGTCAAATTTATAGAAAATATTCCTTTACTAACTTTTGGTCGAGAATATGTTTGTATATTTTCAGAAAACAACTCTGAGACAGGACTACTCCAGCCATGAAGACAGAAGAGAAGCAGTCCAGAGATGGAAGACGCTGACGTGGCCCTCCCATACTAGCAGTTAGCAGCTGTGCATCACTGCAGGTTGCCCAGGACCAAACCAGAGAAAGTCGGACCTGCATTACCACCATTTGTCCACTATCCAGAACTGTAATGTCAGTGCTGACATGTACACATAAGGAAATGTTGGACATTGAAATTGGGTCTCAAAAGGACTGTTGGCCCAGAAAGAAACTCACTACAGACTGATTCATTTGCCTGTCACCATAACCATCATTGCTTGTCTCATTTTCGGTTCTTATAAGTGTATTTCTAATAGCACATGATCTCACTCATCTAGGGGAAATAATGAACAACATAGACGGATGAACAAGAAAAGACCCAGAAACAAGGAGGCATGGATCAGACTGTCCGGCCTCAGAGGGAGGGTAGAGGAGGGTGAGGGTAAAGGGGAGAGATCAACCAAAGGACTTGTGTGCAAGCATATGAGCCTAACCAGCCGTTAAGGACAACAGGGGGGTGGGGGCATGTGTGGGGAGGGGTGTGGGATGGGGATGGGGGGATGAGGATAAATATGTGATACCTTAATCAATAAAGAAATTAAAAAAAAAAAGAAAAGAAAAAGAATATCTGGCTGGAGAGCAGGTCTCCTCCTGAGGACCTCAAGGCCTCTCAGAGGAGTCTCAGGTGAGGCGATGAGGGGGAGGATGGTCTCCATCCATCTTGACAAGAAGGCAGCCATGCTAGCTGAGCTCCTTCTATGGGCTGCACCCTCACGTGGGGTTCCTCAGGTAATCCTCACCATAGTTCTGGGAAGCAGTACTATTATGACCCCCATTTTCCAGAGGAGGAAACTTGAGGCTTGGAGAGGTGAAGCCCAGTTGTCCACGGCTTTGCCTCCGTAGATGATGGAGCCAAGAATGAACACAAGTAGATCTGGTGACTCTTTCTCCCCAGCTCCCCTTTCCACACGGACCAAACTTGGATTTGAAGGATGAGCCTCTGGCCGTGGGACTTCTGGCCTCAGCAACGAGTGGCAGAGAAGATTCAAAGTCAGTTGTGACCCGGAGCCAGCTCTGTGGCGTCCAGGAGGCATTCCACACACAGTCACGGAGTTAACCAATCTGCACTCAGTGAAGTTAGTAGCTGGAAATTGGTCCTGGTGGGAATGTCTACACCATGGCAAGTGCTACAAATTGGAGCCCCCCTTCTCCTGTGTGTGCCCCCTACCCCACCACCATAAAAGAGCTGATCGTTAAACCTTTGCTGGCACAACCCTTCTCAGGACCCCGTGGAGCTTGAGCAAACCCTGACTGTCTCTGTGTCTCCCTGCCTGTGTCTCCCACCCCCTTCCCTCTTCCACCTTCCACATCTGTGCCACAGCTGCCCACCGCCTGTGTCAAGAGCGCTTGAGGACAGGGTCACGTGTAGGTCCCCTCTTGGTCACAGACACCCACGCTGAGCGTGCTGGCCACAGTGCATGAGACCAGTGAACAAATAAACAGCATCGAAAGTGACCCCAAGAGGCCATGCCAGCTTTCAAAATAAAAACCAAGGAAAACATTGGAGATCACTTCTAGTGGACAGTCATTTTTGCTGGCTTCCTTACAATTTAAAACTCTAATCCTTTCAAATGTAACCTAAACCCTCCCTTCCCAGAAGCCTGCCCCAGCCTCCTCCCCTCCCTACCCCCTCCCCTGGCCCAGCACTCACAGGTCACCTGTCAGCCTCAGGATCCCCTCACCTCCTGTGACCGACTGGCATTTGCCCAGGGGGCTGGCATTAATCAGCACCATCACCTGTCTCCCACCCTTCTCTTGCCTCGTTTTCCCTTACCTGGCTCTCTGCCTCCCACACTGACACCCTGGACACAGCTGAGCCAAAAACCTTCTGAAAGCTTTTCTCTCGGCCTGAGCCAACTCTGCCCCCGCAGCCTTGGGAGCCAGTGACAATGCCGCGTGACCCGCCCAGAGCCCCACTATTTCCACTTGAGTCATGTTCAGCAGCCTCCCGGACCAGTGTCACGGAATGTGCCCTGTGGCCACCCCAATACCCCTGAGGCTCCCCTCGTTGCTTCAGAAGGTCTGGGGTAGAATGGAGTTCCAACTAGGCACTGCCTGGCTAAGCTTGGAATGGGCACCCCCCTGCCTATAACCCTGGCGTTGCCACCCTGCATGCCCAGCCCAGCTGCGGCTAACCAAGTTGAATCAGGAGCTGAGAAGTAAACTCACACCCTGACCACAGGTTCTGGCTGCGGAAAGCGCTCTGGTGTTGGGGCACGTGGCAGAAAATCTGCCTTTGGGGGAACTGGGATCTCCTTCTGGGATTGGGAAAACAGCAGCTATTAAACACTACTGTGGCCATAGCAACAACAACAACAACACAATAACAGTAATACCCACCACATTCACGGCACTTCCTAGGGGCCAGGCTGTGTTCTCAAAACTTGACCACACGCACCAATTCATTTTATCCTTGCAAAAACACTTTGAGGCAGGTACTATTATCACCTCTACTTTACATGGGAGGAAACTGAGTTACAGGGAGGCTAAGGAACTTCCCCAAGGCCACACAGCTAGCAAGTAGCAGAGCTGGGATTTGAAACCAGGCCCGGAGTCTGGGATGCTCATTCAAAAATAGGGGTGAAGGATGGGACTAGAGATGGAGAAGTGATGGGAGACCCGGGTGCTATCGCTCAGGCTGATGGTGTGGGAATAGAAAAACAGGAAAAGGACGTGGCAGCCACAGGAGGAAGATATGAGGAAAAAAGTCCAGAGCCCGGGAATGACCCCCAGGGAGAGAGCTCATGAATGGCCGCCTCGGGGCGGAGCTGGGTCTCCCACACTTCTTCACACCCCCCCCCCCCCGCCCGCCCCGCTTCCCCCCACCGCCCCACTCTGTTAGCCCTGCCGGCCCTGAGACAAAGTCAGGCTTCCACCCTGGAGCCCTTGACTTCCAGGAGCCTGTTTTCTCACCCATAAAATAAACACAGCCGGGGGTTTCATGAGGATTAAGTCTGATACAATTATTGTAACAGCTAACACCATGGAATCCTGTGTGGGATGCTGGATATAACTCACCTAGCCTCTCATTTACTGTATGGAAGTTAAGTACTATTATTAGCTCTGTTTGACAGCTGAGGACACAGGCACAGAGAGGGCAGGGAACTGGCCCAATGTCACAGAGCAAGTGAGTAGTAGAGCCAGAAACTGAAAGCCAGAGTCCATGCTCTTAAACACTAAAGTTACATTACCTCGCAGAGAAGACAGCAGGCCAGCTGTGGTCCCCTCAGCCAGGCTCTCTACGTATTAATGCACTTACTGCTCCCAACAACCTTATGGGACAAGCATTGTTATTATTATTCCAATTTTGCAAATGAAGAAATGAGGCTCAGAGAGGGGGAGTAATTTGCCCAAGACACACAGCAAGTGGACGTCAAGACTAGCTATCAAGTCCCTGCCATCAGCTCCAGAGTCGGAGTCCTGACCACACCCTGGGAGCTGAGCTCTCTCAGACCTCACAGGAGGCTGGCTGCCCTGGACATGGTCCACCATGGGAATTGCTGCATTTGGATTCAATACGATATAAAAAACACATTGAAAACAGCAGTACCCAGTCTGATGGTGTGGGAATAGAAAAACAGGAAAAGGACGTGGCAGCCACAGGAGGAAGATATGAGGAAAAAAGTCCAGAGCCCGGGAATGACCCCCAGGGAGAGAGCTCATGAATGGCCGCCTCGGGGCGGAGCTGGGTCTCCCACACTTCTTCACACCCACACCCCGCCCCCCCCGCCCGCCCTGCTTCCCCCCACCGCTGGCACAACCCTTCTCAGGACCCCGTGGAGCTTGAGCAAACCCTGACTGTCTCTGTGTCTCCCTGCCTGTGTCTCCCACCCCCTTCCCTCTTCCACCTTCCACATCTGTGCCACAGCTGCCCACCGCCTGTGTCAAGAGCGCTTGAGGACAGGGTCACGTGTAGGTCACGTGTAGCTTGAGCAAACCCTGACTGTCTCTGTGTCTCCCTGCCTGTGTCTCCCACCCCCTTCCCTCTTCCACCTTCCACATCTGTGCCACAGCTGCCCACCGCCTGTGTCAAGAGCGCTTGAGGACAGGGTCACCTGGGGCTCAGTACTTCCTGAGACTCTTATATTCCAATCCTCGAAAGTCTTCCCGGCTCCTTTGTGAAGAGGCTGCACGGTGTCAACTCCCTGGTTTCACAAGAAGCGGGGGTTGGGGGTGGGGGGGGCGGTACACCGCAAGCTAGCAGAGCTGACTCTAACCCTTTAACCCCGACCACTGACTGAGTCCTGGGCCAATGACCCCACACTCTCTTTCTCTCTTTCCTTTTTACCGTGTATCTTTCCTGATTACAATAGTAATATAGGCTCCATATAAAATATGCAAATACAAGAAAAAATATGCCCCATAATCTTACACTCCCTTTCCCCCCATTCCGAAATAACCTTGGGAACGTTTTGGTATATCTTATCAGTGTTCTGCTGCAGCAAACCTCCCCAGATTTGTGGAATCACAGAGTCTAGCTGGAAGAGAGTGGCCTTGTCCGCTCTCCAGCAGGGTGGCCCCGCCCCAACTCCTCCTGATTGACAGGGCGCCTCCTGCTTGCTCCCTGGGAGATCTGAGCCCCGCCTGTTCCCCATGCTCCCTGGGACCCCACATCACTCCCTGTTTTCCTCGTTCCTACCAGGAAACGTTTGTGACATTGATAAATCACAGGCAACCCCTCCTTCCCAAAGCTTATTTCAGATAATGAAACCTAAGCAGTTTTAGAGGCCACTGTTCAGGGAGCTGCTGTAGTAGAAGAAACATTTTGTTATCTTTCCCCAACTGTTCTTGCTTTTCTTTTTTTCTTTTTTCTCTTTTTTTCCATCACTATTGCCTGAAATTCTACCACTAGAGCTCCTTGGATGTATATTTCAGCATTGTGCTGGTTCAAAATGAAACACAACCAACACCCCCTGGGAGGTGGTACACTCAGCATGGGACAGCATGGAAGGACAGACAGCATGGGACAGCATGGAAGGACAGGTTGGTCCACTTCTTAATGGCTGAGTAACCCTGGGGAAATGACTTAGCCTCTCTGAGCCTTCGTTTTCTCACCTATAAAATGCCTCCTTCGGTGGAATTTTTATAATAATTAAATGAGGGCATGGCCCGTAACGATTGGTTCCCTTCCAGGCCCTAAAATGACACTTGGCTCTGTATGGGATGGATCAGGGGGAGTCCTGGGGCTGTTTGGGGCAGAAGGAGGGGCTGAGAACTTGGAGGGGATGGCCATGAGAGGATGGGGAGCACAAGGAGAGAGCGTGGACGTGTGTAAAAGAGCACAGAGCTGGGGAACCTCTGCCCTGGGAGGGAGGAAGGGAGGGAGGGACCCTTCGAGACCACCTCATCTGCCCCCATCATTGTACAGCTGGGGAAACTGAGGCCCAGAGAGGAAGGGAAGTGCCTGAAGTCCCCTAGCCAACTCTCAGGGATTTTCAGAATCCACAAAGCAGATTCTCAGAGCCGGCGTCAACCAAGGAAGGGGCCAGCAGACTACCCTGCCCAGCTGTTGGGGCAATTGCCCCAACAGTTGCCCTCAAGAGAAAGCTCCACAGTGACCCATCAGCACCTCCCTCTCCCCACACATTCCCCCCCCCCCAAAGCTCTAGGCCACTGGATCCAGTCTCTCTCAGTAATCCCTGGGCAGGGCCCACCCCACGCATGCCCACCCCACGCCGAAAGTGGCCATAGCATACCGGAGCCAGACCCACCTGCCTGGGGATGTACACCCCGTGCACAGGAGGAGAGCAGCAGCGCCTGGTCCTTCCTCAGGGAAGTGCAGAGGGAGTGTTCCTCTTCCCAAGCTCTTCCCCTCTCTGGGCAACATCCTTTATACATCCTCCTTCACACACCCTGAGCCCCACCTCACCACACAGCCACAAACTGTTCTCATCCAAAACAAGTCAAGCTCAGATGACCGGCCCCCACCCTCCCCCAGGAAGGAGTATCCACCCCTGCCACCCCCCCTCCCCCCCCCCGCAAAAACAGTCTAATTATTTTGGGGAAAAATGTGACTCCAACCACACCTCTTTGGAAGATCCCCATCAGTTTCCAAACTGGGGACAAGGGGTGGAGGAACCATGGCCTGTGAGAGAGGGATCTCTGGGTTACACAGACCCCAAGTGGTCTATCTGCTCAACTCAAGGCTCATCCCAGTGCCTACTTAGCTGTGGGTTTGGGGGACCAAGAGGCTGCGAGTGAGTGGTGCTTTCTCCCTGTGTGATTTTCAGAAGGGCTTTGGTCTCAGCTGCAACTGTGCAGCTGGCCACTAGATGGTGTGGATCCGGATGTCTGATCCTAGAGGCCCTGGTGCTGTGAGGGGCCTGCCCAGTGTGACCTCATGTGTTTGTCCTTACCCTCCTCCCGTGTGTGTATGTACACAACACACACACACACACACACACACACACACACACACACACACACAGAGTCTGTATTCCTGGGAGTGCCACCTGCCACCACAGGGGGCTGTCTGTGGTGCACTGTAACAAAAGAACGGATGCAGAGGGTCCGGTCAGGCCTTCCTCCCAAACTATCCTTCCTCCCAGGCCACGGTGCCCTACAAGGTGTAGCTCTTCCCTCAGCCACGTAGCAAGCATCACTGTGCTTGAGAAACCATGGACACCGACTGGATATGGTGTAGAACTGTCATAGCTGGCATGCCTTCCCCCTCTGGGATTGCTGTTTAATCCACTGGGCTCGCCCTTTCTACAGAGTCACTTCCTGCCCAGATCCTATCTGTCCTTCAAAGTCCTGGACAGAACTAGCAGCTCGATAAGTGGTTCCTGAATAAAAACCATGGCTGGGTGTCCTGTATCCTATGGGAGGAAGATTCAAATATGACAGCACCTTCCCCTGTCTCTCCCTTGCTGGCATCTTTGTCTTTGGGGAAGCTGACACTGGTCCATCTTGCTCATGAGATTCCACACCAGAGTTTGAGTTTGAGTGGCAGGTTCCAGTCAGGGGGAGTCAGTCAAGGCTCCAGGGTTAGGGTTAGGGTTAGGATTAGGGCGTTCCAAGAGCAGGGAGTTCCAGGAAGGGATGAGCCTGGCCAGGTAGGCCCAGGGCGCCCCACTGTTCTCCAGTCAGTCATCCTGCCCTTCACAGATCCACCCCAATCCCGACCTGCCCCGCTGCACACCAGCCAACCTCACACCCTGAGTTTTTCCTTCTTGTCTCCCTTTCTGTGCCTTCCTCAGACAGGCATGATGAAAGCTCCTGTTCCCAGAGAGGTGCACAAGGACCTAGACATTTGCTTTTCTCTGGAACCCACAGGCCACATAGAGTGGAGGCCACGCCTGGGATAGCAAGGAGAGACCTTCCAAGGGGGGAGGCTCTAAGTCTCTAAACGCCAGATACCAATTGGGAGAATAAGGTCCAGCGAGCTGCCCAACAAAAGCCACAGCATCCTGGTTCCATCCTGGGGAACGGCCAAGGTCTAGAACCTGGGCTCTTTTCCTCATACCCTTACTCCCCTTTATAACTTTTTTATTTCAAAACTAATGACCCAGTACATGAATTCATGCACATTGAAAGGAAATTAATTAGAAGAAATATTTTAATATCACTTTTCGCCCTTTCTCTATAATAGAAGTGTCAACCAAATTCATGATCGACAATGACAGATTGAAACACACCCCTGCAATTGGGGCCAGCGAGGGCTTTATATATATACTAGAGGCCCGGTGCACAAAATTCGTGCACAGAGGGGGTCCCTTCAGCCCAGCCTGCACCCTCTCCAATCCGAACCTTGGGGGATGTCCCTCTCACAATCTGGGACCACTGGCTCCTAACTGCTTACCTACCTGCCTGCCTGCCTGATCGCCCCTAACTGCCCCCCCTGCTGGCCTGGTCACCCCCAATTGCATCCCCCTCCCACTGGCCTGGTCACCCTCAACTGCCCCTCCTGTGAGTCTGGTCGCCCCATGCAGCCTGCTGCTCAGTCGTTTGGTCACCCCTCACTAAGCCCCCTGCCGGTCTAGTTGCCCCACGCAGCCTGTTCGGTTATCTGTTTGGTTGTGATGGTCACTTAGGCTTTTATATATATAGATAAACTTGCTTAATTAGACCTGCTTTCTGATTTAGCTAAACTTTTTCCAGGCTAGTGAAGCACCCCAACTTCTCTTTCAGGTAATTGTTAGCAACATAGCAGTAAATATAAACATGAAGCAGATTATTATTGTAGATCATGCAGGGAAGAACAAAGGGTAAAATATTTAACTGTCCTACTTATGTCCTTTCTCTGATCCAGGATCTAAAGCAGAATCTCACATTGCATTTGGTGGATGCATCTACTTAATCTCTCCATTCCAAGACAGTTCCTCAGTCTTGCTTCATCTTTCATAACCCAGACAGTTTTAAAGAGAGCTGTAGAGTGACCCTCAGTTTTGGTTTGATGCCTCTTCATAATTAGATTGAGGACATGCACTCAGGCAGGCCCACCACAGAAGTGACGTTGTGTCCTTCACAGTGGGTCATATGGAGGGACACGATTTCAGTGTCTCAGGAGTGACAATGCCAACTTTGGTCACTTGGTAACGTGGTGCCTGCCAGGATTTTCCACAGTGAAATTACTATTTATTCATTTGTAATTACTAAGCATCTTGTGGGAGATAATTGGAAACTACACAAATATTTGCCCACTAACTTTAGCATCTGTCGATGACTCTTTCTGACAATTAGTACTGCAGCATTTGCCAAATGGTGATTCTCTATTTCCTTCATTCTTTCTACATTTATTAATTGTAATTTTACTCTAAGAAAAGGTTGACCTTTCTCCCTATTTATTTATTCATTCATTTCTATCAGTATGGACTCATGGGTATCCATTTTATTCCATGAACATCATTATTTATTTTTCTGTTCAACTTGTCTCATCCTCTTTTGAAATTTCAAACCATCTGTTTCCTGTCGAGCTGAATTCACAGACAGGGCTCATCAAACACCTACTCCTCGGTATACAGGGCAGGTGGTTGGTGGGAGCTCAGAGCCTTTGCAACCTGTTTCCCTGGAACTCACTGAGGCATCTTCCCAGCAAGGGCTGGGCCTTTTTCCTATAACTGGGCAGGTTCCAGTCAGGGGAAGTCAGTCAAGGTTTCAGGGTTAGTATTAGGGAGTTCCAGGAAGGGCTGAGCCTGGCCTGATAGGCCCAGGTCACCCCACTGCTCTCCAGTCAATCATCCTGCCCTCCACAGATCCACCCCAATCCTGACCGGCCCAGTAGCAGCGCCGGCCAATCTCACACCCTGAGATTTTCCTTCACGACTCCCCTTCTCTGCCCTGCTGCCGAGATAATTGCCCAGGAGCCCAAGAGGCAGAGAGCGGGGCAGTACTTGTGCAAATTCTTTCATGCAGAGGAAGTGCTCTCCACCCAGGGGCAGTGCCAGCTGCTTTCCGCCAGCTCCCAGGGCAGCATCTGTCAATGACACTTTCTGACAGTTAGTACTGTGGTGTTTGCCAAATGGTGATTATCCATCTCCACAATTCTTTCTATATTTATTAGTTGGAATTTTACTGTAAGAAAGCAGAACCCTGGCCAGATAGCTTGGTTGGTTGGAGCACTGTTCCGTACATCAAAAGGTTGCAGATTCGTTATCAGGCCAGGGCACATACCTAGGTTGAGGATTCGATCCCTGGTTGGGACGTGTACAGGAGGCAACCCATCGATCTCTCTTTCTCACATCAATGTTTCTTTCTCCTCTTACCCCTCTCTCCCTCTCTCAAGCTGAATTTGCAGCCAGGGCTCATCAAACACCTCTCTCTCTAAAATTAATAAACATGCCCAGCCAGTGTGGCTCAGTGGTTGAACGTCAACCTATGAACTAGGAGGTCATGGTGCAATTCCCAGTCAGGGCATATGCCCAGGTTTCGGGCTCGATCCCTAGTGTGGGCCATGGGGGAGGCAGTCAATCAATGATTCTCATCACTGATGTTTCTATCTCTTTCTCCCTCTCCCTTCCTCTCTGAAAGCAATAAAAATTAAAAAAAAAAAATACAGGTAATTTCTTTTAAAAATTAAATTAAATTAATAAACATATGCTTGGCGAGGAGTTTTTAAAAAGCAGAGATAGCCCAGTGCACAGCAGCAAGAGAAACTAGTCACAGTGGAGGGGAGCTTGAGGTCTTTGCTGTCTGTAAGATGTACAAGGAAGATGGAGGAATACGTACGCTGTGCTCACCTACTCCCATGACGACATCAAAATTACAACTAAATTATAGAATAACCACCCTTGAGAACCACCTGAAGAGGAGCTGAACAGAAAACTCTTATAACTAAGGATATAAAAAAGAAGCCCCACGGACACTGGGAGGAGGGGTGGAGATAGGATGGACTGGTTCCACCTGTCAGTTAAGAATCAGGATATCTTGTTTTGTTAGGGGGAGTCAGTCAAGCAGCCCCCAACCCGTCACTAATGGCAGCTGGCCTTGGTCCACAGCTGAGCCTCTCCTCGGCATCTCCAAGCCCAGCACAGGCAACTACCAACCACAGATCATTTTGTAGGTCCTACCAGGTGGCTCTGGACTGGGTACAGGCAGTAGCTGCCCTGGGAATGCACTGGAGACCTCCCAAAAGGCCCAGAACCAACACACCTGGTGACCAGCTTCAGACCACACCAGAGTACCACCTGATTAGCTCCACAAACAACACACCAAAAGGGTGAACTCAGCAGGCACCAGAGCCCTGCAATAGTGAATCCCATCCCATGGGGTCAGCCCACACACAACAGCTCATCTGCTGTAGTCATGGCTAGCAATCTGCTAGAGATAAGAGTTCAAAACACTGGTCATAATGTTGCAATTAACTTAGGGGAAGAATAGATAAACTCAGTGAGAACTTCAACAGGGCAGGAAACATAAAAATGGAGGTAGAAAATATAAAAAAGAACCTGTCAGAAATAAAGAACACAATAACTGAAACTGAAGAATACATCAGAGGGAATCAATAGCAGGATAGAAGAAGCAGAGGACTGAATCAGCAACTTGGAAGGCAAGGAAGTGGAGAGTACCCAATCAGAACAGCCAAAAGAAAAAATAATCCAACAACAAGAACAAAGTAGGATAGTTTAAGGGGCCTCTGGGACAACATCAAGCATACCAACATTCACATCATAGGGGTACCAGAGGGAGAAGAGAGAGAGCGCAAAGGATTGGAACCTATTTGAAAAAATAATGACTGAAAACTTCCCTAACCTTTTGAAAGAAATAGACTTACATGTCCAGGAAACACAGAGTCCCAAACAAGATGAGCCCAAAGAAGCCCATACCAAGACACATCATAACTAAAATTCCAAAGGTAAAAGACAAACAGAGAATCCTACAAGCAGTGAGAGAAAAGCAGTTAGTTACCTACAAGGGAGATCCCATAGGACTGTCAGCTGATTTCTCAACAGAAACTTTGCAGGCCAGAGGGATTGGCATAAGCTATTCAAAGTGATGAAAAAGAAGGACCTACAACCAAGATTACTCTACCCAGCAAAGCTATCATTTAAAATTGAAGGAAAAATAAAGAGCTCCCTAGACAAGCTCTGGACAGTGTGGCTCAGTTGGTTGGAGCATTGTCCCGTACACCAAAAGTTGTGGGTTCAATTCCCCAGTCAGGGTACATACCTAGGTTATGGGTTTGATCCAGGTCAGGGCGCATATGAGAGGCAACCAATACACCGATGTTTCTCAAGCTCTCTCTCCTGCTTCCTCCCTCTCAAAAAAAAAAAAAGGACTTCATCATCACCAAACCAGTATTACAAGAAATGATAAAGGTTAAAGGAGCTTCTTTAGGAAGGAGAAAGGGGGAGGAGGAGGAGGAGGATAAAAATATGAATAATAAAATTGTAATAACTATATACCTATCAATTATTACTTTAAATGTAAATATATTAAATGCTCCATACAAAAGAAATGGGGTAGCTGAATGAATAAGAAAACAAGACCACTGATATATGATTGGATAAAGAAGATGTGGTACCTATATACAATAGAATATTACCTGGCCTTAAAAAATAATAAAATTTTGCTGAAACCGGTTTGGCTCAGTGGATGGAGCGTCTGCCTGCGGACTGAGGGGTCCCAGGTTCGATTCCGGTCAAGGGCATGTACCTTTGTTGCGGGCACATCCCCAGTGGGGGGTGTGCAGGAGGCAGCTGATCTATGTTTCTCTCTCATGTTTCTCTCTCATTGATGTTTCTAACTCTCTATCCCTCTCCCTTCCTCGCTGTAAAAAATCAATAAAATATATTTTTAAAAATAATAATAAAATTTTACCATTTGCAACATCATGGATGAACCTAGAGGGTATTTATGCTAAGTGAAATAAGTCAGACAGAGGAAGACAAATACCCTATGATATCATTTACATATGGAATCTAAAAAACAAAATAAATGAACAAACAAAACAGAAATAAACTCAGAGATACAAAAAAAAACTAATGGTTGCCAGGTGGGAGGGGTGTTGGGGGCTGGGTGAAAAAGGTGAAGGGATTGAGAAGTACAAACTGGCAGTTATAAAATAGTCACAGGGATGTAAAGTACAGCATAGGGAATATAGTCAATAATATTATAACAACTATATATGGTATCAGGGGTACTAGACTCAGGGGGGATCATTTTGTAAGTTATATAAATATCTAACCACTATACTGTACATGTGAAACTAATATAATATTGAATGCAATTGAAAAAGTATTTTAAAAAGGAAAGATGTACAAGGACTGTTTGCCCTGGAAGGGAATGGACCCAGCCTCTGAAGCCAGGCACCCAAGGTGCACAGGGCACGAGGTTGCTTCAACTTCAGAACAGTGACTTTAACATCTTCACCACGCTGACATGCTCCTGACACACACATGTTGCACACAGGGACTATGGCAGTGAGAAGTGGCATCACATTTTCAAAACACCTGCTTCTCTCTTTAGGCAGCACTGACTGAATCTGTGAACCTTTCCTGCAGCCTCATCCGTCCTGTACTCCACTGCCCTCCCCCCCCGCCTCCCCGCCCCAGAAATCTTTCTAGGCCTCCCTGATGCCCTGCTCTGAGCTTCCCACGTCAGTATAGGAATGAGCTCAGGGGCAATTTGTCTCCCTACAAGAGCGCAACTTCGTCCTGGTCAGGGTCAGAAGCCTTGTCCGTCTGCACGCAGAGGACCTGGCACTACCCACAGAGAGCAGGAAATAGTGGGCTACCTTGGCCGAGCCAGCACTCGACAAACTGGCTTTTTGATGGAACAGCCCCAGTTTGGCTCCCGTCCGATCTCACTCTGCCTCTTTCTCTCCATTTCTATCTTCCTTGGGCAAAGGTCACCCCATCTGGGCTGAGCCCACCAGAGGGTCAGTGTGGTTCACCTCTAAGTTCTTCACATTGGAGTTGCTGAACCACAGACGTGCCCTCCAGTTCACAAGCTCTGCCAGTGCCTGTGTTTACTCACTCTGAATAGATGTGCCAGAATCTCAGGCCCACTCCTCTTCCCACCATGCTCCATTGACGGCACAACAGGAAGCAAATGTTGCTCATCTCACCTCTTCCATTTCCTCTTTCTGTGTTGCCCCCACCAGCCACCCCACTTCCTGGGGCTGTTTCCCTGTCTGCAGAGCCGTGACATTGGGTTGGGCTTGATGATATCCATTCTCCATCAGCTCTGCCACTCTGTTGTTGTTGGCTCTGGAACCTTTCTCACGAGGACTGCTGTCTGCTCCTGGGAGCAAATGACTGGAAACCAGGATGCCCAGCCAGCCAGACATCTGGGATGGCAAACAGCAGCAGCTGGCCATGCCCTTAGGAACCAAGCAAAGAAGACAACATTATGGAGAGCTTTGGAAGCTGCTGCTGTTAAAAAAAAAAAAAAAAGAATCAGCCTTGAAAACTCTATCAGTAGACAGAACCAATTGAATCCTACAAGCAAAGTTAATTTAGCTTATTTTGTAAGATTAACTTGACCTTGGTCATACCTCTGAAAAATCATGAGCAAAACTTGAGCTGTTTCCCAAGATAGAAAGAGGTAACCACGGATCAATTCCCTACCATCTAAGAAAATTCTAGTATTACAACCAGTTGCTGTGAAGAATAAAGAGTCACTGCCTTCTCACTATATAAGCTGCTTTATAACAACACACCCGGAGCTCCATCCCATGCTTTGGCTTGTGTGCTCCCAGTTTGCAAACTGTCTTTCTGGTGTATGCACAATGATCTCTCACTCATTATTGCTCAGTGGCTCACTGGTTTCACTGGCTGTTTATGACTCATTGGCAGTGTTCACAGCTGAGCCTGGGAGTGAGTGGGAGGCGTGGACAGGCTGAGCTTCCCGCTTGCTGCAGCCAATTTCATTCCTCGTATTATTTTCTTTTCAATACTTTCAAAGTCTTTGAAACTGAAACGTCTACTGCCAATCAACAATCTAGAACTGGAAACCTCGCCTGACACTCCTTCACCTTCCCACCCCATCTGTCCATCCGGGAGGCCCTCTCCCAGGGTCTGCCCAGGGCCCAGGTAGCCTGACTCCCCCACTCCTACCCTCGACCCCCAGCCAGTTGGTTGACTGCACTTCCCTTCCAAATCCAGATGTTTCCCTCTCCTCACCAGACAAGTTTTGTAGTTTTATTAAGTTGCTTATTGCATTTGAGGGTATATCAAACATATACCCTCAAAGTGCCAGAACAGTATAACGAACCCCTCTGCATCCATCATCCGCTTCAACAGTATCAACTAGTGACCCATCTTTTTGCCTACACTTCCATCCACCTACCACTTTCTATATTGTTTTGAAGCAAATACCAGGTATCATAGCATGTAATCTGTAAATATCTGAGTATGTGCCTTTAAATGACATTAACTTTGACCATGGTCACACCTAAAAAAGTGAACACTAACTCCTTAATATCATCAAATAGCCAGTCAATGGCCTCATCAATTTTTTCCTTAATTTTGTTTGTTTGAATCGGGATCCAAATGAGGTCCATACCTTGTGAGTGGCGGCTGTATTTTTTTAAAACCTGTACAACTCTATAGTTTTCCTCTCACCTCCATCTTTTTGCTTTTCCTCACAACTTACTGAAGAAACTGGTTGGTCCCCCTGCATGTAAAGTTCCCCTCAGCCTGGGTGTGCTGAACACACCCTCGGCGTGTTTAACACGCCTCTCTACACTCTGTTTCATGGAAGCTGCGAGTTTGATCAGATTCAGGTTTGATGCTCCGTGGGTAGAGCTGTTCACGCACCAGGAGGCACAGACTGCCTGGTCGCTGCTGCTCTTCTTGTGGAGGTGAGTGGGGTCGACGCCCAGATCCCTTCATTCTTCGTCGGTGGTACAAGGGTGGCTGGCTTACTTTAACCACTTACGGTCTCCTCCTGCAGACTCTTGCTCACCACTGCCCTAGCTCTTGCCTTTTCCTCCTAACTACTGGCATTTCTTGACACGTGGCCACTAGACTTCTATCAAGGCCGCCATGTACCAGATAGGGCTGGGCATAACAAGCAGGAGACAGCACAAATTCCACCTGAAACCTCTCAGTCAGGGGGCTGTTCTTAGGGGGCTGCAATGCTCGCTCTGTGGCCATCACAGCATGCGTCCTGACTCCTCCAGAGACAGTTAATAAGTTAAATTTCGTTCAGTGTCAGCTGAGATCACAGAATGGGATGGGCTTCCCTCTGGCAGGGAATCACCCCGCTACAATTCCCAGGAGCTGATGCTATCACAATCACCTCTAGTTCTTAGGATTTGCTTCCTGGAATTCTCCACCCACTCACAGCTCACCCCCCACAGCTGTCCCCTGACCCTGCAGCTCCAGGTGTGGGACTCAGCATGGTCACTACTTTGTCTCCTGAAAAGCACTCACATGACTCATTGGTGAGTGTGACAGATATTCCTAAGGTTGGGGACAATGGTGGGGTTTCAGGTTTCTGTGTGCCTGGGCCTCTCTCGTTCTTCCTCTGTCCGTCCTCATCCTCTGCCTCTCCTCCCCACCCACTCCCCTCATCACGGTCAGGGTCAGCTCAGTGATGTGGCTGCGATGTCAGACCATCTGCCCCAGGTCTCGCCCAGAAGACCTGGCCAAGGCTCTGAAACACTGCCCTTCCCTGTCCCTCTTCCCACCCAGCTCCTCTGGATAGAAGGGAACAAGGTGGAGATACAGATTTCTCCCCTTTACAACTACATTTTTGTGCCAATGGGTCCCTTGGGAGGTGTAGCAAAGCCCTGGATTCCATCTCAGAATAATGTTTTTAACCCATAAAACAAAATATGTTTTTTTAAAAAATTATAGTCCAGAACTGGAAATAACCCAAATGTCCTTCAGTGAGCAAATGACTGAACAAGCTGAGTACATGCCTACCATGGAACGCTACTCGAGGACAAAAGGAACAAACCGTTATTTACCCAAGAATTTGGACGGCCCTCCAGGGAAGTATACAGAATGAAAAACAGCCAATCTCAAAAGGTTACATACTTTTGGAAGTATGTAGACCTCAAAAGGTCACAGATTCCGTGATATGACATTCTTGAAACCACAAAATTACAGATATGGAGAACAGATTAGTTAATGGCAGGGTTGAGGGAGGGCGAAGAGGGGAGTGCCTGGCTATAAAAGGGTGATTGCATGAGGGATCCTTGCGGTGATGGAACTGTCCTGGTGATCACACAAATCTACACGTGACAAAACTGTATCAAACTAAATACACACGCACATATGTACACCAACGAGTGCATGTCCAACTGGTGAGACCTGCAGGTGCCCCATGGATTGTGCCCATGTGAGTGTCCTGATGTGGTGATGTGCTACAGTTTCACAAGATGATACCATTGGGGGAAACCGGGGTAAAGGTACATAGGACCTCTCTGTATTCTTTTCCATAAATGCAGGTCTGCAGTTATCTTAAGGGAATTTTAAAACCAAAAGTTTAAAATGTATTCTGAAATAGTTATTTTTAAACACATTTATGATATAGTAATACATGCATTCCATTATTAACACATGTAGAAGATCTAGTGACAGACCTTACAGCTACCATGACAATAATGAGTGTGAATGATATTTCAAGGTACCTGTGACAAGGTCCTGCTAATACTGCTGTCTTTTGTTGCCTACATTCATAATCGAAGGAGATGCCAATTTTGCCAATGAAAATAAAAATGTACATTTTCTTCCTATCCAAATTCAGCATTCCCTGAACTCTGTCACTGATCCCCAAGTTAAGAACCCTAACCTTGTTTAAAATGGCAACCCTTGCCCTGCTGGTGTGGCTCAGTACTTGAGCGTTGACCTATGAAACAGGAGGTCACAGTTTGATTCCAGTCAGGGCACATGCTGGAATTGCAGGCTTGATCCCCAGTAGGGGGCATGCAGGAGGCAGCCGATCCATGATTCTCTCTCATCATTGATGTTTCTCATCTTTGATGTTTCTATCTCTCCCTCTCCCTTCCTCTCTGAAAACAATAAAAAAATATATTTCTAAAAAAAAAATATATACATATATATATATATATATATACTTAAAAAGTTAAATGGCAACTTCCCCTCCTCTGTTACATAAGCTATGATGAACACAAAAGGCAAAAAGTAGAGGGAACATCTGTGTAAGAGACAGTGGTCACATTGCCCTGGTAATGGACGGGGGGGGGGGGGGGGGGGGAGGGGGAGGAAGGCATTTTTGAAATGTTAATTGATGTTTCCCTATATTGACCATCCCTCCACTCAAATAGCCTGACCTCAGGAATGCTTCTCAAATTCTATTTTGTTCAGAGTACAGGAGTTTAGTGTACTGGATTTATAAGCATGACTTTCTGCCTGGGAAAGCTCTGTCTAGTACGTTAAAGCAATTGACGTATGTAAAGAGAAATGCTTGAGAGGAAGCAGTCCAGCGTGTAAATATTTATGAGTACCCTCCCTGTTCCAACCCCTAGACCCGTCATTTCCCAGTGTAGGACAATAACAAAATGGGGTCGCTGTATAGAAAAGGCTGCCTGAACACTAACAGCTTGCTATCTTGTCCTATCTATTTATAACTTCCACTAAAATGGGCAACCCACGGTTTCCAGGTCCCTCCTTCCTTCCCCTGCTCATCAGATCTGGCATCTTAGTGCACAATTGGAGGAAGGAGCATGATAGAATAAAACATGCGAGGCATGCCCCCGGGTTTTCCTATTTATTAGTTTTTCATTGTGTGCACTGCCTTTCTTCTGCCACTGGTAAGTGGGGTAGCGGGGAAGCACCCTATAAGATATGGTCCGGACACTAGGAGCCATCCATTGGGTCTGAGTTGTTATGCTTTTTCAGTCTAGGTAGTCTACAGCGACCCCTACTGGAAGGCAGATGCTATCACAGAAAAACTCCAAAAAATGCATTCTTCCCCAGGAAAAGATAGGCTCACATCTAAACTCAGACTAATGTTCTCATTTTCTGGAAAAACTTTTTCAACATGTGTATAAGTTACAAACCACACATTATTCCAACCTCCAAAGCTCTGGTGAGCTAGAAGCAACACTATGGCACTAAGCAAGTTTTACGCAGCCTAAAACCTTTCAAAGGATCAAGATGAACACTAATTGATGCTGCAATCCCACCATCCACCAGATGTTGGAATTCAGGCCACATCAACATCATTCTAGCTGGGACTCCACTAGTGTCACTTCAACCATGAGTTTTCTTACTTATCTGTTACTTTCTCACTGTCAAGCACTCACTTACATCCTGGATTCCTTTGCAGCCCAGACCATCCTAGACGACATACAACACACAGGTTCCAGCAGGATACAAGGTCCATGACAAGCAATTTCAAAGAAGAACCCAGATGGAAAGACCCCTATGATGTTCCTTTGACCATCGCCATGACTCTGTGGGGCTCTAGACCATCCCTGGAAGATACAAGGTGACAAGCCACAATTACATCAAAACCAGTAGCACACAAGGTAAGTCAGGAGACAATTCATAGAGACCTCCAAAGCCCTTGGCCTCAGTGATAACATACCTTTGGAATGTCAGAGTAATCTCCTTTTCCTCAGGGCACAACCTCCCACCAAAGCACCAACCCCTCAATGTTATCCTGGGTGCCCACATACCATCTCCATGTGAACCATTCTGTGCCCAGCGATGTAAAAGAAGTATGTGTCTCTCCATTTTACTTTTTATCCAACCGCTGAGATTGCCCTGCGTTGCTTTCACCCGCTTCCCTAACCTGCCACCAATGGATTTCTTGTTAAACTCTCCGTATGTCTTCTTTGATTCTAATGCACAAAATAAGCTGTAAAACTGTCATTCTCCAGAGCATGTTCTCGATCCATTGAGATTTTGCTTCCTGGCAATTGTCATCCGTTTGGCTCAAATTAATTCTTATAAGACTTTTTCTTAGGCTGGGCGTTCTTTTGGCAATATTAGGAATCTAAAGGTCTCTTAGATGTTTCAATATTAAGAACAATTTAGTAAAATTTCACCTTAAAATAAAATAACCTATATTGATCAAATATTTCAAATCAGTTACAAAACTATCATTCTACCAGACCAAACCCACACTCCCGTGGCAAATAAAAAAAAAAAAAACACATTGAATATGAAAAGCCACTTTCTTAACAAAAATAATATGAATATTAATGAGTCTCTTCTTTTTAAAAAATATATTTTTATTGATTTCAGAGAGTAAAGGGAGAGGAAGAGAGAGATAGAAACATCGATGATGAGAGAGAATCACTGATTGGCTGCCTCCTGCACGACCTCCACTGGGGAATGATCCCGCAACCCGGGCATATGCCCTGACTGGGAATGGAACCGTGACTTCCTGATTCATAGGTCGACTTCAATCACTGAGCCACGCCGGTTGGGCGGGGTGTCCTCTCTTAAAGATTTCTATGCTTTATCCTAAAGCTTACCAGGTTAACAGATGCTTCTGCACCTAAAGAAGGCATTATCACACCAGTGAACTGGAGCTATCTGCTGGCAGCTAAGTGGGCTGGGAAGCTGAGAACCTTGCTGGAGACCCCATGGGCAACACTAAACGCTCTATATAATTATGTTAATGACTCCCTAACATCCAGGTGGTATTAACTGGGGAAAAGATATGGTATCTGGGATTTGCTTCAAAATACTCTAGAAAAAAGTTAGTACAAAAATTTATACCTAAAAACATAAATAGGGGAGTGACCACCTAGACTACTTCCTTGGGTTCAAGTTTTGTGTTACATATTTTTTCTCCTTAAAAGTCTGCAGCTCCTAGTCAAGTTGATTACCTGATTGAGTTTTGAAATCAAGATTTATAAATGTACATATGTTAAGATACGTAAATATTTTCACATAAAAAAGTAAAATTATGTAAATTTCTCAAGACCCTTGAACTTCATGTTCCATAGTGTCTTTTTTTAAAAAAAAATCTCAATATTTGTATTGATTTCAGAAAGGAAGGGAGAGGGAGAGAGAGAAAGAAACATCAATGATGAGAGAGAATCATTGATCGGCTGCCTCCTGCATGTGCCCTTGACTGGAATTGAACCCAGGACCCTGCAGGTCAACACTCTATCCACTGAGCCAAACCAGCCAGGGCCATAGTGTCTTTTGCATTTATGATATGAAGAACTGATGGAATTGTACATTCTTTAATATTCATAGAACTAGGTACACCGCAACTCCTAAGGATCTTTAAAATTAGATCCAATTGAATTTTGAATATTTCACATGGTTTCATCTGACTCAAGGTCAGAATTTATAGACTCATTCTATTAATATTCCCTTTAAGTCAGAAAATGTCTCCTAATTGCTATTTTTAACAGTTTGTTTATTCTTCAAGATATCAATGCACAGGTGAATATCAACAATAAGAAAATAAGATTGAGTAACAAGGTCAAATAGTAATGCCCAGCATTCCTACTTAAATTATTGATTCTGTGATTGGACTTTTCTTTTATACTGAAAATCTTGATTCCTAAAATAATACACATAATCATGACTATGTTCATTTGTATCTAATACAAGAAAATGGTTGAAAAAATACAATATTAGTATCCTATATAATAAAAACCTAATATGCTAAGTGTCCAGTCACCCAGTGACCGGTCTACTGTTCAACCAATCAAAGCATAATATGCTAATGATATGCTAAGGCTGCTCAACCGCTCACTATGACATGCACTGACCACCAGGGGGCAGACACTCTGACCTGTAGGTTAACTTGCTGATGGGGTCCAGCTGATCGAGACTGAGCAAGATGGGTCAGACACGCCCTGAAGCCCTCTTGTGATTCCTCCCCTGCCCCAATTGTGCACTGGTGGGGTCCCTTGGCCTGGCCTGCGCCCTCTCACAATTCAGGACCCCTCAGGGGATGTCGGAGAGCCAGTTTCAGCCAATCCCGTAGGCCACTCCCCTCGGGAGGGCGCCAGACACAGGCCTCACGGCTGGCGAGCGCTGCTGCAGTGGTACAAGCCTCTCCCAATGGGAACTGATTGGGTACGAGCCCGTGGCAGGTACAGTGGGGCCAGGATGAGCGGGAGCTGCAGGCGGTGGACTGTGGGTTTTGGCTCAATCCCCGCAGGCCACCCTGAGGGACCCCATCCATGCACGAATTCGTGCACCAGGTCTCTAGTATTAATATGATCAATAAAGCTACAGAATTAAGTCCAATATTTTTTATGCAATTTCTTTTTTTTTTAAACTATACTCCAAAGTGTCACTCCCATTAAGTATGTGTCAAGCCATGATTTAGAGCTGCACTGTCCCACACAATAGCCACTAGTCATACATGGCCATTGAGCTCTTGAAATGTGACTAGTCCGAATTGAGAAGTGCTGCCTTTTCAGCATCATGGCCCATGAAAGGACAGTGAGGAGACCGTAACCACAATGGTTTAAAAAAGGAAAGTTTAATATAAAGAATTAGTAACTATTTAAAGGGAACTACTATGAGGAAATAAAAGCCAACTCTAAAGAATACCCCCTGAAAGAAGGAAATAACTTGGGATAGGAGGGAGCCCCTCCCTAACGCTGGGACACAGGTCTCTTTGGAGGGTGTGATTGCCGCCACTGGATGACAGAGTTCACTGGGTCATCTGACCTGGAGCTGGTACACAGTCAGAAGCTGAGGCTGGCAGGCAGAATACTATGGGCCTTGCCTGGCAAGCAACTGGGGTTCTTAGTAGGCAGAGGCTAGAGGGTTGGACACCACCTGCTCACATGGATGAAATTTGCCCTCTAGCACCCCCTACTGACAACATTGAGCCTGCTGGCAATGAAGAAATGTTCTAATATCACAAGAAAAGTAATGAAGGGTGGATTTGGAATAAGGAGGTATTCAGTGACAACTGGGCACACCCCCTCTTAAAGGTTGAAGGCTTGATTTTTGCTATCAGGGTTTTTTTTTGTTTGTTTTTTTTACAGGAACATAAAAAACTTCCCCAAAAGAATTTTACCAACATACTTAATGAGGTTTTCCAACTTCTCCTGGGTGGCAATTAAGGATTTAGCCTTTTACTTTTTAGGCCTCACTTTCTCATAGATCTCTGACTCAGTGTGGCCATGATGAGGGTTTCCTTTTTTCTTCCTTGAACATTTTAGGAAATTATGGTCCCAGGATCAATCTCCGGAGTTTTTGGTTCTCTCTGGTACACCAATCCTAAATTATACAGAAGTAGAACCAAAATGTTTAAAATTAACTGACTCAGGGGAAGTTGGAGTTCCTTTCCTGACCCAGACAGGAACATCCATGGAACATTTATCCAGTCTAAAGAGAACTAGAGTACATCTGATTTTGAGGGGTCTGAGAAGGAAGGGGTACAAGAGAGGCCAGACAGTTAAGCAGGTTTAGTTTATGATGCTTGCCTGAAGCAAAAAAGACTTTCTGAAAAGAAAACCAGCCCAGGGGCAGAACTTAGATATGGCATCACCAGGCAGGCAAGGCAAGGGTGGAGGACACAAAAGGAAGACATTAAGGGATCTCACCAGGTGGGCACTTATCAATTCATCCTACATTACATCTCTGCTCTTCTGGGAGTCTGGTTGCTCCATATCTTGACTATGTCAAATTGTTGGGGGAGGGGAGATACAGACAAAATTTAAAAGCAACATTTTGGAACGGCTCATGTGGCTCTGTGGTTGAGTGTCGACCTATGAAATAGGAGGTCACAGTCAGATGCCCAGTTAGGGCACATGCCCAGGTTGTGGTCTTGGTCCCCAGTGTGGGGCGTGCAGAAGGCAGCCAATCAATGATTCTCTCTCATCATTGATGTTTCTATCTCTCTCTCCCTCCTGAAATCAATAAAAATATTTTAAAAAATAAAGGCAAGATGTTGTACTTGTAGGGACTGCATTGTAAAAGTAGAGAGTGCTTATCGGCCAGAGGTCAGAGATCAACACCTCCAACGCTTTATATGTGGAAATTACACAATTCCTTTGATACATGGATACAACCTAAGCCTCCCTCCATGATGGCCTTGTGGTCATCAGAGGGGAGTCATTGAGACATTCAGTCCTCATCACATTCATCAGGGGAGAGAAATACAGACCTAGCTGTAAGTAAACAAACTTCAAAAAGCTACTTAAAAAGGGGTGCTAGAAAACATTTAAAGAGGTCCCAGTATTTGTTTAATAAAATATTAAGAGATCTATGAAAGGGTCACAGAATTTGTTAGTTCAGAGTTTACATTTTAAAAATGTGACCTAGTCCTAACTGGTTTGGCTCAGTGGATAGAGCACTGGCCTGCGGACTGAAGGGTCCCAGGTTCGATTCCAGTCAAGGGCATGTATCTTGGTTGCGGGCATATCCCCAGTAGGGGGTGTGCAGGAGGCAGCTGATCAATGTTTCTCTCTCATCAATGTTTCTAACTCTCTATCCCTCTCCCTTCCTCTTTGTAAAAAAATCAATAAAATATATTTTTTAAAAATAAAATAAAAAATGTGATCTAAAACTGGCTTTCTCTTGAGAATAGGGTCATGGAAGACAAACCTCTGCCCCAAAACTTCTCCTGCCTCTCCATACGTTACAGTTGAGAGACAACCCCTTCAAGTTTCTGCCATGTCCCATTCTGTGTCCCTTTTGCCTCTTAGTTGGTACAATGGGGAGAAGACTCAAAGAGGAAAGCCTTGTTGGTAGAGGACAGAGTGAGTGCAAGGGGTTGGTAGCCAAGAGGCCCTTCTAATCCAACTCTGAAATCAGCATGCTGTAGGAATAAGGGCAAGTCCCTTCTCTCTGGACGGCAGGGTCCCTATCTATCAAGTTGGAGCTATTTCAACTCCAGGGTCCTATCAGAAAAGTCAGAGGATGAGAGAACTGACAAAACTAGAATTTGGGAAAAGGTGAAGAAAACGAGCAGCATAAGCCCTTGGCCTGATCTCCTGGTATTAACCCTGGAGAAGGTGACTCACACTGGCCCACCCAGAACTACCCATCATTCCTGGCCCACCACTCCCATTTTCTCCCCTGACCTGGCAAATCACATAGGTGGATTGCCTTAGTCATCAACTCAATAGGGCTACTGCCTAGAGTACAAAGATTTGTTTGCACCTATTGAGCTAATCTTCCTGTTTGAAAACCCTAAGAAGTCTGACACACCTATGTGGACATATGGGCAGCAATTTTCCTGTGCCTTGCCTCTACCAAAGCCCAGGTTTACAGTCTTCTCAATATGTACTCTGCATTGATCAAAAAGTGTATTTTTCATATTCCAAACTCTGTGGCCCTCTTACTGACCGTTATCTCTTTTCCTCTTCTCTCCATCCAAAACTCACCCACACTTCCACCCTGCTTAAGGGACAGACGGGAGATCTCCTCTGTCCCTTCTCTAATTGGCCAGTATGAGATGGCTTGATACTCCTCTCTCCTGGGAATGCTTTGCCCAATAGTATTCTGACTGGGACAAGAAAAAAACAGCCAACCTGTTCTGTAGAGTGGCTGTACCATTTTACATTCCCACCACTAATGTATGATCGATCATTTCTCCACATTTTTGCAGTGTTTGATAATGCCACTATTTTAAAAATATATTTTTGTTGATTTAAGAGAGGAAGGGAGAGGGCGAGAGAGATAGAAATATCAATGATGAGAGAAAAATCACTGAGAGGCTGCCTCCTGCAAGTTCCATACTGGGGATCGAGCCTGCAACCCGGGCACATACCCTAACAGGGAATTGAACTGTGACCTAGAAATCGAACCGTGACCTCCTGGTTTCATAGGTTGATGCTCAACCACTGAACCATGCCAGCCGGACCATTTGGATATTTATAACATTATTCACGGGCCATACAAAATTATCAACTTAAATTCTCTCTCATCATTGATGTTTCTCTCTCTCTCTCTCCCTTCCTCTCTGAAATCAATAAAAATATGTTTTTAAAGAAAAAAGTATCAACTTAAACACTAGCATGCTATATTTGGTTAAACATTTAATTAACTCACCCCTGATACCTTCTGGCAGGGCCAGACCAAATGATTTTGCGGGTCTTGTACAGCCCGCGGGCTAGACTTTCCCCATCCCTGCTCTATGGAAACCCAAGCCAAGTTACTTAACCACGCTGAATCTGTTTCCTTGTGTGTACAATGGGGATGGTAACATCGACCTGATGGAGCTCTTCTAATGATCAGTGACACTGTAGTATGTCAAATGCACAGCTGTATGCCTAGAGAATGATAGGCACTGAGCATGCGCTGGTGTACAACAGGCTGTCTGGATAGCTGCATGTGGTTCTGCTTGCTTCTGGCTTAAGATACTTGCAGGTAAGGGGAGGCCGTGGACAGCTCACTCACTACAGCCCAGGGGTCACAAGGATTCCAGATCCCAGCTAAATGTAAAAGCAAATGAGCAAAAGGTGATCTTTTTAAGTTATTGGTAAACTGCCCTTAAGCAACAGCCCATCCAGTTTCTAGGGAATTTACCATCTGGACAGTACACTTAACACCTCTCGGCGCCAGTGATTTCTCTCTGATCGGCCACACTGTGCCAGGCAACAGGCTCGCTTTTAAGTATATATATATATCGATTTCAGAGAGGAAGGGAGAGGGAGAGATAGAAACATCAATGATGAGAGAGAATCATTGATTGGCGGCCTCCTGCAAGTCTGCTGCTTCCTGCTCGTCCCCTACTGGGGATCGAGCCCACAAGGGCATGTGTCCTGACTGGGAATTGAACCATGACCTCCTGGTTCATAGGTCAATACTCAATCACGGAGCCACATCGGCCCAAAACTAGCTCACTTTTTTAGTGGTTACTTAACACTCATCATTTAAAAACCTTTCCTGGCCCTTATAAAGCAAAGTGGCCGGACTCTGATGGCTAGCACCTGACTGCTGATTCAGAGTGAACTTGGGTCAGGCAGAAAAACCTTTCTTTTCTGGTTTTCCCAGAACAGGGCAGGCAGGTTCCAGTCCTTAGGCAAAAGCATCAGCATAAGAGGGAGTCCCTCAGGGCCACCAATTGGAGTGAAGAGTCTCTTTGTATAATCCATTTTTCTCCCAGAGGTATGAAAGTGATTTTTCCATCCATTATTTTGTGTTTACTGTAACTGGATCTAATTCAGATGTCAGCTGCCTTTACGAGCCCTCGATTCATTAAGCCATCAAGATAAGCAGATGGTGCTTTGCACTCAGTATGAGGGCAAAATGACTTGGAGAGCCCAGAGATCAGTCAATAAAAGCCTATTTGCAGTGCCATTGAGTATGGCAGTGCCTCCCAGAAGAGGCACTCATTCTCAGTGAATTAGCAGACTGTAAAAACAGCCCTAAGTCGTTGTTGGGAGAGACAGAGTGGGAGAAAGCAGAGAGGCAATCAATATCCAAGGCAGTGAGTGGAGCAGAGAGGGGGGTTCTTTACAGAAGTGTGTAAACGATGGGAATCAAGAGACTATATTGACATTTATAGATAGATATTATCGATTTTTATAGATATAGATATACATGTTGTAGGCAATTAGTCATGAGCTGAGCAAGGACCATGGGCCACGTATACAAACTCACCAGGGCAAAAAGCCCCGGAATAGGGGCAAAACTGGGAAAACAAGGACCCCGCCCCTAGGCCTAGGGGAAACCTTTCCTCGCCTAGCAAATCGCTGGTCTTGTGGTTTGGACCCCCTGATCTCTCACACCGCGGGCCATGCGGCTTAGATAAAACTGACCTTGCAGGCGGTCCGGGCTCCGCACACACGGGGCCCGCCTGTCCTAGGGGGAAAGAGCGAGAGTAACCGGAAGTACCCTCCGGCCAGCAGTCTCCGGCCCTGGAGCACCGCGAACACCCCACACCGGAGCGCTCACCTATGACGAGATCCCCGCGCGAGAGCAGGGGACTTCGCCCCTGCGGCGCCCCAGCCAATCGGGAACCCGCTCCGGGCCGCCCCACCCACCGCGCACAACGCACGCACACACCGGCCGCTTCCGACCTTCTGATTGGCTGGATCCGACTGTAGGCGGGACGTGGAGAAGCCGGCCCGACGGCGCGCGCGGGCGGGGGCAGAAGCCGGCTAGAGTTGGAGCGGTCCCGTTGGGTTTGGTAAGTGAAATGTGGAGGGGTCCTGGGAGCGGGGACGCCCGATTTGGGGCGGGAGGCAGTGGGACCGCGCTGGGCTGTGCCGAGAGCACCTTGAGAAGGTTGGGGGCCGCGAGGCTGGGAGTGGGGCGAGGCCTGGGGTAATGGGGGCGAGGTGTAGTTGGGGACTCAAGGCCGGATCGTGTGGTTCAGGGAGCTTGGGGAGTCCAAACACAAGGCCTGACGCCCCGTCGGGTGAGGAGAGACGGAGCCCACGCGGAGGTGAGGCAAACGTTTGTGCAGGGAATCGTGGCCCGGAGGGAGGACGCCCGGATGGGACAGTAATGAGTGACCCGTGGAGGGGCTGGGGCCGGAGCGGGGCCGAGCGGTGGGTGAGGACTGATCGGGAGGCCGAGGCCGAGCGCTTCGGCCATGGAGTCCTGACAAGGTCACAGGGAGAAAGAGGGCAAGGAAGGTGAAAAGGTTGAGAGAAGGGCGTAAAAGCACACGACCTTCTAGTCCGCGCTTCGTCCTCTCCCCGACCCCGTGTTCCCCCCCACCCTCCGCGACCCTCGCCTGCCCTCCCACCCTCCGAGACCCTCGCCTGCCCTAGGGAGGGACAAGGCCTCCAACCCGGTTTAAAGCATCTGAGACGGAATTTACACCTCTTCCGGTTGGAGATTACAAAACATAGCCTGGGCTTAGAAGGGAGCAGCCAAGATGATTTTCGGCAGTGTCACTCGCCCTTCTCTCCTGGCGGTGTGGGAAGCAGCTCTTCCCCCCTCCCGGTGATGATCCCTGCCAAAGGCACTTCGGAGCAGGACCGGTTTGAATGAAAAGAAAGCTGTGAGCGATCCAAGTCCCGGGCCCCGGCATGACGAACCTGTTTGGGTCGTGTGTGCCAGGGCTGCTCTGAGCTCCCGTGTGCACCAGTCACTTGACGGGGCGGGAGGGCTTCTCCTGGGTCCTCACCCTCATCTTGAGTCAGGATCTTCAGGGTGGGGCCTTGGCAGCCATTTTTTTCAACCAGCTGACAGGTGACCGATGCAAAATCAAAAATCCGAGATCACTGTTGTTAGGTGGTAGTTCTTGAGTCCGGAATGGCAGCTGCGAGGACCCGTCAGGCTGTTGCGTCACCTGATGCTGGTCAGCTCATCTTCCGTGGTGTTTGGAAAGGTCTTCAGTAGTAGTAGTGTCTTACTCAACGGACAGAGTAATGCGTGGTTTTTAAACTGGCTTTGAATATCTGGTTACTAGTGCCTCCTTTTCACACCTGTTAACTTTCTGTGAGCAATCTGTGTCAGTTGCTGTGTGTGGATGAGGAAACGATCAGGGAAATCTAGACGTGGTGCTAGTGGGAAATAAATCTTTTCAAATCACAATTGAAATTGTTAGATAAGAAGCTGGGGAAGAAGGTTCCATTTAATGTTAGGCATGACTTACATATTTTTTATTTATTTGTTTTACAATTCACGGAAAGAGATGCAGGCTTCTGTTATGGAATGGATTTTAATATTTTTCCAGATTAAAAATCTACCAGCATCATAAGAAGGATGGTTTGGCAATATATTGTCAATCACAAGCACCCTGGATAATGTGTCAGGAGAGCTTGGTTCTAGTCCCACCCTGCCAAAAATGCATTCCTGTTGTTGAGCAATATATATAAGCCTTCCTAACCCCTTTTCCATCCGTAAAATAAGGCTGTTCACATGAATTAATCATGAGTTGTTATTTTCAAATTATATGATTTATAGTTACTGACCCTGGTACTTTAAATGTTAGCCATTTTCAGTTTAGGTGGCTGTAAATCATGAATTCTTGGGAAACTTCTAGGTGGTAATTAGAAAGAGTTATAAAAATCTTATATTCAGAGAGTGTTATAACAGAATTTATCAGACACTATAAAATATAATTTAAGTGTTGGATTTTTAATGTTTCTCTTAATATTATCCTGAAATGTTCACACAAAGTATCCTGGATCAGACAGATTATCTAGTCACTTAAAGCAAAATATCCTACCCATACAAACTTCAGAGTTGTATCATAGGTGAGGAATGGAAATCGGTGGATTTTCTTCTGTTCTTTTATATACAGGACCGAGACAGCCAGCCCTCAGCCCTCTCCCTCCTGAAAGGATGGGGGGGACTTTTGCTCCATTGGCAAAGGGGGAAGTGAAGAGGGAGGCTTTTGCTCCATTGCCTGGTGGACAATTAGTGATCCAGATGTGAGAATGGAGAGCAAAAACTACCTACTTTCTTGCTTTTTAAAAAATATATATTTTTATTGATTTTAGAGAAGGGAGAGAGGGAGAGAGATAGAAACATCAATGATGAGAGGGAATCATTGATTGGCTGCCTCCTGCATGTCCTACACTGGGGATCAAGCCCCAAACCCCAACATGTGCCCTGACAGGGACTCAAACCATGGAATCAAACCATGACTTCCTGTTTCATAGGTCCATGCTCAACCACTGAGCCATGCCGGCCAGGCCTACTTTCTTGCTTTTAAAGACAATTTCCAAATGACTTCTTAGTTTAGGAATAATTAAAGCAAAGGAAGAAAACATGCTTTTATAGCTGCAAAAAAAGGTGCTAGATTTTAAAAGTAGATTGTGGTATATAATAGTTTTGTCTCTTGTGATTGCAAGAAGCCAAGACCTACTGAGGTTACCATTTTTTTCCTTTCGTAGATAAAATGTAAGAATTAAAAAACAAACAAATACTTAAGGTATATATGGTTCAGCATTCTTCTTACCAACTGATTAAACCTGAGAGTAATTTTAATTGTTGAAATATTACCTTTAAATGTATTCAACATTTTGTGGTGTACTTACTACATGCAAAGCATTGTGCCAGGCAATGGAAATACTTGTAGATACAAGCAGGACAGATGTGGCCTCCTCACTTCAAGGATTCTAGCAAAAGAAACAGTTAAATAGGCATTTATAAGAAAGGGTTACGATAGAGAAAACAGCATTCTATGAGACTGCATAACCAAAACACCTTTAGAAGACTTTCTAGAGGTCAATTAAGATAAGCTGAAAAATGGGAGGAATCAGCTATGAAGGAGATGAAAAGGGAAAAGTGTTAGCCCTTTGCATTCGCTTGCTTTTTTCTCGATTCCTTTATTCTAATGCTAACCATGTCGAGTCACACTGGACATCCGAGTGCAAAAGGTTAGAGGAGTCAGCTTCTGAAAGGCTTGGAGGTATAGAGATCATCTATTCTTTAAGATGTTTAATGTGATTAGCATGTGGGTTTTGCAGGGGAGGTGGAAGGAGAATTTGTGATAATAGTTATGCATTTGAGAAGTTCATGATTAGTTATGATGGCAACTAATAGACATAGTAGCCTAAAGTAAATACAATGTTTAGAGTCACACTCGACATCCGAGTGCAAAAGGTTAGAGGAGTCAGCTTCTGAAAGGCTTGGAGGTATAGAGATCATCTATTCTTTAAGATGTTTAATGTGATTAGCATGTGGGTTTTGCAGGGGAGGTGGAAGGAGAATTTGTGATAATAGTTATGCATTTGAGAAGTTCATGATTAGTTATGATGGCAACTAATAGACATAGTAGCCTAAAGTAAATACAATGTTTAATTTTTATCTAGTCCATTTATGTAGTTTCTTGAAGGCCATCTTCAAATATTTCTCTGTGAAACTTCCCAAACCACTTTAGCTAAAAACATCACACTCTAAATTCAGGTCTAATTGTCTCTGTTATGCTATTGACAAGTAATCACATTCTTGTCATGTCCTTTTTTTTAAAATCTAATTTTTGAACCATCAATCATTTCTGTGTGTTATCTCTTCAGATAATATAGTGAACCTTGAGCTTGTTGAACCTTGTATATAGTAATAGAAAGCTCAGTAAGTAGGGGTTTAGTCAATTAGCAGATAATGGAGTACAAAAAAAGAAAGTCTGGTTCTAATCTGAGTTCTTTCATCTTACTCTGTGATATTGCATAACTCCTCTGGATTAAGGTTGTCTTTTCTGTCAGATGACGGAATCAACTCTTGCCAGTGGAGATGGGGGCTTGGAGGGATGATTTCACTTTTCAAACTAAGTAGGCAAACCTCATCTCTCGAGTTGGGTTTTCTTTGAGGGCCTTAGCCACTCTAACAGTCCTTGAAGAGCAGTGTTGAATGAGGGCTATTGTATGGGAGGGAGTATAATGCACACGAAACGCCCAGAAGTGAAGGTAAGATTTCACATGGGTAATTGACTTTTGACTTTATTGTAATTGACACCAATCAGAGATTGTGCACATACATACTATGTTTGACTCCCTTATTTTATCTATGGGTAAAGTTTATAGGCAGTTCAAATCAGATTGGTGAAGAAGGAAGTGTATACATAGTTACTGTGACTAAGGTGAAACTAAATTTGTTACCTCATTGTGATGAAATGCCTGCTAGCTTCCTATGTAAAGGAAGATGATTGAAATGGGAGAATGGAACCTTTAGTCCCTGTGATAATTGAAAATAATCTTTTTTCCTGCCCCCTTATTTGTATAATGATCAGGCCAATATCTTGCCTTTTTTGATATTATTTAAAAGAATAATATAAAAGAAAGAGAATTTTAAGAAGCCCAGGGAATATAAGGTATGTAAGGAAAGACAGCTAAAGCTTGAGAGATATTCTTTCATTATAAAAGAATATAGTTTGGCCCTAACTGGTTTGGCTCAGTGGATAGAGCGTCGGCCTGCGGACTCAAGGGTCCCAGGTTCAATTCTGGTCAAGGGCACATACCCAGTAGGGAGTGTGCAGGAGGCAGCTGATCCATGTTTCTCTCTCATCGATGTTTCTCTCTCTCTATCCCTCCCCCTTCCTCTCTGTAAAAAATCAATAAAATATATTAAAAAATAAAAAAATATAGTTGGATTTTATGCTGCAATATTGTTAAAAATTATAACCCTGTTATAAAAATATTAGTTCGATTGAACATGTTATGTTTAAAAGGAGACATTTCTAGCAATAATATTAAAATAAAAGCTTTGTCCTTAAAATAAGTAAACAATGAGTCAAGTAGAAATTTTGGCTATTCAGAATAACTGTAACCTTCCCCACAGACAGCCACCATCAATAATGAAGATTAGTGTAATCTGTTGGAAACTATTCAGAGGCGAGAACTGAAGCCAGGTAGCATGTTGGAATAAGTCAGCCAGTTGTAATTGAAAGCAATAAAGACTGCATGCACTCAACTACACTTAAAAGTGCTTAGTAGTATTTTCACCATGATATTGAAGAGGCAATAAGGAGTAACAGTTTGGTTTGATTAATTTAAAGTTGTCAAGTTGAATTAAGGATGAAGAAAATAAAATTTTTTAAAAAGGATGAAGATAGTCAGAAAATTAATAGCTACTATTTTAATTGACAAAAGTTACTTAAAAATGCACTGTTATGAACAGTGACGTGTTAAAAGGAACTGGTGTATGGAGAAATGTTTTTTAGAGTTCATGGATACCAGATTATGGAAACTAGGATTATTTTAAGTACATCCAGTCACTTAATGTTCTAGTTGCTTTTAATTGCAGAACCTCATGGAAATTCTCTTTCAGGAAGATTCTTCAATCAGTATGTCATCCAACACAGATGTTTCTCTTGCTTCATATGATGAAGGTCAGGGGTCTAAATTTATCCGAAAAGCTAAAGAGGCACCATTTGTCCCTATTGGTAAGTTTGGCTTTGACATTCTGATAATCTATTGTATGCTGTAACACAATTGAAGTGTGATCAATTCATCAAATACATCCATAAGCATTATTTTCAAATGTTTTTTCATGTGTGGTTGAAATATGCTGCGATTGGCATGATATAACTATCATTATAAAAATGCTTCTGTGTGTATTTAGACTTCTTGCTTTATTGACTCTTCTTTCAGTGAATGTGTTGGGGACTGGACTCCCTTAGTCTCTGGGGTTTGCTAGAAGGACTCAAGAGGCTTATCTTTTGTTTTTTTATTATTGTTGAAATTATTACATATGTCTTCTTTTCCCCTCACACAAGGCTTTTTTAAAAAGCCGTTCTACTCATAATTATGGTTTATTACAGTCTCTGTTATATTAATTGATTCCCTTCAGAGTGGGAAGTAGGTCAGAAAGGAAGAGTTTCCCTGGTTCTCTTAAATGAATTTATCTACTGGCTTCACAAGCCCACATTTTGAAGATCTTAACTTTATAAGTCTGTTACTTTTTGCTACCATCTCAGGATTTTTGATTCTGAGTGGAGGGAATTAAAAACATGACATATATGTTAGCTAATTAATGGTCTCATAAGCATCCTATAAAATAAAGAGCTAATATGCAAATGGTCATTGCACCAGGGCCGGTGGGAGGTGGTGGGGAAGGGGGACCTGAGGCTGTGCCCTCTGCCCAGCGGGGCTTGACAGGGGTGGGGCCAGCCAGGTCTGGGTCTCGCGAGATTTTGAGGCGTGCACAGGTGGGCGGGGACTTGACTCTGGGTCATGGAACGCCCCAGACTCTGACAGGAGGGAGATTTTCATATACATTTTACTTTCTTTCACCTCTGACACTTCTATTATAGAGAAAGGGCAAATAGCAATATTAAAATATTTCCTCTAATTAATTCCCCTTTAATGTGCACGAATTTCATGCACTGGGCCACTAGTTTTAATATACAATAGTAGAAAGTACATTGATTGGTGGTGAAATCATCTTGGTTCCCTGTCCCCATGTATCTAACATAATTGTGCCTATTTGTTTCTCAGGAATGGCGGGTTTTGGAGCAATCGTTGCATATGGATTATATAAATTGAAGAACAGGGGAGATACTAAAATGTCCCTTCACCTGATCCACATGCGTGTGGCAGCCCAAGGTTTTGTTGTGGCTGCAATGACTCTTGGTAGGTACCTATAGGAAATTTCAAATTGTGGTTTCCCATTAATTAATTTCTTTGTTAATAAAACAAGGTACATACTTTTAGCTAACTTTGAAGCAGTTTTCAGATATCACTTGTATTTATTTTCCTAGAAAAGTGATTAATTTAAAATAGTTCAATTAGTGATATAAATTGACTGTGTATGATACAGGGTGGGGTGGAAGTAGGTTTATAGTTGTTCATATGGAAAATAATATAATCATTAATAAATAATAACTGGCCAGAAGAAAATTAGAACTTATAGATAATGAAATAGTAGAGAGTCTTAATTCATCTGGCCAAACATATCATAAGGTACAACTGACAGTGGATGAAGGAGAAAAACATATAATTAGCTTAATAAAAAATTATGATAATACATGTAAATAAATAAATAATACAAGAATGTACTCACAACTGTAAACCTACTTACTAAGGTTATAAAGGAAGAAAGACAATCCTGTCCATCACTGAGTTTATAATTTCACTGAAGAGCCTAGACATGCATAGGGTTGGAAGCAGTCCATTTTCTGGAAAAGACCTATGATTGCTGTTTTATTGAGTTGAAGATAAAAAAGATTTTTTTAAATGTAGGTATTACATGCTTTTATTGGCTTTATGATTCATTGACTTTATCTGGTATTGTGTAGCAAGAGCAGTGCCTTTTAAACTTTCCAGATAAATATTGAACAGTCCAAGCTAGTCATACTAGCTTCAAGCTACTTGGGAAATTAAAAAGAATTTTAGAAATATAAATTGTTTAAGAAGGCAAGAATGTAAGCAGCCGGGGGTCTTGTACCCTTTATAAAGATTGCATGCTAGCAAAGATGCTACTGTTAGCTATTTTATGAGCCATTTTTAATTTTCTTAATATTAAAAATATATATTTAAATGCTTAACCAGCATTCTTTTTTCTTTATTTTCTTTGTTTTAAGGTATGGGCTATTCCATGTATAAGGAATTCTGGGCAAAACCTAAACCATAGAAGAAGAGATGCTGTCTTGGTCTTGGTGGTGTTTGCTATAGTTAGACATCTCATATTGAGGTTATATGTTTATGTTGAAAATAAATCATTTGAGAGGGTCAGACAATGACACATTGAATATTGACTTCCTATTTTGCAGGCTTGATTTCCCAGGTGACTAAATTACTAGTGACTAGTTCACTAGCTAGGTCATTCAGGGGCGTCAGGTTAGCACATAAGAAATACGTCATTTTAAATGCACTTGATGTGGTAAAATGTCCACCTTGTTAAACTCTTCTGGTGAAATTAGTTCTAAGCAAGAACAACATGCCAATCCTGAAGTACTCCCAGTTGCTGCAGAATCTCACATGCTTTTGATGTTATGTAGGAATCCTATTTGCCCCAGTTACTTTGACTTTATTCTGCCTGCCTTTTGGACTGAATGAGGACTTCAGTTTTTAGGGCTGACTGGCTCTTAAAGAACCCTTTCAGAACAGTGCATGGCATATAATGTTACAAACCCCCACAACTGAACGTGTGTGTGTTTAAACCAAACCTAACATGCTGATAACAGCTGCTAGAAGGTAGTATTTATTTTAGAGTCACACTTGTAAATGTAAAATAATTATGGATCCCAGTTTAGCTCTTTTCTAATTGCAGAATTATATTTTTGCTGCTGTTATATTAGAATCATTTTTAAATGTCACCTTGAAATAGATATATGTATTTTAAGTGCTAACACATAGGTAATGAAAAAGTTTTTAAATATTTGCTGTATGTTCATTTTCTCTGTAAGAATCATAAATGTTAAACTAAACAAATTATCTATAATGGAAATGGTGACTGATTTAAGAGCAAGCTCTGGAAAGACATTATACAAAAACTCTGGTGTACTACAGAAGGCTTTATTGCATTTGTGAAATTCTAACCTGAATTACATTCCATGGTGATAACATGGTAAATGTAGTGTTATTAAAGTAAGTGAACACATCAAATGGCTTGTATTTATTTCAATATGGAAAAATAAATCATTCCTCAAAGTAGCATAAAAATTAAGTTTCCAAAGAGATAAACCAAAGAACTTATATACTTACTAGAGGCCCGGTGCACGAAATTCGTGCAGGGTGTGTGTGTGTGTCCCTAAGCCCAGCCTGCACCCTCTCCAATCTGGGACTCCTCGAGGGATATCTGACTGCCCGTTTAGGCCTGGTAGGATCAGGCCTCAACGGGCAGTCTGACATCCCTCTCACAATACAGGACTGCTGGATCCCAACTGCTTGCCTGCCTGCCTTCCTGATTGTCCCTAACCACTTCTGCCTGCCAGCCTGATCACCCCTTAATCACTCCCCTGCCAGCCTGATTGATGCCTAACTGCTCCCTTAATCACTTCCCTGCAGGCCTGGTCACCCCTAACTGCCCTCCCCTGCAGGCCTGGTCCCCCCCAACGGCTCTCCCCTGCAGGCCTGGGTCCCCCACAACTGCCCTTCCCTGCAGGCCTGGTCGCCCCCAACTTCCCTCCTCTGCCAGCCTGGTCAGCCCTAACTGTCCTTCCCTGCTGGCCTGATCACCCCCAACTGCCCTCCCTTGCAGGTCTGGTCCCTCCCAACTGCACTTCCATGCTGGCCATCTTGTGGCAGCCATCTTGTGTGTTGGAGTGATGGTCAATTTGCATATTACTCTTTTATTAGCTAGGATATGCATATCCTATGGACATGGGCAATAGGGTAGTGAAGACCTGGGGGGTGGGTATGGGCTGGGAGGATGGGAGAAGTGGGAGATATCTGTAATACTATCAACCCAAAAAAATGTATTTAAAAAAATTTTTTTTTAAGTTTCCAGAAATGAGGGAGAGCATTTTGTACCTTTAGTAAGAACCATCGTTAAAGAATATTTACCAAACAGGAAAAATGGCTAACATTTATTGAGCATTTACTGTGTGCTACACACTGCTGTAAGCACCTTTTAAGTATAATGTCATTTAAGTTTCCTAACAACCCTAAGCGTTAGGAGCTATAGGACTTTGGCATGAATAGTTCAAGTAACTAACCAATGTCGAATAGCTAAAGAAGGATGTAGGTTTGGGACTGGAACCTGTATAGTCAAGTGGTAGATGCCAACAGGTATTAGAGACTTGAAATGTTGGCCTTTGTGAAATTAATGCTGGAGTGGCAGCATTAGTTTTATTTGTCATAAATAAAATTAAGAGGTTATGGCATGGTCTTGGCTCACCACTGACTGTATAACCTGGACCAAGTCAGGGTTTTCTCAGTCTTTTCCTCGCTGTGAGGTGAGAGATTGGTCTAGATCATTTCTATGCTCCTATTTAGGTCATCGATGGGTCTGTGAGAAAATGATTTAAAATATAAGCTATTAGGAATTTTAATCAGCTTCCAATAGACGTTATAGGAGATGCTTGTAGGCCATCTTAACAGTTGTTTCTGTAGAAGAAAAAAATTGGGAACAAGTTTCAGAAATTTGTCATTTTAATAGATGAGGATATGATTGATTTTGTGAAAATAAATACTAATTTGAGAGAAAACATCTGGACAAATGACAGAGAATAGAAAAAACCACAGTAAGGGGTTGAGATGGCAGTAAACGTGACCAAGAGAAAGTGAGTGGGGTTTCTTGCCCTTCGAAGGGTGGATGAACAGGCTGGCCTCAGGTTATAGAAGTTCATAAAAGGAGCTTAAGTGGATGTGACACTACTTTTGCTTGACTCAGACCTGGGATTATGGTTCTACCTACTAGCCGAGTAACCGTGGTTTCCTCATCTGTAAAACAAGATCATTATATGGGTGAGGACAATACCAGGGGCCTGGGGTTGTTGGGAAGATTAAGTGCAATGGCGGATGTGAAGGGCTGAGCATAGCACCTGACGCATCAGTACTAGTACACAGTCCATCATTGCTGTTACCCGTGTGAAGCTTGGAGATGCAACAGCACAGGAGCTATGTGGGCCCTGCCCTTAAAACTTAGTCGAGTAGGGAGTGTGGCATTAAATAAGGGATGACCAAAAGCATGGTGGGTAGTAGGTATAGGATGCAGCAGGGACTTTGGGCTCGGGGGCCCAATCCAGGGTTGGAGTCGGATGGACGGTATCCCTGGGGAAACGATGTCCTACCTTAGGGGGTGGTCTGCTGATTTTTCACTGAGAGTTGGAGTCCTCGGCTTACTGTCATGTGTCACTGAAGCATCGATGTGGGGTTGCTTCTGTGCCTCTCCTCCACTAGTCTAATCCTTTTCATCCAAAGCACCTGGCTCATATAGGTGTTCAGTAAGTCTTTGTTGAATTAATTAGAATAAATAGTTTTTGGTTTTCTTCACATTCAGGATCCTGCTGTCCCCAAAGAAGTTACCTATGTCTAGTTAGCAAGCAACAGTAACATCTGGTGATGAGAACTAGAATTTGACTCCATACTTACATAAATCCTCAAAGTACCTTCCCTTCTGTATCAGAATTTTGGAGTAAAGGGTTGGCCATGTAGGCCATTCCTGAGGAAATGCTACTCAGAGAGTTACAGGAACTTGAAATTTAGGATCAATGCTCTTCTAGATCTATAGCCTGTGGCAACATACCTACTAGGCCAGAACAAAGCCAAATGAACATGTGGTATTTAAAGTTCTCACGTGTCAAATACTGGGACTGCCAATTATTTATATTCTTGATCCTGTTTGAAAGCTCTTCAAATAGAATGGAGAAATCTGAGAAAGGGAATGTTACATGCACCAGCCTGGACGGGATTGCCACTTTCTCAGTGATTTGCCTGAGTTCACAAAAGAACCAGCACTGCCCAGGCATCCTAGCTGTAGTCTTCAAGAGCCTACTTTCCTCCCCTAAGTCACTGAAACGAGGCCAAAGAATTTGTTTCTAGCAAGACAAAAGTTGTACAGTTTTCTCCTAAATTCAGTAGTGACAAATGGGTCTACAGTGGAGGCCAGCGTCCATTTGCCCCCCTCAGAGGAATGTAGGAATAGGTCCTTTGGAATATTCTGAGCTTCTTATACCTTCTGGCTAGAGCCCTATTACCTACACTCAGCTTGTCTGCAGCCACACTCAGGGTCCTGCCCACTGGTGCTCCTTCCCAGCTCACCCATTTGTCAGCGATGTCACACTCTGGGCTCAAACTCAAGCATCTTTCCTTCCTCCTGTCATTTATCACTATTAAACCAGTCACCAGGGCCTGCCAGTTTTTCCTAAGCAAAGTCAACATTCAGATTTGTCCTTTTCCTCTCCCTGTTGCCACCACTGTAAACCTAGGTCCTTCACCTCCGTCCTGCCACCTACCTACAGCGGTGCCACCGCTGATGCCAAAGCCCTGTGCCCAGCTCTGCCCGAACCCTTTGCTTATGCTCTGCTCCTTTCCCGAAAGTTCCCCCTCACTCCCAGTGAGTTCAGTGCACGCCTTAAGTTAAAACACTACCCAAATTATACTTTTGGTAGAGCTTTTTAAAATTCTTCTAGGCCACAATGAACTTCACCTTTTTTCAAGTTTTGTCACGTTTGAGTTTAAAACACAATGCATGTTCCACTATGATAATACTTTACGTATATACACAGCTTTGCTGTATATAAAATACTTTAAGATTCTTCCATTCGTTCCTCGGAAACTCTGAAGTACATATTATCCTGACTTTTTCAACGAGGAGAGCTGAAATTTATTCAGGGCCATACGAGTGAAAAGCGACAGAGCTGGGCACAAATCCAGTACTTGAGACCCTTGGTCATGAAGAGAGACTGCATGATGAAGGCAGGTACATAGAGTCATGTCTGTTCACGAAATACTTGTTCTACCTTCCACCACACATACACACTCGCCATCCAGGTCCCAAGTCTAGTATTTTTTCCAGTATACTTTGGCTATTTTATCCTCAAATTTAAATTTTTTTAAACTTGGTCTTTTTATTGTTGTTGTTTAAGATTTTAAAAATTGATTTTTAGAGAGAGGAAGGGAGGAGAGAGGAAGAAAGGAAATAGATGTGAAAGCAGAACATCCATCGGCTGCCTCCTGCATGCCCCCTACCAGGGATTGAGCCCACAACCCAGGCCTGTCCCCCGACTGGGAATCAAATCCAGCAATCCTTAGGTGTATGGGATGATGCCCAACCAAGCCACACCAGCCAGGCTATCCTCAGATTTTTTTTTTCATAAATTAAAATCCTTAGCCAATATTTGTTTTGGCCTTTATAAGAAGGAAGGTGAGATTCCCATATACAAATGGTCTTGACTGCAGGAGGTGAATGAAAAACTGGGAAGTACACAGGCATTGGGGACCTAATCAATAGGGGGGAAAACGATGATCACGGAGACCAGTTGATTTCCATCCATGTGTTTTGAAAGACCAAGAGTGATATGAACCAAGAGTGAAATTGAGAAAGTTTGGGGCAAATATAAATTATATTACCAGTGCATTGTGCTGAGAGCTTGAAGCAGAGCCAGGGTGGATCTCATCCATCAGAGGGATCCCTTGGAACTAAATAAAGACTAATGAGAGTCTTGGCAGAACATTTAGTTTCCTAGTAAAATCAACATATGATGAATGAGATCGCCATATACACAAACACATCTTAGACAAAACAGCTCCATGGGTCAAATAAGACTTGAAGTGGCATTAAGTGAGAGGCTGATGGCCAACAAAAGCCCAAATCCTTGGTGAGTTGAAGAGGCAGGACTGACAGTGTGTATCCAGCACCTTCCAGCCCACAGGAACTTGAACCTGGAAAAAGTGAACAATTTTTATCTCTGCGGGAGCCCCAGGCTGAGAAGAGGCATATTTAATAAGACTTAACCCTGGGGCAAAAATATCTCAAGGCAGTTTGCCTCTGTTTGCTCTGAATCCGTACCCACAATATCCTTCCGGTAACTCTTGGCTTCTTGGGTGTCTGATTCTGGGAAGGGAGGGCCTCTGGATAAGGGTCACCGTCCCCTAAAGTAAACTGGTGGCTTAGTGTTCTGGGTAATACCATGACTGGCGTAGGTCTAGCCCCAAGAGACACTCCTGGTACAACGACCAAATCCGATTATGGAGCCTGGCTTTAAGCTGCAGCAAAGCTTACTTCCATTTTGAGAAAAAACAGCTAAATATGGAGTGGTATTTCATTGTGAGTTTATGGTTGTTGTTTTTTAATTTTATTTTTAATCCTCACCTGAGGGTATTTTTCCATTGATTTGTAGATAGAGTGGAAGAGAGGGGAAGACAGAGAAATATCCACGTGAGAGAAACACTGGTTGCCTCCTGCACGCACCCCTACTAGGGCCTGGGCCAGGGAGGAGCCTGCAACTGAGGTATGTGCCCTTGCCCAGAAACAAACCCGGGACCCTTTGGTCCGCAGGCCGACGCTCTATCCACTGAGCCAAACTGGCTAGGGCTTTTAAATATATTTTTATTGATTTCAGAGAGGAAGGGAAAGGGAGAGAGAGACAGAAACATCAATGATGAGAGAATCATTGATTGGCTGCTTCCTGCACGCCCCCCACTGGGGATGGAGCTGCAGCTGGGCAAGTGCCCTGACCAGGAATCCAACTGTTACCTCCTGGTTCATAGGTCAAACCTCAACCACTGAGCCACGCTGGCCTGGCTCATTGTGGTTTTGATTTGCATTTCCTTAATGGCTAGTAATGTTGAGCATTTTTCATATGCTTATTGGCCATTTGTATATCTTCTTTGGAGAAATGTTTATTCAAGTCCTTTGCCTGGTTCCAATTGTTTTTTTTTTTTTTGTCCTGTTGTTGAGTTTGCTCAACTGATTTTTAAAATATATATATATATATATATTTTTATTGATTTCAGAGAGGAAAGGAGAGGGAGAGAGATAGAAACATCAATGGTGAGAGAGAATCATTGATTGGCTGTCTCCTGCACACCCCCTACTGGGAGTTGAGCCTGCAACCGGGTATACGCCCTGACCGAGAGTAGAACTGTGACCTCCTGCACACCCCAGGTTGAAGCTCAACCACTGAGCCACACCAGCCGGGCTGCCCCACTGATTTTTGGCAAAGGTTCAAAAGCAATCCAATGGAGGAAGGATATCTTTCAACAGATGGTGCTGGACATTCATAGGCAACAAAACCAAACCAAACCTTGACTTAAATCTCACAATTTATGCAAAAATCACATCAAGATAAATCATGAACATAAAACTCTGGCACTTTTAGAAAATTACAGGGAAGTCTTTGGGATCCAAGACTAGGCAAGGAGTTTTTACACTTGGCACCAAAAAAGGAAGAAATTGATCAATTGGACCTAATAAAAATGTAAAAAGTTGAAGTCCATGCAAAGAGAATTAAAAGACAAGCTACAGACTGGGAAGAAATTTGCAAGCCACATACCCAACAAAAGACTAGTATCTAGAACATATAACGAATTCTCAAAACTCAAAAATTAGAAATTGGGCGAAAAGACATGAACAGACACTTCACCAAAGAGGATATACACATAGCAAGTAAGCACAATGAGGAAAATGTTCAGTATCATTATCCATCATGAATGTCAGAATCACAATGAGATGTCACCACACACGTATTAGAATGGCTAAACTAAAAAATAGTGACAACACAAACAGCGCAAAGATATGGAGAAACGATCGCTCATGCATTGCTGGTGGGAATGTAAAATGGTACAGCCAGCTACAGAACAGGTTGGCTGTCTTGTTTTTGCTTTTTTTTTTTTGGTTAAACTAAACATGTGATTACCGTACAACTGTACTCCTGGGCATTCCAGAAAAATGAAAACTTAGGTTCACACAGAAACCTGTATATGAATGTTCATATCAGCTTTATTTGTAACAGCCCTCACTTGGAAACAGCCCAGAAGTACTTCTATGGGTGAAAGGTTAGACTCTCGATTCCAATAATTACAGGCTGTTACTGTTCCTTGTGATTAAGCCTCTATCCCAGTGGTCGGCAAACTCATTAGTCAACAGAGTGGCAAACCTCAGCTCTGGAGCAGTTTGCCGACCACTGGGTTAAACAAACCTGGGCACATCCATACTATGGAAAACGGCTCGGCAATAAAAAGAAACAAATTATTGATACAACAACTTGGATAAACCTCCAGAGAATTATCCTGAGGGGTGGGGGGGAAGTCAACCCCAAAAGGTTACACCCTATATTATTCCACTGAGAAAACATTTTGGAAATGACAAAAATTTTAGAAATCGAGAACAGATTGGCAATCACCAGGGGTTAGGGGCTTGGCAAAGGAGGGGGCGGGGGCAAGAGGGAAGCGGGTGTGGCTATAAAAGCCCAACAAGGAGATCCTTGTGATTTAAGTGTTCAGTGTCTTCTCTACACTTTGGCGATCAAACTGACATGTGGTAAAACGGTATAGAACTAAACATGCACACACATGAATACCGGTCAGACGGGGAAATCTGAATAAGACAGGTGGGTTGTGTCAATGTCAACATTCTGGTTGTGATACTGTGCTCGAATGGTCTGATGCTGCATCTTTGTGCATGTTCTATAAGGGACTGCCTTATGAGGGGGAAAAGAAGAAAAAAAAATGAGATAGTTGAAGATTTTCAAAGTATAAAAGCCTGGGTAAATAATCAGAAAGCTTCCTCGGATTTTCTTTCCTAGAGATTTGTCTCCCACCCTCAGATAGCCCTGAATATGGTAGTGGCTTAAATTGGGGAGTGCCTTAAAAAAAAACAACCAAGAGCCGAAACCGGTTTGGCTCAGTGGATGGAGCGTCGGCCTGTGGACTGAAGGGTCCCAGGTTCGATTCCGGTCAAGGGCATGTACCTTGGTTGCGGGCACATCCCCAGTGGGGGAGTGTGCAGGAGGCAGCTGATCGATGTTTCTAACTCTCTATCCCTCTCCCTTCCTCTCTGTAAAAAAATCAATAAAATATATTAAAAAAAAAAACAAGAGTTTTTTTACTATGAAAATAAACCACGTTCATTATATTTAAATTCCTCTAAAGTGCAAACATGAAAACAGCACTGCAGTCCCAACACCAACATGAAACAACTCTCCCTTACAATATTTCTGTGCGCCCCTCCCCGCCCTGCTCCTGCGCTCCGTTTTTAAGCACACAGCCTGAGCAATAACTAACCATCACAGCACGACCTTTCCCCCCGCATTGTTTTGTTTTTTTTTACATTTTCCAAAGACATTCAAGGTGGGGGGCCGTCCCCCTTCTCAGCTCCCCCGCAGGGCTGCGGAAGGTGCCCCTCTGCGCAGAACGTTCGGCCCGCAAAACTGTCAGAACCTCCGGCCCCGAAGGCACAGGACACCCGCCCCCAGCCCCCGCGCCTCCTTCCTGACCTCCCCGCACCGCCGCCCCCGGGGCCGCCCCGGCCTCGGTCCCTTTCTGGACTCCTCGGTCCCTTTCTGGACTCCCGGCGCCCTCTGGGCCGCCGCAGACTCGCGGTGACGTGACGGGGCGGTGTAGCTTGGTTTCCCTGGCGACAGTTGCCGGGGCAGCGCGAGCAGCGTCCGGCAGAGGTGACCCCGCCGCGGTGGCCCCCAGACAGCAGGAGCGGAGTGACCGTTGTAAGTGCGGGGCAGGCGCGGCAGGGCGCGGGCTGGAGCCGAGGGAGCCCGCCACCCCGGGGCCTTGGATCGGAGCCGGAGCGCACACGCCCGCCCGGCGCGCAGACCCCGGCCGGACGCTCCCTGCGCGCCCCACGCAGAGCGAGGACCCCTCCTTGGTTCTGGGAATCCTCACGCACCGCCTCCTCCCTCTCCAGGCCCTCATTTCCGCGCGGCTCCAGGGTTAGTGAGGCTCCAAGGGTAGGTCGCCTGCCCCAAGCCGCCTAGTAGGTGGCAGACTCTGGTCCGCCCGACCTCCAGCGCCCTCTTCTGGCCTCTGCTGCGGAGGCCTCGCGCCCCACACGCGGGGGGAGCGGGAACTGCGCCACCTGGTGGCAGCCCCTGTCCCCGTCCTCCCGCTCCAGGGCCAGCCCCCGCTCTTCTTCCATCTCTAGACACCTTTGCAGGTGAAATTCCTCCCGATGGGCTTGGCAAACCAAGGCCCACAGATCAAATCCAGGCCACTGCCTATTCTCGTAATAAAGTTTTATTGGAACACAGCCACACCTGCCCACTCACGTCTTGTCTGTGGCTGCTTTTCACTGCAATGGCACAATACAGTAGCTGCAAGAGAGCCTTCTGGCCCACAACGCTTAAAATATGTACCGTCCGGCCCTTTACAGAAACAGTACGTTGGATTCTGTTGTAAATTTAGGCTAATCAGACTTTTTTCGGTGAGGTGTAGGAGCAAGGTGACCTAGAAGGGGCGTTATCAAGGGGAAGGCGGGCTGGAAGGAGAGACGGCGTCCAAATCCCTCAAAGCCTTTGATGCCTTTGGACTTGGTTCGGGGTTAACGGGCATCTCCTGAAGCTTTTAAACGTCATGACTGAGTCCCATCCCTGGGAATTGGGATTTCATTGGTCCAATACGTGCCCAAGTCATATTTTGGGAGCTCCTGGGAGATTCTAATGTTCGGCCAGAGTTGAGAGCCACTGTTTTAGGGGACAGGAAGGGGGGAAGCATTGAGTCTGAGTGATGTAGAGTATTCTGAGGCCATGCAAGGTTTGGGGGCATAGTCAGGGCTAGAGGAGGATGCTCAGCCCAACTTTGGTTTTCAGGGGATTGAGATGGGGAGGGGCGGTCTTCTGAACTTCCACGTGGCCACATGCAAAGCTAAGCAGCCAACTCCAGGGTTGGGGGGCTGCAGACCTGCTGACTAGGTACCGAGCCCTCCTGGGAAATGTGCATTTTGTGAGGTTCGCTTCAGCTCGGGCCCTTTTTGCTACTCCCAGGGCAAGATGGCAGCCGAGGAAGGCTCGCAGGACACCTTGCGGCTCCAGTTCCAGGCCATGCAGGAGATGCAGCACAGACGGCTCCAGAAGCAGATGGAGAAGCAGAAGGAAAAGGAACTGAGCCTCAGCAGCAGAGACGGTGACCCAGAGGAGCCCTCGGAGGTCTTCGATGGCCTCAGCCTTCTCCAAGCCGGGGAGCAAAACTCGCAAAGCAGCTTTGAGCGGGGGTACATGCACGTCTGAACTCTCCCCAGAGCGCCCCAGGGAGGTCGGGAGGCGGGGGAGGACGGATAGCAGATAGTAGGACTGTCAGGTTGACTACACATGCGCTTATAAGTTGAGACGCAGAGGTATATTGGCACAGATGGTTATCAAAGACTCTAGAATCTGGTAGGTCTGTGGACGAAATTGGGTATGAAATGTACTTAAAAACCACTTAAAGTTTAATTGGCATTTTGGAACTCATCAGGATGTAGTTTATTCACATGGATTTTCTTTCTTTTTTTAAAAAATATACTTTATTGATTTTTTACAGAGAGGAAGGGAGAGGGATAGAGAGTTAGGAACATCGATGGGAGAGAAACATGGATCAGGTGCCTCCTGCACACCTCCTACTGGGGATGTGCCCGCAACCAAGGCACATGCCCTTGACCAGAATCGAACCTGGGACCCTTGAGTCTGCAGGTCGATGCTCTATCCACTGAGCCAAACCAGTTAGGGCTCACTTGGATTTTCTTACGTCGTTTCTCATGGAGACGGTGTTTGGGTTTCTGAGGAGCTGGTTGGCTAATTCTGATGGTTCGTTGAGAATCCTGGCTCCGATTCCCACCTGGGATTGTTCTCCCGGGCAGCGTCCCTTTCCTGGCCTAACGACGCAGAAAGCTGGCTGTCCTGCAGAAGCTCTGGGTGGGTTCCTTGCGGTTTTACAGTGGGTGGAAAATTCGAAGAGCGTCCATAACCTTCGCACTCTGCTCCGAATTCGACGTCCATGGGTGCATGTCGATCTCTACTGGTTACTAGGAGCAGGAGTCTGTATTGACACAAAATTCTCTGTTTGTCCTTTTACATAAAAATCACTGCAGTTGTTGAGCTGTCTCTTTGCCTCTGGCTTCACCCAGGATTTTTTTTTTCTTCCATCTTCAAATTCTACTTTTTATGGTTTCTCAGTTTTCAAAATGTTCTACTAAAAATGCTAGTTGATAAAAAATAAAAGACCTCTCCATAATTGAAAATTCATATGGCTCTCAAATATTAGCTCCAAGTTAACCCCGGAGCTATTTGCAAATGATCTTTCCCCAAATCGGGAAACGAAGTGAGGGAGACTTGAGCCACTGGTGGATTAACAGCAACAACAATAATTTCTATAACCTATACCTTCTCTAATGTACTTACTTCCTGAGCAGCTGTCGCTAGGGAGCCCGTCCCATTCCTAGCAAAGGAAGTGATCGCAGACGCTCTGTCCCGTGTTACTCGTGTTCTGAAGAGAGCCTTGCAGACAGTTTATAACATACAAAGCCAGCCAACCGCCTGATTTTCTGTCAGGTTTCCCGAAAACATGGAGACCTAGCCTCAACGTAAGGCTTAGACCCGTGGTCGGCAAACTGCGGCTCACGAGCCACATGCGGCTCTTTGGCCCCTTGAGTGTGGCTCTTCCACAAAATACCACGGCCTGGGCAAGTCTATTTTGAAGAAGTGGCGTTAGAAGAAGTTTAAGTTTCAAAAATTTGGCTCTCAAAAGAAATTTCCATCGTTGTACTGTTGATATTTGGCTCTGTTGACTAATGAGTCTGCCGACCACTGCCTTAGACAAATTCTGTTTGGTCTTCTAGTGTGTGTGTGCAACGAAGACTGTCAGTCCCCTTCTAAGCATCACTTTGTCTGCCTTTCACAAGTTGTGATCTTTATTGCTTCTGCAGTCTGTCCATTCTGAATGCTGTATAATGCATTTGGGATTTCTTCTTAATCCACACATAACTTAGGAGTGGGAGTTTGGGGTTTTTTTTAGTTCCAAACATACAATAAGTTTGCCGTTTTGTTTTTTCTAGTGTTGATTTATAATTTTAGTCAATTGCCTTCGTACATGTTCCATGGATGCTTAAAAGGAAGATGAATTCTCTGAGTGGAGGTCTTATATCTCTCTCTGTTGAATCCATAGTAAACCATGTTATTCAGATTTCTTTCTCCTCTCACGTGTGTGCGCACACGTGCGTGTGGCTCGTGTGCACCGAGTCCCAATTTTGAAACCAGTATGTTAAAATCCGCTCGTTGAGGGTCCCTTAATTTCCCCCTTCCTGTTTTGTTCAGACCAGTTCTCACCACCACCCGGTGCCCAGCGAGGCACCGCGGACCCGGGCGGGGGCCGTAACGCTGCCTGTGCCTTGCAGGGTGCTGGAAGACGAGGTCGAGCAGCTTCGCCACCAGCTCAGGGAAACGGTGGACGAGAACGGGCGATTGTATAAGCTGCTGAAGGAAAGGGACTTTGAGATCAAACACCTGAAGAAGAAGCTAGAAGAGGACAGATTTGCCTTCACAGGTAGCTCCGCCATCGTGGCGATGGGCAAACAGCAGGTTCCGGGCGGCAGGTGCCCAAGGAGGGTGCTGAGGGTCCGCTGTGGTCGGGCTGGTCCAGATGAGTCCTGGAAATGAAGGAGAGGGGAGCGGAGGGCAGGCCGGCAGGCCAGCGCAGGAAGTGGGAGGGGGAGAGCGGCAGGGATCGAAGGACTGTGGCTCAGCCGGGGCTCCCGAGGAGGGTTCTGCACGGTGCTCGCTCGCTGTGTATTCCCTGGGCCAGCAGGGCCCATTTTCTGGGGGTGCTCTGGCCCCGACGTTGAGTCTTGCACGTGGAAAAGCCCCAGCGGTAGCAGGCATTGACTCTGCTTGCACTGCTGCTCCGGAGAGGTGGGCGAGACGGGGAAGCCAGCTGTTCCCCCGGGGATTTCCTAGGACCCAGCACGGTCCGGAATGGACTGAGGCCCTTCAGGTCCAGGCTGGACCTTGGCTGTGCTGGTGGAGACCTTACCCCATGGGTCTGGTGGGGGCCGTGGCTTTGTGGGTTTAAGACTGACCTTAGCCCTGTGGGGTGTGAGCTGGATCTTGGCCCTGCAGGTCTGGTGGGGACCTTGGCCTCTGCTCCCTGTGTGCCCGTTGAGCAATTCCCAGGTGGCTGACCAATAAACCACAAAGGCCGTGTCACCAATGGCAGAGAGCAGCGGGCCTCCCCGACATCTGCCAGAGCGTCCCTCCCTGCCTTTGGTCTTAAATGCCTTAAAGGGTGGGAGCACCCAGAGGACCGGTTCCAAATTCAACAGCAAGGGACTCTGGCCTCCTGACCGCCCTTGGGGTTCTACTGCGCCTCCCTCCGTGCTCCGGCCGTTCCTGTCGAAAACAAAACGCGGGAGACCAGGCTCAGTGTTGTGAGAGCAGAAACACTCGTCCTGGCTCGGGGCTCAGACGTGCAGGGCGGCCGGCCCTTGCGCAAGGCTGCAGAGAAGCGATGGCTCCACCGCCTGCCCTCTCTAGGCCCCACCCCACGCGGCCTCCTCGATGGCATCCCTCCAGCCACCCCGTCTGCAGCCTCCTGCCCTTCCTTGCCCACGGCCTTCCAGCTGCTTCCGCAGACACTCCACGCTCTTTCCCGCCTCCGGACCTTTGCACTTGCTATGTCCTCCGCTGAGAACACGCTTCTGCCTGACTGGCCTCTCACTTCATTCATCCGGGTCTCTGTTCACACGTTTACCTCCTCAGAGAGGCCCTCCCTGACACCCCGAGAGCAGCACCACCCCCATCACTCTCACCCCCTTGCCCAGCGTCAGTTTACTCCCTAACACTCATCCCTCCCAGGTATTGGAATGCATATTTATGCTGGTTGTTTTTCATGCTCTATACACCTTTTTCATTCCCCATTGGATCCCTAACACCACGAGGGTTCGACACATGGTAGAAACCAGGTTTTGACTGAATGAGCACGTGCATCGGTATCACTAGGTGTTACCACAGAATCCCGCGTAAGAAACAACCACACCCCCTCAGCAGTGCTCAGCAGGAAGCGTTAATTTAGCTCCAACCTCTGGGGGTGGGTTGGGGACCAGCTGGTCTAGGCCGGGCTGGGGTGGGTGAGCTTTGTTCTGTGAGCCTCTCTCCCTCTTCCTGGGACCAGCCAGCTGGCCTGGGTGCGCTGTTCCTGGGGAGGTGGCACAAGCAAGGGCGAGTTTACCTGCACAAGGGCTCCCCCCCCCTCCGCCTCCACCTCCACCTTGTCTGCGAGCATCCCATGGGCCGAAGCCAGTCCCTGTCCCCCCCAGAGTCAGCCCTGGAGGGCACAGCCAAGTCTCGGGGCAGGAGGTGTGGAGGTGTGAGCCTGTCACCGAGGAGGGCGTTGGTCAGGATTGGCACTTGGCCATCCTCCTCGGGCGTGCCGAGTCCCCGCGTGGCTGCGGTGCGTGCTGGGGTTGGGTTCCAGGTGCCCGGGTGTGGGGGGGCTCTCCCGAGCCCCTCTCCAAGCCCTGGCGGTTGGCAGTGGAGCGTGCGTTTGCCGTGTGGGCCTGCGTTCTCCACTGACCTCGCCCTCTCTTCCTTCACCCCCAGGGTCCGCCGGCGTGGCTGGGGATGCGATCGCCGCCAAGATCGTCGAGCTGTCCAAGAGGAACCGGGTGCTGATGGCCGAGTCCGAGGGTGGGAAGACCAGAGTGAAGCAGCTGAGCAATCGCATCCGGGAGCTGGAGCAGGAAGTGAGGCGCCTTGGCCCCCCCTGTCTCCGCTGGGGCCTCAGCACCCCGGGCCACCCCTCCAGGGAGGGAGCCGCACTGGGGGCGTTGGCTCCTTCTGAGGGGCTTGTGGGTCAGTGTGAGCAGCGAGCTCCTCAGTCTGTGGCCTCCTGAGAGGGGGAAGTGTGTCGGGAAGCGAGGGGGCAGAGGTCATGGAGAGGTGCCGTCGAGCAAGGTGGTCTCCCCATCTGTCCCACGGCGGTGGTAGCAGGGCTCCCCCTATGGTTTCCCGAGGAGTAAATGACTTCACATTGCAAAGCGCATGCTCCCAATCGGCCTCACTTCCGTCCACCTTCCTCTTTCTGCTGCCTGCTGCCCCCCGCAGCTCATCCCAGAGCCCTCCCGCGGGGCCAGGGCTCAGCCCAGGCAGGGCAGCTCCCCTAGGAGCCGGGATGGAGTCCCTGTGCCAGGGAGCACCCCCAGCCTCTCCTCACAGGAGCCGAGGCTGGAAGCGGTGAAGCGCTTCCTCGAGTCGCACAGCAGGTGGTGGTGCCCGATTGCAAACCCAACTCTGTGGCTCCGCAGCGCCCTCCCCGCGCCTGGCATGGACCCGGAGCTGCTTTCTCCCACAGCACAGTTCTGAGACCCGCCTCGGGCTCTGTGCCAGGCCCCGGGGAGACTGCAGGGATAAAATAGGCCTGGTTCTCGCCCTCCTGGGAGACAGACCAGCACCCAGGGCCTCTTGGAGGAGGGAGCATGCCCGGTGGGTCCCTGGAGGCTGAGCTGGGAGAGGTGGCAGAGGGGCCTCCATGCCAGGCGCCCGCAGGTGCGAGGCCCTGAGTGGGGAAGAAGGTCTGGGAGGAGACCCGTGTGGAAGAGGATGAGGTCAGAGAGGAGGGGGCGGGCCATGCCCAGCCTTGCTAGACAGGGTGTGGGCTTCGTGTGAGGAAGCCGTGATGGCTTGGTGGCCCGTCTGTATGTGGTGATGGTCTTGGCCATGGGCCCAGGCAGCAGGTCCTCAGCGTCTCCTCGTCTGAACCAGGAAGTCCGTCTTTCCTTACCCCCCTCCCAGACGGCTGTTAGGGCTCCCGGATTGCTGAGCAGAATTAAATATTAAGTGTGGGGTTTGCTTTTCCAGCTGCAGACGGCCCTGGCCAGGCTGCCAGCCAAGGGGGCCACCGACGCAGGAGCTAAGCTGCCGAGGGCCCAGCCGGGAGACAGCGCCTTGGTATGCATCTTCCTCTGTGCGGGGAGTCAGCGGGCAGCCACGGGGGGCCAGGTGCCTCTGTCCGGGCTCCACCTCCACCCCACTGGGGAGCCGTGCCATCATCGCAGCATCCGCACAGCAGCCATGAGGGAGCAACAGCCCCGCCAGGGATGCCCCAGCAGAGGCCAGGGCGGGTCTAACGCAGAGAGGGGCTCGGGAGGGGCCCGAGGACCTGGAACCCTAGGATTTCTGGACCAGAGGGGAGGGCCTGGTCCCACCGGCCGCCCACTCCCAGCCCAGCACCCTTCACAGCATCCTCACTCGGATCATCCTCCTCACATCCCACCTCTGCGTTACCCCCGGGACAGGGAGCTCACTGCTGCCCACGGAGCCCTGCTTGGAGGGGGCAGTTTATTTTGTGAGAATTCTTCTCGTTACCGGAGTCTCGAGAGCATCCCAGGAGGCCTCCCCGGGCATCCCCCTGGAAAGCAGCCAGCTGGTGACCCGGGTCCAAGCCTCAGGACTCCAGAGCTCCTCTCCCAGCCCCTCCTCCCCGGCTGCCTCCCACTCAGGACCGAGTGGCTTCATGCCCGTCCCGGGGAGAGCTCAGGCCTCAGCGTGCAGCGCCGGGCCCCTTGGGGTCCAGGGCAGATATGCCTCCTGTGGGCCGGTCTGTGAACCTGCCTGGCTGGGGAGGGGGCGAGGAGGGCTGGTCCTCGGCAGGGACTGGGCTGAGCGGCAGGGCCTTTCCTGGTTTATCCAGAGCACTGAGCGCCTCGGTGCCCCGGGCCAGAGCTCCCGGACGGGGAGGCACTGGTCTGGGCACTTGTTGAGACTGACAGGATCTTCTGAGCCCTGCGACCCAGAAACTCAAAAATCAGGGGAGCCCAAGAGGGCAGATGAGTGGCCATGTTGAGGGAAGGAGGGGGCAGGGCCTTCTAGAGGGGCTGGGCTCTGCGGTCACAGAGGGAGCATACCCCTCGTACCCCTCGTCTGAGGCGGCTGGGAGGTGGCATGAAGGAGGGTTCCTGAGGGGGGCCCTGCTGGAGAAGGGGGTGCGGGTGGGGCCTCCCAACAGGCAAGCCAAGGCTCAGAGGCCGGGCAGCATCGGTATGTCTGTCATGTTTGCTAGCTGGTGTCTGTCAGCTGGAAAACCTTGGCCTGCAGCCCAGGGCCCATGGCAGGGGTGGGGGGGGGGGGGGGATGTGAGCCAAAGGAAGCTGGGGTGGGGTCCCCGTGGTGGGGGGCCTCAAATGGCAGCTGGGTGGCTGGAGGGAGCCTGGACGGCTTCTGATGGAGGAGCGGGTGATGGGCTGCCCGTCTCCATTCATCAGTGCCCTGGGTTTTTCCTGGGCATCTTCTGACCAGAGAGAGAGAGCAAAGGCAATGCCCCCCTCAGAGGACTGCTCAGAGTGGAGCGGGCGGCCTTCCCTCCGCTGGGGCTGCAGGAGGCGGTGGTGTGAGCATCCTTGGTGCTATCTGCCCCCCCCCCCCGCCGCCCCCCATGGGCTGGGCTTCAGTTATCCCCTCCAAGAAAACAGCCCCGACCCACGCCCCGCTCAGACCCTGTGGACTTTCACTCTGGGCGGACACAGCTTCGAAACGGCAGGAGGTGGGTTGGCCCAGCTGCTGGGACGGGAGGACCCGGCCGGGCAGAGCAGAGGGCTGACGGCTGCCCATGCCCGTGGCCCAGCCCCGACCGGAGCACCGCCTGGCGCTCAGCCCCCTTTACAAGTCGGGCTGGGGCCCCTGGCATCGCCCTCTGGCAGAATCCGCCCCAGACAGCAGGCCCCTGGGGGCTGGTGATACCCCCGCCCCACATCTTACAGATGAGGAACCGGGGGCTGGAGAGACGTCATTGCCTGGGTTCTAGATCCAGGTGCCCCCTGCGTGCTCTCCCCGCCCAGCAGGGCCCGTGGGGCTCCTGGCCCCGGAGAGCTGACCGGCAGGGGGCGTTGCTCCCCACTCCAAGGCAGAGTCAAAGCAGCAGAGTCGCTGGGAGAAGACCGTGCCCGACAGCAATGAGAAGGGAGGGCAGGCAGCCAGACGGGGGTGGGGGTGGGGGCGGGGGGCGGGGAGGACACATAAAAAAAAAAGGGGGGGATTAAAAAAAGGATGCACTTGGGTTTTGTGTAAGTTCCCAGCTTGCAGAACTGTTCACGTCGGTGATTCTGTTTAGCCTCACGGTGGTGCTGTGGGAGCAGGACCGGGAAGTGGTATTTTATACCCATTCCATAATGAGCCAACCTGGTGCGGCCAGGGGGTTCCCGCTGGGCTTCCCAGACCCGGGCTACTCGGATCTGCCTTTCCCAGCGGTGCTGACACTGGAGACTTTGTCGTGTCTGCTAAGGGAGGCTCGGAAAGCCCCCGCAGCCCCCGCCCTGCTTCCCAGAAGTCAGCCCGCCTGGCCTGTGGGGACCGGAGCGGACGGCCTGTGCCCTGGCTGCTGGGACACCCTGCCCACCGGCCAGCACTCCGGCTGCCCCGGTGCCTGGGCATCAGCAACAGCCTACGCGGGCGAGTCGGCTAGCGCGTGGGGGGGCGGGAGGAGCAGGCTTCTGACCCCACTCCTGGCACCTCCAACCGGCTGTGTGCCCCACGGCAAGTGACTGCCCCGCCCTGAACCTTCCTGTCCTCACCTCAGGTAGGGGTGTGAATGGGCTGACCTTGGAGCACCTTTCACGCCAAACTTCTACTGAAGACAGAGAAGTGGGCAGCAATTGGGGAAAACGTCCCATTGAATAGTTTAAATCCAACATTATTTAAAAAACAAAAAACGTGGCTAAGAGTTCCGGGAAGCAGAGTTTTCATGGCTGCCACAGCTCCCCAAGCCACGGAAATGGAGCGTCTGGGGATTAAACGGGGTCCATATTTCTGATCGGCGAGCTCACTGGCTGGGGGGTTCCAGGAGAGGGGGGCCCCACGTTCAGATGGCGGTGGCCCTCCTGCAAAGGAACCAGTTCCCTCTCTGTTCCCAGTGAAGATGGGGGAGCTGTGTGCTGGTCTCTGAGCACAGCAGAGAGGGCGCACACCCTGGAACCCTGGTCGGCAAACCGCGGCTCGCGAGCCACATGCTGCTCTTTGGCCCCTTGAGTGTGGCTCTTCCACAAAATACCACGGCCTGGGCAAGTCTATTTTGAAGAAGTTGCGTTAGAAGAAGTTTAAGTTTAAAAAACTTGGCTCTCAAAAGAAATTTCAATCGTTGTACTGTGGATATTTGGCTCTGTTGACTAATGAGTTTGCCAACCACTGCCCTGGAATTGTGGCTCCCCGTCTTTGGCCACCGTGTGTGTGTGTGTGTGTGTGTGTGTGTGTGTGTGTGTGAGTGTGCGCTCTTGCAACACTCAGAACCAAGGGCTCAGCCCCCAGAGTTGGGCTGACAGGATTCACATTCACCTCCCTCTCTCCCAACCAGGTGCCCAAAGCCCAGGGGACTTACCCCCCACCCACCAGCTTCCGCTTTGCAGCTCTAAGGGGCTGACAGCGGAACCTTCCTCCCAGGGGCTGGTGAGGAGGGAATGAGAAGCTCCCCGCTGAGCCCTCGGCAGGGCCCCCCCGGCACGTGCTCGGATAACGGGGGCTCTGATGGTTATCACTGCTGAGGCTCCATCCCGTCTCTCCCCACCAGCCGGAGACCCCGGAGCTGAAGGCCTTGCAGGACAGACTGGCGACCGCAAACCTGAAGATGAGTGATCTCCGCAACCAGGTCCAGTCTCTGAGGCAGGACCTCCGGGTGGCCCAGAAGGTACTTCAGCGCCAGGCCCAGGCCTTCCTGGCTGGGGCCGGCATCGGGACGGGGCACGGCGGGCATGACAATGGGTTCCATTCAGGACGAGCGAGGGCTTGGCCCCGTGGGCATCATGCTGCTCGCTCTGGGTCAGGCTCCAGACCCAGTCACTTCCTCCCAGCAGCCCTGGAAATAGAGCCATTGGGCGAGTGGGGTTGCTGGCTGTCCCGGGGAGCCCTGCATGCATGCCCACGGGGAGCCCACCCCGCCCTGGAGCGAGGAGGCCAGTGCTGTCCACCCAGGGAGAGTCCTTAAAGCCTGCCCTGTGCCCTGTGCACCCCCGTGGACCCTGGGTCTCTCCTCCACAAGCCACCTTGGACTTGGAAGCCCAGACCTGCCTCGTGCCCGCTGCCGTCGGTAATATTAGAAAATGAATAGGCTGTTTGTGTGTCTCAGGCCCCCTCTCAAAGGGAAAGGCTCAGGCTTGGGACGCAGGCCCAGCGGGCCCATTATTTATTTTTATTTACACAGTGAGTTCTCTGGCATTTGTCTCTCCTGCTGGAACCACTCAGATTTCCAAAACAGTGTTCTATTGTAGAAACAAGCGCCAGGGACGCGGTGCGCCCGGTCGGGTTCCCGTGACAGGCTTCAGCGGGCCCGGGCACAGGCGGAGCGTGCCGTGTCCAGCTCAGAGCTGGAGGCGGGGCCTCTGGAGCCAAACGTCCCCGACTGACATCCATCAGCCCCTCTGCCTCGCCGCCCTCAGCCTCGGCCCCTCGTCAGTGGCTTTCACCGAGGGCGTGGCCCTGTGGCCGTCCAGCATGAGCTCAGTGCTAGGTGACCGGCGAACAAACGAAGGAAGCAGGTGTCGGCCAGTTTCGTGGTTCACTCATCCCAGAATATGTCAAGAGCACGGGGCCCCCACCTGGGTGTTGTCAGCAGTTCCCTGTCGGCTCTAAGCACCCATCGCCAAGAAATGCTGGGGACGCGGGGCCTGCCGCCTTCCCGGGGAGATCTGCTCTTGGAGGGTGGGCCGCTGGCCTCTGGGGGGGAGGATGGCTGTGCAGACAGAGGCCGGGCCTTCTGGGAGCCCCGCGCACCCGCTCCGCCTCCGAACAGGCCGGGCCCTCTCTCCGGGCCACACTGAAGGCCCCGCCCTTTCCAGGTGTTGGCCAACGAGGTTGGGGAAGACGTGAACATCCAGCAGCTCCTGTCCTCACCGGGGACCTGGAGGGGCCGGGCTCAACAGATTCTCGTTTTGCAGAGCAAGGTGAGTGAGTCATCAGACTTCTCCCGGCCCTGGACAGAGGGCTTGAGATGCCCCCCGAAAGATCCACGGGGACCCACATCAGAGACGCAGGACCCCAAAAAGGCCCCGTGCAGGGCCGTCGTTTCCCATTCTCCCCAACCAGCCTGATTTTAATTTGTTACTCAGCGAACAGGCATTTATGTAACCGTGACCACGTGCCAGGCCCTGGCGCTCCGCAGAGCCAAAGCCTCTGATTTATTCGACTCCAGGCATATCCCTCCAGTTCGTGTAAACTTGCGTGACTGGTGTCCTTGTAGGCTTTTCCCAGTTTTGTCCAGATGCGTTTAGACTTTTGAACGTTTTCATACCCAGTAAAAACTCAGCTTCGTCTCCCTCTTTCTGTTCTAAACACTTGGAGCCTCCCTAAGAGGCTCAGAGGCGGGGGAGTCCGACTGCTTGGACTCCGATCCCAGCTCTCCACTCACCAGCCGTGTGGCCACAGGCAAGTTACTTCCTCTCTCTGTGCTCTGCTTTCTCATCTGCAAACCCTGGACTCCGCTTAGTGCCTCCCCCCGGGGCTGTGGGAGGACCGAAGGAGGCAGGGTGTGCCACGCGTTCAGCACAGCGCCAGGCCCGGGGCAGCGCTGGACCGGGGTTAGCTGTGCTTCATTTCCCCTTTTTTTGCCTCCAAACCAAGAAACAGCAGCAGGTGTGTAACTACCACAGCTGCCGAGCACTCTGCCCTCATCCCAGGGACTTCAGGGTCACAGCACCTGGGTGGCTTTTACCCCCGGGGTCTCCCGTGGGATCCTTGAAACCAACCCGAGGAGGGAAAGGCCCTCGAAAAACTATAACTAATGACCAGTGTGTGGGGGGGCCCTTGGGGGTTCAAGAGACTCGCGTCTGAGTGTGGCCTGAGTCGATGGGTCTACAAGTTCTGTGACCTTGGGCAAATCGCTTCTCTGTGCCTCAGTCTCCCCACCTGGAAAATGGAGGTGACAGTCCTTTCCTCATGGGTCGTTGTGGGTTCAGTGAAATAACGTCTGTAAAGCACAGTGCTTGGACATAATAAGCACGCCACACAGTCACTATCGTTGTTGTTAAGGTGCGTAAATGAACTTTTAAAAGTAGTCCCGTGCGCTTTCATGCTTAATGGAATCACCACACAATGCCACGCGAGGGCGTGGACCTGCGCTTTCACGGCCTCACGGCTACCCTTTGCCAGTGAGCCTGGTGAATTTTGCTGCCCCGCCCCCCCCGCCCCCACCCGCTCAGGTTTACCCAACATTGTTCCATCATTTATGTTACGTCGACATGGGAACCAGGGTTAGAAGGACCCTAGGAATGATCCACTCCAGCCCCCGTGTGGTAAAGCCACCTACTTGCCACTTGCCGAGAGCCTATGAGAGCTGGACCAGGGCTGCGGGCTGCCCCTGGGCCGCCGTAGTATTGCCCAAAGCACTTGTTTACCACCCGGGTCCCAAGGCCCTGCCCCTGGAGCTCTGACTTGTTGGTCCGGAGGGGGCCCCAGGATTTGTCATTCCAAGAAGCATCTTGGGGATTCCCGGGCTCAGACACGGTCAGGGTATATATACCCTTAGGGCCCTGTCACAGACGAGAGACCTGAGATTCAAGAAGTTACGTGAGGCTCTGAGCTGGTCTCTCAGCCTCCAATCCCTGCCCTCCCTCTGCGGCATCTCTCGCACTTGGCCGGGAACCCGGGGCCGCCCGAGGAGCACCCCACGTCTTGGGTGGTCTGTCTGTCAGAGTTCTTCTTGTTCTGAGGTCCTCTGTCCTCTCCCTCCCAGGTTCCTGGGGCTACACCTCTGCTTCTCGGCCCCAAGGCCCTCGGCGATGGGGTGATCGTTCTCATCTACTTTGATGCTTCCCCTTCCCAAGCGAACCCTCTCTAGCGTCTTCTCTTGTTTTGCTCAAGGTGCCACCTCAGATCCCTCCCCTCCCCAGCCCCCCTCCTATGGGGCTTCCACACCCATCTGGAACTGTGGTGTCCTCTGCCCGGTGGGGTCCCCCGCCACCCCTCAGGGTGGCCCTCCGAGCAGTCGAGTCTGACTGCAGACCGGCTGTGGAACAGCGAGTCTTACCCCCCTCAGGTTCGAGAGCTTGAGAAGCAGTTGGGACAGACCCAGAGCCAGTCTGTGGGAGCAGCCATCGACGAGCTGTCCGTCTGTCCCGACCCAAGGAAGCTGACGGCACAGGAGAAAAACCTGCTGAGGATCCGCAACCTGGAAAGGGAAAAGCAGGAAGGCTGGGAGGTAATGCACGCCCCGGGGAGGTCGGTGGGGCCTGGAGATCATGACACCCCTGCAAGGACCCGGAGGCACCCCTTAGAGGCAGGAGACCCCGGGGGTTGGGGTCACCGCTGTGTATGTTCCTCACAACCTGAGATCAGCTCGAGCCGCCTGACGGGTCCTCAGGCAGAGCCCATTTCGTGAACTTTGGTGGCCCCGTCCTGGCTGACGGGGAGGTTTGGATCTGAAACGTCCATTGTAAAAGGAGAGGGCAAGTGTCCCGGCCCCAGACGTGTGATGGGCCCAGATGGCCTTAAAGGAGCAGCGCTGGGGCAGGTGGGCAGCCTGGTATCAACCCCAAGGCCCGCATCATGGAAGCACAGCTCCTCTCTTACCCCAGCTCAGGCGGGGGTGGGGTGGGGACCACCCCTGGAGGAGAGCCAGAGGTGGCCCGAGGTGGCCAGTGCATTTCCTCTCAGCCTGACTCTGGCAGAGCTGGGCAGCTCCTGGGCACGTGTGAGCTTGAGCCGAGGAAGGAGGGCTGGCATCCACGGGTGCCCTCTGCCCTGTGCTCGGTCGGGCAAGGGCTGGAGTTCGGGCCCCGGCTCCACTGACTTGCTCTGTGGCCTTGGACAAGTCCCCTTCCCATTTGGGCGTCGTCTCCCAGTGAGCGGGAGCGAGGGACCAGGTGTGCCGGAGGGCCCGCTCAGCCCTGCCCGGGACTGCGCTTTCTGGTTCCAGAAACTGGCTGCTGAGCGGGACGCCCTCCAGAGAGAGCTGGAAGAGCTGAAGAAGAAGTTTGAGGGCGTGAGGTCCCGGAACAAGGTGCTGTCGAGCGAAGTGAAGACCCTCAGGAGTCAAATGGGGACCCTCGTGGAGAAGGGCCGGCATGACGACGAGCTCATCGATGCCCTCATGGTACGGCCCCTCCCAGACACCTGTGATCCGGCCCCAGCCCCAGCCCCGGCCCCTGTGAGCCCTCACTCCCCCACAAATGCCACCTGCATGACCCAGCAGCCCATTGCCTCCAGATGCTCCCCCAGGGGCAGGAGCAGCTCAGAAGCTGCCCAAGGGCGTCTAGAGGTCACGGTGTCTGAGACGGATGTCAGGCACAAGCCACCAGGCCTGTGGGCGCCAAAGGAGAAAGAAATGGGTGAGGGCGGAGGAGTAGGATGACACCTTGGGTTATTTTTCATCAGGGAATGGGAGGGACAGCTGAGGGGCCAGCACAAACCCTTGTCTGTGTGGCAACACGGAGCCCCTCCCCTCTGGGCCCTGGGGGAGCAGTGTATAATGGTTAGTCCCCAAGATAACCCCGAGGGTCTATATTACACCCCGGTTTCACAGACGGGAAACTAAGACTCCAGTTGGCTAGATAAGTCACCCAAGACCGCACAACCGAGTCAAAACCAGGCTTATCTGACTGCGAAGCCTTCTTTGATGAGCAGCCGCGCCGCACTGCGGCCCTGACCCCAGCCTGGCCTGTTCTTTCTGGGGCCTGCGGCACCCCCGAGTTTTGACTCTGAATTCCAAGTTGTGCCCTAGGTGGTCATGCCTGGTTGACCGGGGTACCTGGGGGAACTGATGCAGGCGTAGGCACCGCCCCCCAGTCCATGATCATTTCCCCAGGGGGGTGGGGGGGTGGGCGGGCCACAGGAGACTGAGATCCGGCCTGCCTCTGGGGACACCTCACTGTGTGATCCTAGGCCAGTTGCCTTCCCGCTCTGAGCCTCAGCCCCCTGTTTTGAAATGAGGGGCGGGGCTGGCTGTCCTCTGAGGGCCCCGTGTGCCACCATTCTTTGTCACTGAAGGTGGCCTGATGAGAGCTGCAACCCAGCCCCGCCCCGCCCTGCCATTCGCCAGCAGTGCCCCTGGGCTCTCCGAGCCCCGTTTCCCTCCACTGTGAGGTGAGGACAGCAGCCCCCTCCTGTTCCGCGTCACCAACAGGGTCCTTCCTGGCCCGGAGGCAGGACACTCAGGGGGATGGGGCCTCCGGCAGGTGCTGAAGGATTCCTGGTGAGGGTGCCAGGACTGCCTGCAAGGGCGGTCTCCCAGCAGAGGGGGATAAGTTTTTGTTTTGCCTAAATGTCCCCCCCGTGCCCCCGCCCCCCGCACTGGCTGAGGGGCCGCCATCTGAGCTGCTTTCTGTTGTCCCGAGAGCCCCTTGGCCGTCCTTGGCCCCGATCTCAGGGAGAAGCAAGTTGAGAGGAGGAAAAGGGCATGGCCCCCACCTGCCCGAGTGCTTTCCTAGGGACACAAGTGTCCCAGCTAGGTCCCTGCAGACACAGGGAATGGTGGGTTGCTGGTGGTGGTGGTGGTGGGGAGGGTCGGAGGGTCGGTCGCCCCTTGTCCTTCCTTACCCAGGGGCCATGGCTGACCCTCGCCTGCCCTCCTGCTCGGCCCCCCAGGTCCAGCTGAAGCAGCTGCAGGAGATTCTGGGCAGCCTGAGTCTGCAGGAGGAAAAGACGCGAGCCTCCCAGCACCGCCTGGACCAGCAGCTCAACAACGAGGCTCAGCAGAGCAGCAGCCTGGTCGCCCAGCTGCAGGCCATGGTGGCTGAGCGGGAGGCCAAGGTGCGGCGGCTGGAGTTGGAGATTGGGCAGCTCAGCGTGCAGGTGAGCAGGGCCCTGGCTCAGCCCAGCATCCATTTCCTGTTCCTGGCGGGTCCGAGCACCATCCAGAGACTTCTCAGCCCCGCCCACATCCTTCTACCTGCCTTTGTTCAGGTGGCAGCGCATCCTGCCTGGGGCCACCCCCTGGCTCCCTGCTTCCACCTGCGCGCGCCCCCTCCCCCCGCCCCCCCTCATTCTGCACACACCTGTCCTCTCTCAGGTACACACCTGATTGTCTCCCTGCTCTGCCCAAAACCTGTCCCTGGCTCCCCATCACCCTGTCCTCACCCAGTCCTCAAGGGCCCAGGCTCCTTCCAGCTCATCCCCTCCTCCTCATGACCCAAGGTGGTGGCTGGAGTGCAGCCTTCACACTCACAGTCCAGTAGCAGGAAGCGACACTTCCTCAGCCAGCTGGCGGGCACCGTGTGACCAGCTCTTGCTGCCACCCCTCCTGCGCCTTCTCTTCACCCTTCCTGTCCCTGCACGCTCTGGCCACAGCGATGCCATTCAGCTGCTCACTCGGCCCTGCTCTCTGCCCACCCCAGGCCTGTGCGCATGCCTGAAGCTCACGCCTTCCCTTTCCTCCCCCACACCCTGCCTGGCCAGCTGCCTCTCAGCCTTTAGGTCTTACCTAGTATGAGCCCCTCTGGGAAGCTCCAGGGCCCCCGTTCTCTGTTATGTACCCCTCCTCCTGGGCACCCTCCGAACGCCCTGTGCATCCCCAAGCCAAACCCGTCACACTGCGCCATCATTTTCCAGTTTTCTCCCCTTGAGGAGACACAGACCATAGTAGCATCATCGCGGCAGATGCTCAGGAAGGGCATCTCAGACATGAGCTCCGGAAGATACGCTGCCTTGGCCGACCGCTTGCGGGTGCGGCCTGGGCTGCTAGGAGTCAGGCCCGAGGGCTCTGTGGCCCCCTCCTGTGGTGCTGAGGGTGCTGGGGGCAGGGGCTGTGGTGGCCGCTGGGGAGGATTCCTGGACATCCACACAGGTTTCCCGGTGACGGGAGCCCCTCAGCCAGCTTGACCGGCGCAGCCAAAGGTGTGTCTCAGAGCATCCCTGCCCTCAGCCCCCGGCTGGTGCTGGCAGGTGGCCATTCCTCTCCAGAGGCAGGGCGGCCTGGGCCACAGGACCGGCTGTGGTAAAGCCCCGGGCGGAGGCACAGCCAGCGGGAGGAGGAAGGCTTGGGGACAGTATGTGTGGTAGTGAGTGGGGGCACACAGGGCGTTCCAGCATCCCCACCTCAGCGCTCTCCGGGCTCTGGGCACACAAATGGGGGCTGAGGGCTGACCCTTCCCTCAAAGGTCACCAGCCGGCTGGGGGCAAGCACTGCCCACCAGACAAGTTTTCTCAGAACGGGTGGGGCTGCCCACTCCTTGCTGACCTCCTGCTGGGGTCCTTCAGGCAGGCCTCACCGCTATCCAGAGGAGGGAGAGGCGGGGAGGGATGGGGGCCGGCTGCCTCTCTGGCTGCAGGTGTCTGGAAGTTCCAAGAGTCTCCAGCTGGCGGCGAGGGTGGGGTGGCCGAGAGCGAGGGGCCCTCTCAGGACGTCAGCCTCTGATCGCCCGCAGGCTGTGCCTACCTTTGGGACCAGAATGTGGAACAGCTCTCTGGCCCAGTCCGGCCTCGCACCGGGGGCAGCTCCCTTCTGAAGAGAGGCATTATTCAATGTCATTATCATGCAAGGAGCGCCGGCACCAAACAGGCCTCGCGTCTCACTCCTGAAAAGAAGCCTCTTTCACGTCCCCTGAAAGGCCCGGAACCAAGCCAAGGCCCCCTCCTGCCGGCCCGGGCCCCGGAGCCAAACCCTGAGAATCGATCCCGTGTCTGTTCCCTGCAGTATCATCGGAATAAAGGCGTGAGCGAGGGGTCCAGTCGGTCCGAGGTCAACCCCGCCTCCACCGAGGTCCCGGAGGACCCGGGCCTGGCCAAGTCCCCGGCCTCGGCCTCGGCAGGCGATCGCGGCAGGCTCAGATCCCCTCGGTGAGCGGGCCGTGGGCTGGAGGGGGGGCGGGAAGTGAACGGTAGGGATTCAGAGGAATGGAGGCTGCTGCTGCCTCTGCTGGGAATCTGGCGATGGCTGTGGCGGCGCCCTCCCAGCACGTGGGCCTCTCCTGCCCCGCTGGCCCCGCATCTGCTTGAAGGGCACTGAGGCCCAGGCCCCGTCACGTCCGGAGCCTGCGGGTGCAGCTCCCTGCACCGTCCTCTCGGGACTCACCTGCTTCTAGAACCCACAGCACAGACCTGTGCTCGATGGTTCGAGGCTCTGATGTCTCCCGTTTTCTTGTTTTGAGCAAGAGCTCTCTCCAAAGGAGAGCAGCCAGGCCACTGGCTGCTGCAAGGGCCAGCACTGGCCACCTCCTCGGGGCTCCGGGCCCTGCTAGCCCCTGCTCCCCGCCCAGCCGGTGAGGCCCCGCGGGGCCAGCCTGCCTCCCCCCGGTGACGAGCCCCTTCTGCCTCCACACAGCTCGGTGACCAGCCTGGGCCACACACTCGTGGAATCTGCTCCCACGTGGCCTTCCCCGCCCAGTCCTCACGGGGCCTCACCCAGGTAAGAAGCCAGCATCCCCGGGCCCTCCCAGTCCTGCCCATCCTTGACTCAGCCGGGATTGCCGTCCCGTGAAAAGGAGGGGAAACCGAGGCCAGGCCAAGTCTGGGAACTCTCCCAAGGCGACATAAGGACGTGGAGGGCAGGGAGGACCTGGAGCGCCTTGTCCAAGGTGAGAGGCTTGGAACCAGTCCTGGCCTCTGACTCGCAGTCCAGTGTCCCTGCTCCTGCAGAGAGAACAGGAATCTTGCAGGGCCCAGGGCCCAGCCCCTCCCCTTGTCTTCTCCTGCCCGCTGAGAAGCAGCCTCTGGGGGAGAATTTCCATCATATGCCTTCCCTCTTTAGGGCCCTGACAGCCCCTCCTTCCCCTCCTCCTCCTCGGTGATAGAATCCAGCCTTGTTCTCAGATGGGCTCTTTGTTCTTCCTGCCTGCTCACGGACAAAGGGTGGCTTTGTCCTGCCTCTGAGCCCTGCCCACTGTCCCCTGGAACCATGCCCCTGCTGCCAGCCCCTCCCCCACCCCACCCCTCAGGCAGGTCAGCTCAGGTTCCGGTCCAAGCCGCTGAGAGGGTCTCTAGGCCCACCTTTGACTTGCTGGGCAATTTGGTCCTCTCAGGGCTTCCGTTTCCCAGGAAGTGCCCGAGACACTTCTGGCCTGGCATCTGGCAGCACGGGAACCATGGCCAAGGCCAGCCCTGCAGCTGCCCCGCTCAGCAGCCTGGAGTCACAGGCACGTGAGGGGGGAGGGGGCCAACTCGGAGCCAGGGGGCTCCCACCACAGTTCTCCTCCTGCCCCAGAGAAGGACAGGCTCTGTCTCCGAGGCTGTAGTCACAGTAGGAGGATCGGGGAGGTGGACAGGATGACTTCCCGAGGTCCCTTCCAGGCCTGTGTGGCTGCGACCTTGGCATGCCCCAGGGATGCAGGGGGCATGTGCTCATCGCCGTGTGCTCCTGGGCCGCCCAGCCTGCTGGTTCTCAAGCCGGTTTCTTGCACATGCAAATGTTTGCTGAACCTGACCACGTGCGGGCCCTGCCTTCATGGAGCTTGCAGTCCCTTCCCATCAGCGGCAGGACGGGTGTGCGTGGGACGGGAGTGACCCAGAGAAGGTTTCTATCAGGGACGGCGTGGAGACTGGCGGGGTGCCTGGAGTAAGGCAGGGTGCTCCCCCACATGGGAGATCAAGGAGGTAGCTAGAGTAGGGCTTTCCAGACCGTGGTGCTCACAGGATCAGCTGGGCCCTGCCAGGTTAGATGTGGGTTCTGAGTCCGCGCCGGTCTGGGCCAGAGACTGGGATCCTGCACTTCCAACCAGCTCGCAGGCGATGCCCCGGCTGCCGACTCGGAGACCACACCCTGAGCAGAGCAGCAAGGCCTTGGTCAGAGCATGGAGCCTGCGTCTTCAGGGACCCCCCACCCTGTGCAGAGGGACCACCAGGACCCAAAGACGGGAGAACCTGCCCAAGACCACAGAGCGCCAGCCTCTGGGCTGGCCTGTCTGTGTCCTGTGATGCTGGGCACAGCCAGGGTCACCAGGGTCTCACTGGGAAAGGTGAAGGCACGTGGCCTCTGGGGGGTTGGGGTGAGGCCGAGCTTACCTTCTGTCCTGACCCCGGCCACGGGGGAGGGCTGGTAGGCAGGCCCAGTGGTAAGGAGGGAAGCAGTGATGGTCCGGATCAGGGCTGGAGAAAACGGACCCGCTCATAAAGCCACCTGTCCGGGCTCTGGCAGAGTGGGCTGGGCTTGGGACCAAGCCAGGATGTGTGAGAGGGCTGGGGCAGGCTGGCATTGGGCAGGGAGGCCAGGCCCCAGGCCACACAGGTACCCAGAACAGCCCAGGTCCCCAAAAGCCAACTACTGTGGACGCCAGACTTATTCCAGGCCCCTGTGGGGGATTGGATGAACAGAGGTGCCCTGGTGGGGCCTGGGGGGGCCTGGTGTGGAGCCGGCTCCGTGAGGCCTGGAGACCTGAGCAGGGCCAAGAATGGTGGCTGAGGAGCAGCCAGGGGTGGAAGACCAGGGGCCAGCGGGGACTGGGGTGGCTTCCTCCTCTCTGGCCATCTCTGAGGACCCCTGAATATCCATCAACTCTGCCACCATCGTAGTACGTCTTCAGGTAACCCCTCAAATGACCTCATCCTGCCTTTGTCCTGGTCCCCAGGTTCTTGGACTCCCCAGAACACAAGGGCTGGCAGGCCCAGGTGACAGAGCTCAAGGCTCTCTGGCAGGCCACCGAGGTGGAACGCAACCGGCTCACCGAGTTTGTCACAGTCCTGCAGAAACGGTAACACCTGGGCTCCGGGACTCCCTTTCACGGGCCTACCTGGGTCGGGGGTGCACAGCCTGGCCAGGCCTCGTCTGTGACTGGGTCCACGTGACTGGGGAGTTTGGCTCCCACAGTGTTGGTCCAGGGCATTCCCAGAAACAGCTCATGTCCCCACACCCAGTGCCCACACCCTTGGGGCCCTGTCGTCACACTGGTTTGCCCTGTCCTACGAGGCTGTTGCAGGCAGGTGGACCCCAGGTGGGGGTCTCAGGGAGAGGCTCCCTGGGGTAGTGAAATCAGTCCATCGACCACCAGTGGTTAAAATCTGCGGTGAGTGTGGCGCTATCTGGGCGCCATCGGAGGCTAGACTGGTGTCCGGGATTACAGAGGGAAAGAGAGCAGCTGGGAGCTCCGAGCTGGGACCTCTCCGGGGAGGCGAGGGGAGCGTGTGGCCCGAGGCGGTGGACCAGGAGGCACGGTTTTCTCCAAGGGGTTGTTGACAGGTTTCCATTCAGATAAATCAGTGCTCCTCACTCAAGTGACCCTTTGGCAAGAAATGCAGGTGCCCTGGCCAACACATGGCCTACCCATGTGACCTCCACAGTGCAACTATAAAGGACATCACTGAGTTTCCACCCTAACAGGCCGTATCACATGTCAGTGAGGGCGCTTTGGTGACAGGCGACAGAAACCGATTCTGGCCAAGCGAAGGGAAAGGCAGGCATTTGGAGGGTGCTGGCAGACTCCAGGCACAGAGCAGGAGAGAAGCTCGAGAAGGTCCAGGAATCTTGGTAGCGGGGACCTGGGGTGGTCTCCCCTGGGCCGCTGGAACGAAGGCCCGATGGCTTTCAGTTCTAGTGCCCGTGGGTTCTGGCGGGGAAGGTCTTCAGGCGTCCTCAAACTACGGCCCGCGGGCCACATGCGGGTGTTTTTGCCGTTTTGTTTTTTTACTTCAAAATAAGATATGTGCAGTGTGCATAGGAATTTGTTCATAGTTTTTTTTAAACTATAGTCTGGCCTTCCAACGGTCTGAGGGACAGTGAACTGGCCCTCTGTTTAAAAAGTTTGAGGACCCCTGGTCTAGCTGGCCTAGGTCACTCTTGTGTCCCTCCCTGGACACGGGCCAGGCATCTTGACTGGAAATACCTCCAGGTACTCACAGCTGGAGGAGGGGCAGCGTGTTAAAGGGAAAAAGAGAAGCCCTGACCGGTTTGGCTCAGTGGATAGAGCGTCGGTCTGTGGACTGAGGGGTCCCAGTTTCAATTCCAGTCAAGGGCATGTACCTTGGTTGCAGGCACATCCCCAGTAGGGGGTGTGCAGGAGGCAGCTGATCGATGTTTCTCTCTCATCGATGTTTCTAACTCTCTATCTCTCTCCCTTCCTCTCTGTAAAAAATCAATAAAATGTATTTTTTAAAAAAGAGAAAAAAAGAGAATATAGTTACCAAAGGAGCAAGGGGTGCTGGGAAGTAGTCAATGGATGGCCACCACCTTAGCGGCAGGAAGTGATCAGCATTCATTGCTGACTTTTCCTGCAGTCCGCAGGGAGGATCTGATTTTCAGACATGCTCAGGTCTGTGAGAAAAGTGACAGTAATTCTTTTTCTATCATGGAAATGCAATGGGAGAAATATACCCATTCAGGCTTTCTCTCCCATTTCCTTGGAGTCGCACCTGAGTGTTGGGGGTTTTGTGAACCAAGGTGACTCAGTTAACTGCTTCCGCAGCAGAAACCGCCCCACGCGTAATGGCTTGTGGAAGTTCTTAGGTCGTGAAAGTGCGCCTCCAGCACGGCGCTGCTGTTGTTTCTGTGGCGCTCTTGGGGTTTCAGTGGTCTCTGCTTGGTCATTTATGCTAATTTATTGGTTTGGGGTTTCCTGAGCACACAAGTGCTGGCCTTGTTTTCATTTTCCTCATGATCAGTGCTCTGTCCCCCACTGAGGCCCTGGTGGACTGCGAGCGTCCTTACCGCTTCCCTGGCTCGTAGAAGGAGAGTGTCTCAGTCCAGAATTACGCAGAGAACTCGCTCGAAGCTCGCTGCCTTGTCTGAGCCCAAGTTCACGTCTTCTGCTCTCACCCTGGCTTACGAGATTGGAAGTTTTACTGTGACAAAGATATAACTTATTGCAAAGAGACTCCTTTTCCAACCACCCCCCCCCCCCGCCACACCCATTTCCCATTCCTCACAGAAAAGATCTGTTAGGCCCTAGCCAGTTTGGCTCAGTGGATAGAGCATTGGCCTGCGGACTGAAGGGTCCCGGGTTTTATTCCCGGTCAAGGGCACGTGTCTGGTTGCGGGCTCGATCCCCAGTAGGGGGCATGCAGGAGGCAGCCGATCCATGATTCTCTCTCATCATGGATGTTTCTCTCTCTCTCTCCCTCCCTCTCCCTTCCTCTCTGAAATCAATAAAAATATATATTTTTTAAAAAGAGAAAAAGAAAAGATCTATTAGAACTTTCAAAATGTTTTTTCTGTACATCCAAAAATATTTTTGTGTATATATATATGTGTATATATGTGTATCTGTAGATGCACACACATAAATAATTAATTAAAAGGTGGACTCACACTATGCACATCTTTACATGTTTGTGGGAGTATATCCGTGTTATAAACCTCTAATAGTGGGATCTCTGAATCAAAGAATATGCACATTTAAAATGTTCACAAGTAATGGCAAATTATGTATATGGTATTATGTATATAATGTGTAATATTGATCTTCCTAGAGATCTTATATCATTTGTATTAAATTCACTCCTTGATAGGGGGAATCTCCTCATCTGAGTATTCTTTATCCCTATCCCAACAGTTACAGTCCTCGTGAAAGCAAAAATTTTTAACATCAAAACATTCACTCACTAATGACTTGGTAGTCATCCCTTCCCATTGCCATTCAGTCCATTTGGTCAAACGCTCGAAATAGAATGAAAATCAATTACAAAGTAAAAAGGGCGGGTCTTTAAAAATATCTGGAGTTTCATGAGGTTGGTGCACATAGTGTTGGGGAGCTGCTAGGACCAAAGCCATTGGCAGATGAGAGTCTAACCTCCTCAGCTCAGCTACTGATCAAAGAAGAAGCAATTAGCCACGTGTGGTTTGACCACTTACATGTGGCCAGTGTGACTGAGGAACTGAGTTTTTAATTCTGTCTAATGTTCATTTAGCTACACATGAGCATTATGCTGGCAGCCATGGTGCTGACCAGCACAGCTCTCTCATATTCCATCGAACTCCCTGGTATGAATATGTTAGTTACCACTTATTCTCTTTCCCCTGTTCATGGACCTTTAGGTTGTTTGAGATTTTTTTGCTTTTGCAAATAAAGTTTTAAGGAACATGCTTGAACAAGTTGTGTTAAGAGACTGTAGACTGTGTTCGTGTACTGTTTGGTGTTAGTAGTTTGTACTTTTCAAAATTGTCACCATTCAGTTCCTTCTTGACTCGTCACAAGGGTGCAAAGACCAGTTCCTCCAACCCTGAGCATTTCCCGGCAGCCACTCTGATCTGCATGTGTGTCTGTAACCTTTGCCTGTCTCAATCTCAGCGCGTCCCGGCCTTCCAGCTGAGCCTTGAGTGTCACCAAAGTCGCCAGTGCCACCACACCTTGCCACAGGAAGGACTTACCTCCAGCCCCAGTGAGGTCAAACAAGTCCTTCATGAGAAATAACCAAATAGCAAGGCCTTCCAGGCCCACGAATTCATGCCAGGCATGTAGAAGATAACAATAGTAATAGCCATAAATGATAATAAGCAGAAGGCAATCACTAAACCCAAGAGAAGCAACAATTAAGAAAGGAAATGTAACCATGACATTTCTAATGCAACCCCCTGGGGTAGACAGGATTGGGTCCCCCTCTGGGGCCAAAGGGACTTTGCAAATGTCATTATTGTTATGGACCCCAACATAGGAACATTATCCTGGATTACCAGGGGGCCCAGTGTAATCACTTGAGCCATTAAAAGCAGAGACATTGCTCCAGCTGGGTCTGTCGGAGAGACGCGGCAGAAGCCCCAGAGATTCAGCGCGTGATGAGAGTATCCGGCTGGCTCAGAAGAGGGAGGGGCCACGTGGCCTCTCAAAGGTAATGACCCCGCCAGCAACCAGCAGGAGACGGGAGCTCAGTCCATCCATTGGAACTGACTTCTTCCAACAACCCCAATGAACCGGGCAGCGGATGCTCCCCCAGAACCTCCAGGGACCAGCCCAGGTCCGCCAGCACCTTGGCTCTGGCTCGTGGAACCTGGAGCAGAGACACCAACGGAACCTGCCGAACCCTCTGACTTAACAGAACTGTGAGCTAATAAACTCGTGTCATTTTAAGCTGTTACGTTTGCGGACCATTTGTTACAGCAGCGACAGGAAACCAATACACCACCTCATATCGATTCAGCCAAGACAGGGGAGGTGGAGAGGTGACGCTCGCTCGGTCCTAAGAGGAGGGAATTGAAGTAAAACTAAATTCTCACGTTGCACAGCCGGAAGTCAAACGATTGTATTTAAACCTTAAAAGGAGAGGCATAGCGCTGGCTGGGTAACTCAGTTGGCGAGAGGGTCGCCCTGATACGCCGCCGAGGTTGTGGTTCAATCCCCAGTCAGGGCTCATAAGAAGAAGCACCAGTGAACGCATAAACAAGTGGAACAACAAGTCTCTCTCTCTCTCCCTCCCTTCCTCCCTCTCTCTAAAGAAATAAAACATAAAACATGGCCGCATAAGCATCTGTGGAAACAAGGCAGTAAGTAGTCAAAGCAGCAGCTAGACGTGTTCAAGGTGGTTGCTGCTGGCGAGCAGGCATTGGGAGTGAGGAGGTGCAGATGTCCTCGGAGGGAACGGGTGCGATAGGGATTTTAAACGCACGTTCCCGTGTCACTGCATCAAACGTAGAGCCCGTTCCACCGCCGCCCGCCCATGTAAGACGTGCCCACCTCTCTGGGAGCCAGGGAGTGCGGCAGCCCCTCGTCTCGCCCCCAGGGTGGAGGAGAGGGACGGCCGGCTTCTGGAGGCCCAGAGGAGGCTGCAGGAGGAGCGGCAGCGCAGCGTGGTGCTGGAGCAGCACCTGGGGAGGATGCACCTGGAGCCCGGGAGGACGGCCTCTCAGAGATCAGCCTCCAGGAGCAAAACAGGTAGGGCTGGCCCCGGGGCCCAGGGCGGGGCGGGGAAGCCTGGCGGCTAATGGAGGAGCCAGCCAGCAGCCCGGAGAGGAGACTGTGGGAAGCAGAGGCTCCATCAGGGTGGGCTCTGCCTGTCCCTGCTGCCCCCTGTCCTCTGTCCCCGCCTCCCAGGCAGACCCAGGAGCCCCAGAGTGCCTTCGCCCCAGGTGGCCCTGGCCCAGCTCACCTGTGAGCCCTTAGCGGAAGGTGGCAGTGCCCTGGCTGGATGCCCTCAGCCACCACCCCAGCCCAGCCCTCAGCCCTCTGTCCTGAGCTGACATGGGCGTGGAGCAGAGCTGGCCTGCTGGGAGCCAGAGCAGCAGGCCGACCAGCAGAGGACCCGTTCTGCCCCCAGCAGTCATCAGCTCCGCGAAGGGCCTCTCCTAGGCCTGGGGACTCCTGTCACGTGCCCCACCATCCCCACACTCGGCTTCCCTCTCATGGCCTAAGGTCGCTTCCCGCCAGCAGCACGGAGGGGAGAAGGGAAGGGTTCAGCCTGCTCCTCGCCTTGGAGGGAGCGAACCTGAGGTTGCTGTCACTTCTGCTTCCATGGCCTTGGCCAGGTCCTCTCCTAGGACCACACCCAGCTGTGGAGGGCGTTTATTGTCCTAAACCAGTGGTCGGCAAACTGCGGCTCACGAGCCACATGCGGCTCGCGAGCCACGGTTTGCCGCTCTGTTGACTATTGAGTTTGCCAACCACTGGGATAGGGGCTTAATCACAAGGAACAACAACTGCCAGTAGTTATTGGAATCGAAAGTCTAGGTCAGTGGTCGGCAAACTCATTAGTCAACAGAGCGGCAAACCGCGGCTCACGAGCTGCATGTGGCTCATGAGCCGCGGTTTGCCGACCACGGCCCTAACCCAAAAGGTCTATGGCTCTGACACAGTGTTTCTCAAGGGACAGCTTCCAGCCAGCAGCATTAGCGTCTCATAGGGCTGGGTCGAGCTGGGGGTGCAGGATGCCAGAGCCAGAAGCCTTTCTGGGGTGGCTGACTCCCGGCGGGGGTCGGGGGGGCGGTGCGGGGAGTCCAGTGTGGAGGGCTGGGCCTGCCTCCCTCGGACATCCCATCCCAACCCCTCGAGGCTCTGTCCCCACTGCCCTGCCTCTCAACACCCCAGTCCTTCCCCCTCCGTCCCCCAGCCCAGGACCCTCAGACCTTTGGTGCCAGCCCAGACGGGATCAGGACGGAGACACAGAGGGGAGTGTGCCCTTCTCCCCGCTCTCGCCAGCCGGGCCCAGGGCTCGGGCCTTCCGGTGCTGCTGAGGACCCAGGCTGAGGAAGGTCCTGGCTCTTAGCCTTGCTGACCCCCTGGGCCCTCAGGAACAGGCCCCCCAGGATGTGGTGTCTCCGGGCCTGAAGCTCACCTCCCGCTCAGCAGCCAGGCTCCCAGCCTAGGAGGGCTAAACACACTGCTTTGATCCTGGCCAGACCGTGAGGGGCCGCTGCCGGGGAGGGAGAAAGTGCCCCTGTGGCCTCTGCCACCCGCTGGCCTGTGGCACTGGCAGGGCAGCCCCCAGTCAGTAAAGGGAGGAGCCCCGATCCTGGGGTTTGGCCCCTCATGACAGTTTCAGTCCAGTGAAGAAGGGAGACGAGAAACAGATAAAGCAGTAAAAGACATGGTAGGTTAGGTGCTGTGGCTTGAGGCAGAGGGAGCAGCTGCTCTCTATGGGGCGGCCGGCAGAGATGGTGGGAGTGGGAGGAGGCACAGGGGTACTCTGAAAAGGCACCCCGCTGGGAGCTCAGCTGGAGGCCTGGAGGAACCACAAGGAGGCCGTGAAGCTGGAGCAAGTGAGGGCAGGGACTATGAGGTGACGTCAGAGAAGCCGTGGGTGCTGAGGAGGTGGTCCGACCCACATGTGTGCATTCACTCAGGCCTCACGAAGTTCTAGAGGCGAGAACTATTGTCCTCATTTTACAGGTGAGGAAAGCAGCTCAGAGAGGTTGATGGTTTACCTGAGGCCACACAGCAGGGGGTGAAAGCCAGGTCTGCTGATGCCAGGTGATTTCCCCTGAGCCCATCGCCCTGAGGACCACACAGCCTGAGGGCCTTGTCAGCACAGAGGTTTTCTGATGCTGTTGACGGTGCCCAAGCTCCCCACCAGCTGGGCTTTGATTTCTCTTTGTGAGCCCAGCCATGGTCCCTGATCCCAGCCACCCTGGACCCTCTGTATGTATGGATGGATGGAGCTGCTGGCCGGGATGGGCCCTAGAGGAGGGGACCCAGTGGTAGGAGGGCATCAGATGAAGTGACTGCCTAGACTCAGGCTCAGCCCGCAGGCCAGGCCTCAGGCCCCACTGCCTTCCAGAAACTTGTCAAGTACAAAGATGGACAGAGGAACTAGAGGAACCACAAAGCCGGGGCTATAGCAGAGGCCAAAGCCAGTGTCCAGGGGAATGCAGCGCAGGTATCAGGGAGGGCTTCCGGAGGGAGGCAGGCCTTGCCAGCACCTTGAAGGAATTCTAATGTTTCAACAAGTGGAGAAGCAGGAAGTGGACAGTCGGGGGGTGGAGAAGGAGAGTGTTCACACAGGGCCGTGGCTTCGTCACAGAAAGTGGATGCTGCTGCCCCACAGGTCTGCCCACCTCGAACACCAGGCACAACCCAAATGGGAGAGAGAAGAAGGACCCGCCTTTCACCCAGCTCTCCAGCATGCCCGTGGAATCCCAGATGGAGGAGATGACCACCAGGTGCCCTGCCCTGTCTCCCGGAGGGTGGCATGGTCTGGGTGGAGGTGCTTAGCTGGGCAGAAGGGTCACGTCCCTCCCCTTTGACGTCTGCTTGTCCAGAAGGCTGGCCCCGCCGAGCCGCGGGCGGGAGGCCTGTAATTCAGCGACTGGCCATCCGGAGGTGGAGAGACTCAGCGGTGACCCTGATAACCCCAAAGTCCCAAGAGAAGTTTTGTTAAGCATGGGTTGCCAAACCCACTTTTCTGGCTCAGTTAAGCCTTTCCAGGCCAAATGCAGCGATGGGAAAGGAAGGAGGGGGCACCTCTACAAATGAGTTCCATCCTTGAGGCAGCCAGCCTTTTGGGGAGCTACCTGGTTGCTAGGCCCAGGGCTGTGGAAGGGCCCAGAGAGGAAGCCCACGTGGTGTTCCCCCCACGGGTCTGTGGGAGGATGGGATGGGTCAGAGGGAGCCTGCACCCCAAGGGCAGCTGTGCTAGCAGGTCCCGTCCCAGGGTCCTCTGTGCGCACGCCCGTGCACCGGCGAGGGCCTCACTGAGCCCTCTCTCCATGGGGTCCAGGCTGGCCATCCAGGCAGAGGAGAACGAGATGCTGAAAGCTGCCCTGGACAACGCCCTGCGGGGGAAGGAGGAGGACTTCCGGATGTACCACGAGACCCTGGGCCAGGTGAAAGGGGTCTTCCTGAAGGCCTTGCGGCAGCAGAAGGAGGACAAGCGCTAGGATGGCGGCCGGTGTCGCTCTGGCCGGATGAGGCAGCCAGCTCAGCCCTGCTCCTGGGAGGGGCTCCCCGAGGTGACAGACCAGGAGGGTAAGGTAGAAGCCCCGGCGGAGCCCTGGGCAGAGCCCCGGCAGGCGTGGCTGCCGCAGGGAGAGGCCCAGCAGCCTGCTCGGCTCTGACGCTCTGGGACAAGCTGGCTGTGGACAGATGCCGTCTCTCAGATGGGTGCTCATCGCCCTTGTCCTGGGGCCCAGCAGGAGCCCCTGCGCGCCCACGTGACTTCATATGCACAGAAGAGCCCTCGGGCTCCAGGCTGGACGCATCCCCCAGGCCACCCGCCCCCACCGCACCCCACCCCTCACCAGGGCATTCCTATACCCCCGTCCCCCATGACTCCATCTGTGGCCTCCCCACCCTCTGCAGATGTGGGAGCACGATGCTCTCAGCCACCTGTCGGCCCGCTCCTCAGGGCTCTCCCTTAGATGCAGACCCTCGGACTTGTAATAATAATGACTTTGTTCATAATCGCTGCAGCTCCCAGTGCGTGAGCACCTACTGTGGAAACCTGAGTCCATCTAGTCCTCTCGTAACCAAGGGGTTGTCACCCTGTGTTACACTTGGGGAAACCGAGGCTCGCAGAAGGAAGCGGAGCTGATTTTGAACCCTGGTCTGCCTGCCTCTGAAAGCAGGGGCCTCTGTGCAGCAGGCCCGGCATGCCCGCCCCGCGGCTGGGCAGGTCCACCCCCCGCCAGCTGCTCCAAGAGGCACCTCGATTTGCTTCCAGTGGCTGCTGGTGGCGGAGGGCGGTGGTGGGGCTGGGCTGGAGCTGGGGCAGGAGTCCAGGTGAAGGCACGGTGCCCCTTCCTCACCACAGCAGGGGGACTGCTGCAGGAGAGACCCCAGGCCTGTCCTGGACACCCTGGCCACCCCTGTGCACACGCAGGCCCACACACAGATGCGGACGCACACATTCCCAGATGGGAGCACCCGTCGCAGGTGTACACACGCGCACCCAGACACGCACACCCAGACGGGGCTGGCTGCACACGCAGGCCCCTCCACACAGGCCTGCTGCACACAGGTATGTGTGTGGGTGTAGACGCATGCTACCACACACCAAGACCAGTCCCTGTGTCACGTGTGCAGTGGCTCACAAACTTGGGAGCACAGACTGTGAACTCCCCTCCCCCCCCGCCAGGGGAAGCCACGTGGGGTTCTTGGGACCCCGTTTGCTCAGGGCCTTCCTCAGGGACACGGCTGTGGAGGGACTCCGTGCTGAACCCGAGCTGACCCTGCATGGGGTGACACGGGCCAGAGGTCCCCAGCAAGGGCCAGTGAAGGCCGTCAGGAGGAAGGGCAATTCTGATGGCCGGACAGAGCGAGAGAGGGCCTGGGCCCGGAGGGGGCCGTGTGACATGGGGAGTGGACCAAACGCAGAGTCGGAACACCAGGCCGAGTAGTTGGGACCTTCAGCTGCAGGCGAAGGGGAGCCCAGAGGGTGATCTGAGCATGTGGGGTGCAGGCTCTGGCCCTCAGGAGAGTCCCCGGGAGGGAGAAGCAGGCATAGGGCCAGCCATCCTCAGGGATGGACGGATCAGTGGGGGTCAACTCAGGGAGTGTAGCGTGGCGTGGCTCACGCACTGACCACACAAGGGTGGTTTTGCTACCCTTCCTGGCTCAGGGCTGGGTCTGAGAGAGGAAGGGGCATCCGGCCACAGGGTCTGAACAGGTGGGGGTGTGAGGGGCAGTTCTCTTTCCTCACTCACCAACTGTGTGGCCTTGGGCAGGTTACTTAACCTCCCTGAGCCTGCATATCCTTGTCCATAAAATGGGGACAATAATAGGAACCCTCTCCCCACCCCCCTACCCCCTGCCACCCAGGGCTGCTGTAGGTGTCAAAGAATAACTCAGAGACATTTCGCTGGTTATTAGCTTGCTGTTTACTTCTGCACGAGGGACGTGTAACCATGGGTTGATTTTGGTCCACAGAGATAAAAACATTGTACATAAGAGAGAAGTTGGGGGAAGTCCCATCAGGCATAGTAAATCTAGTTTGCACATTTTGGGGTAAACTGATTAGCTGGCACCTTGCAGAGCTCAGCCCGGGCATTCAGTCCTTGCTTGGGCCAGAGGTGGGTATAAAGACAACTGGTTCACTTACAGGTTCTACGGGCAACCTCGAGAGCTTAACTGGGGAGCTGTGGGCCAGGGGTCCCCGTGGCGTCTGCTGGCACCTCCCGTCAGCACCCAGCTTGGTTACTCCGGGTCCCCTCCATGCCCACCAGACTCTCTCTTCAGGAGTCACCGAATTTAAAAGTGTCCAGTGCTAGAGGAGCAGCCGGCACACAATCAGCGCTAATAAACGTGTGCCTTAGCGGTGCCTCTCTCAGTTCAACACGTCCAACAGCTCTGCCCCGGGCACGGGGTCCAGGGGAGGCAGACTCAGCCCCTGAGCTCCAAGAAGTCCCAGGCCACCACCCACTGAGCCGGCCGGCCACCAGTGAGTGGCGACAGCACGCCAGCCCCTCGGCCATCAGACTTGCTCCTGCTCTCAGGGAGCTCCTGGCACAGCCAGAGGGAAACGGAGGGCAGGGGTCGGGGTGGGAGTACAGACAGAAGGTGGCACCGCAGAGCCTCCACCTTCCCTGCTGAGGCTCCCGGGCTCATGGCCCAGCTCTGGGTGCGGAGGGGCTGTCCAGATCTCCGAGGTGTGAGTGGGGGCGGGTGGGAGGGAGAGGCCCAGGGGAGCCTGGGAGCAGGATTCTGAAGGGAAGGAAGAGTTGTCAAAGGGGCCAAGGACTGGGGCCCTGAGGGACCTACCCCAGGTTGGGGAGGGGGCAGCCTGGACCGTCCAGGTTAACGCCCAGGGCCCCTCCTGAGCAGCACCACCTGTCCCTGGGGCCTGAGGGGGCCGTTCCCAGCCCTTGGCAAGTGGCAGCAGGTGGGCTGGACTTGCCTTTCACAGATGAGAACACCCTGCCCAGAGCCACGAGGTGGGAGGGGGAGGGGCAAGGACAATCAAAGAGGCCTCACGTGAGGCTTCTCCCTGGCTGTACCCCAGTCAGGTGCCGCCGACCTGGGCGCTCAGGTTCCCACACTGACAGGTGAGACCTGGTAGAGCCATGGGTGTGGCTTGGCCACCGTCCCCGTGGGGCCTCTGCGGCTCCACAGCTGAGCTAGACAAGACCGCGGTGCGGCTCAGGCTGATTCAAGCCCCAGACACATTCCAGTGGCCCTGGGTCCCTCCTCTGGGCCCCGCATCCAGTGTCTAGAACCAGCCTCTCCGTCTCCCCGTCTCAGCCAGCCTACCGCCACCCCACAAGGAAGTCCCTGCCTGCCCTTCCCTTCTCCACATAATGCAAAACACACACACACACACCCACACAACCAACACAAAACACACACACACACACCACACACATAACCAACACAAAACATACACACACACCACCCACACAACCAACACAAAACATACACACACACCACGCACACAACCAACACAAAACAATTTTACACACACACGGGAGCTTTCCCCACATTTTTACTTTGAACAACAACAACGAAAACCCCCGCAGAGATGAAAAGGAACTCTGCCCACCACATCTTTCCATTTGTGACCCCAGGTCCATGTGCTGGTCTTACGCTTGTGCTGGGTTCCTGCCCCTCGTTTTGTGGACTGGCCACACCAGCCACTCTCGCCTCCCGCCACCCCTCACACAGAGTGCAGCTGGGCCATCCAGCCCCAGGTCCAAGGGCCTCCCTAGCCCTCCATGCCGAGCTCCCTAGAGACCCCGCTGTGAGGGGGTCCCCGGGTGAACATCTGCTGTGTGTGTGAGACCTGCCTCTCTGGGCCTCTCCAGTGAGAGGGTTTCAGCTTCTCTTTATGAGCAATTTAGTGAGCCAGGCCCTGGCCATGGAGTGAGTTGCCGAGCCCCTCAGGAACGCACCATGGTCAGGGCAGGATCTGGGGCGCAGAGAAGGGGTCACACCAGCGAGGTGCAGCTCAGGTTCAAGTGAATTGGCTGGACCTGTGCTCTTAACTGTGGAGCCAAACCACCTTGTCCGCTTCTTCAGACTAGGAAGACTAGGTGGTCTGCCCTGGGTCGGCCCATGGGAGTTCCCTTGTAAAGGTGCAGGCTGGAGTTCTTGGAGCTGATCATGCAAGTTGTGTGTGTGTGTGTGTGTGTGTGTGTGTGTGTGTGTGTGTGTGTGGTGGCCGCAGGGATCACAGGCCTGGAGAGACCAGCAAGACCGTTGTCTTCGAGCCTCCTGAGGGCACAGGCAGGATGGCCGGCCAGGGCCACGGTGGCCTCCGCCAGAAGCGCGAGTGGGAGCTGGGTTCTGGCCCCTGCAGGGCCGTCCGCTCAAGAAGCTCAGGGGACGGGCCTCAACCATGTAACCTCCTGGTGCGTCAGTTTCCTTTCCCATCAAGTGGGGCTAAGGGTAACACCTTCCCTCCAGGTGCTGGTGAAATTAAGAGTTGATCCATGCCCAGCCTTAGAACCAGACCTGGCTACCGGGATGAACTTACTCCTAACAACCCTCGACTCTCTCAGGACTCTGCTCAGGTGGCCCCCACCCCAGGCCAGGAATCCCTCCCTAACTCCCACGGGCACCCCTCCCTGATGCTGGCCCCTCTAGTGCCCAGGATCCCGACGGCAGCCCTCACCCAGCCCCCACACTGTGCAGTAATCGCCCCTCACACTTCTCAGGGTCAGGGACCAGTGATGCAGGTCTAGCCACTGTGGGGAGTGTGTGTGTGGGGGGTCTCCAAGCTTTGGCCTCTGGGCCAGCATGCCTGCATGCTTGGGAGGAAGCTCACTGCCTAGAAGCACTGTTGGGAGGGTATGGGTCTCTCTCTCCTTCCCAGGCCTTGCTCAGGCCCTGGAAGTGCCCCTGCTGGGGGTAGGCGAGCAGGCCCTGCTTCCCAGTTGCACCTGAGCCTGTGGCCAGAGTTGGGATCGGCAGTGGCACCAGGGCCTGTCCTGTGATTATAGTCACACAGCAACTTCTGGCCCCCACACACCTGCATGAAGAGTCCCCCATAGACTCTGAGGCCCCTGTTTTAAAGGGGGACTATCAGAGGTTCCTGTCCTCTCAGGGTGGCCCCATCCGATAGGCTGGGCTGCGGACTTGGCTGCGCCTTCCCAGAGTGAGGCCCTGCCCCCTCCTCACCTCCCCCAGAGGAGCCCCAGTTGGTTGGGGACTCTCTGCACGATGGAATTGATGGAATGGCCTAGGGCAGGGCTAGGTGGTCTGCCCTGGGTCAGCCCATGGGAGTTCCCTTGTAAAGGTGCAGGCTGGAGTTCTTGGAGCTGATCATGCAAGTTGTGTGTGTGTGTGTGTGTGTGTGTGTGTGTGTGTGTGTGTGTGTGTGTGTGTGTGTGGTAGCCGCAGGGATCACAGGCCTGGAGAGACCAGCAAGGGACACCTGGAAGAGGGGAGTTCTGGCTAGCAGTGACAGGAGGCACAGACTCTATGCGCCAAGGAGGCAGGTTAAAATGAGGCCCAGGTGTCCCTTTCTGAGACACTGGCCACCCCTTCCACTCCACCCCCACCCCCACCCCCACCCCCACCCTCACCCCCACCCCCACTGAGATCCTCCCTGCGGCTCCCTGTGGCCAGCCGCTCTGCAGCGCTCGGCTCGGCTCCACTCCGCTCAGCTCCGCTCCAGGCAGGCCACCTCCTCCCTGCCCTCCTCCTCCCCCTGCTCCTGCTGTCACCACTCACCGCTCACGGCCTCGAGGGGGTGGGGACCCCAGGGCTGGACGGACCCCACCGTGGCCCCAGAGCCCAGCTGGTCGGACGGACAAACGCTTGGACGCAGGACCCCGGAGCCCCGAGGTGGGCAGTGTGCCAGGGCCCCTCACAGCCTCCTCAAGGTCAGTGCCAGCCGGGGATGCAGCTACTCTGGGATCCTTGAGACCTTCAGAGCCCTCCCCAGGCTCCTCATCTTAGACCTCAGGTCCCAACATGGGCTCTTACACCAGGTGTGCTCGAAGCCGGCAGGACCAGGCGACAGGGGGGACTCCTGTGTCCACAAACTGGCCCAGGTCTGGGGGTCTGTTGGGAGAGGTCCCAGGCCGGGGGCCAGCCCTGGCCCTGCTCAGAGGCCTCACTCGGGACACCGGCACCAGCCACGGGGAGCTAAAATTGGAAAGTGGCGAGTGGGAGGCAGCTGACAAAGCTATTTCGCGGGCTCTTCACCGTGCTCCGGTTTCAAGCTCCTGCTCCATTAACCTGATCCTTGGGGCCTCCCTACCCCCGCCGGCCGATGAGGAGGCGGCTCAGCCCTCAGGCCGGCCGCGCAGAAGTCGGGCGCAGCAGCACCCCCCGGTTTGGGAAGGGGCAGCAATGGTCCTTTTACCTGTGACCCCAGAGGGGCTCACTGAGAACCCCTGATCCTGTCCATTTTGTTGTACGACCTTGACAGGTCCCCGCGCCTCTCTGTTCCACGGCCCCTCCACCTGTGTAATAGGGAGAATGCTGACACTGGGGGCCTAGGAGAGCCGTTATCAGACCTGGTGAGGGAGGGGACCTGGGTTGGGAGACAGAGCCATGCCTGCTACCTTTTGGCTCGGCCCAGCCCGAGAGGGTGCCGATACATGTCCCCCCCACCTCCCCTTTAATTTGGGCCCTGAGTCTGTCACCCACGGGGCCCTTGGGAAGGTCCAGGGCCAGGCTGGAGCCAGATAGGGAAGGAATAGGTGCTCGCTGAGGTCCCAGAGATGGCCCAGCAGAGCTCCTGGGGGCAAACCAGGCTCTGGTAGAAGGGAGTGGCTAGGCTCGCCCTGAGCCTGATACGGTCAGCACCTTGGACAGCGGCCAGTGCCCTCCCTGGTGCCCGTCTGGCCCCACTCCCGCTACCCCAGGGCAACTCTTCAAATAGCACAGCCTCCAGCCAGCATCCAGGGCCTGACTACACAGAACACTGAGAGACACAGCAGGGACCAGGGACACAGGCAGGGACCAGGGACAGGGCAGGCTGGGGCTCAAGGGGTGACTGAGGGCGTGGGGGTCAGCGAGAGGCTGGAGGCTTGGTGCTGGGGCTGGACCTGGGGAGGTCAGGGAAAGTAACGGCGGCTCAGGAGGGTGTGGAAGTCAGAGAAGGGGACAGGGAGGGGTGGGGCTTTGTCAGGACTGAGGGAGGCTTACTGAAGGGGGCGGGGACCCGGAGGGCCAGAAACGGATTGAGGTGATGCAGACAGGGCTGCTCCCCATGAAGGGCACCTGAGGCCTGGGCAGGAGCAGTATGAGCAGAGGGTGGGGACCAGCCCCCCGCAAGGTATGGGAGTAAATGAAGCTGAGGAAGGCAGGCTGAGGGTGGAGAGTGTGCTTTCAAGAGTTTCAAGGGGAAAGACAGGAGCTTGGAGGTGGGGGAGGCCTGGGAGGAGTTGGGGATGGGGGGAGGGAAGAATGATGGGATGAGACCCCCAGGAGGCAAGAGGGGCAGTCTCAAGAGTGGGGTCCTCACCACCTCAGTGGGGGAGCATAAGGTGGGCTAGGCAGGACTGGGGGTCAGCGGTGCCCTCGCCCCCTCTGTCTCCCCAGCCACATCCAGGCTATGGGCATCAAGACAGCGTTGCCGGCGGCGGAGCTGGGCCTGTACTCCCTGGTGCTGAGTGGGGCCCTGGCCTATGCTGGCCAAGGCCTCCTTGAGGCTTCACAAGGTAACCGCTGGGCCTCTGGGCAGGGGAGTGGGACCCTTCTCTCTCTGGGGCCTCAGAGTTCCAACCAGCAAGGCCAGAAACTCAGAGGCTCCAGTAGTCTCTGGGCCCTGGGACTGGGCTGAGCCAGGTATGCTGACAGGGAGACACAGACGCAGGAGCACGGACAGAGACCTGGACACAGAGCCACAGAGAGAGAGAGACACTCAGACACTTAGGGAGACCTGGGCCCAGACATACAGTGAGGCCCAGAGAGAAACAGGCAGAGAGAGACGCAGGCTTTCTAAGGTGGGGGCCAGCCTCGTGCAGGGCAGGCATGGGAGAGGCGGGGCGGTCCTCCCGCTGAGGCCACACTCTGTTCTCAGATGGGGCCCAAAGGAAGGCCTTCCGGGAGTCTGTGCGACCCGGCTGGGAGTACATTGGTCGGAAGATGGTAGGTCCTTCACACCCCAGGTCCCTGACTGGGGTCCCTGGCCCCTGGCACATCTCTCTGACCCCAAACCGGTCCTGATGCTCCCCTTCTCCATATGTTCAGGGGGCTCACAATGGGGAGGGTCTCTCATGTGAGCTCCAGCACCTTCCCTTTCTCCACTGGCCCCTCCTGCCCAGACCCTGCTCATTCAGGAAGTAAATGGAGACATGCCTAGCAGGGGCCTCCAGCAGCATGCAATAACGGTTTCACGTCAGGCAACGGGCCGGGGAGAGGGTGAGCTTTGAGGGGCGGAGCAGCCCACAGGGTGCCCCTCACGCCTCTCTGTCTCCCTGCCTGGTGCTTCCCTCAGAGGGGAAGGCAGGGCTCCCAGCCATGGCTCTGCTCTCACGCGTAAGAAGAACCTGGGGGCTGGGACGTGCTGGGACTCTGAGCAGCCGGAGTGCCAGCCCATCCTGCCCCCGCCCCACCTTAACCTGCCCGGGCCCACCCAGGACGTGGCTGACTTCGAGTGGGTGATGTGGTTCAGCTCCTTCCGCAATGTCATCCTCTTCACCCTCTCCGGACATGTGCTGTTTGCTAAACTCTGCACCATGGTGGCTCCGCAGGTGAGCAGGGCCTGAGCCACCCCAGCCTCCCCCACCAGCTCCTCCTCAGCGACAGGGGGTGTGGGGAGCCATGCCGGGGTCCCACCTCCATGCGTATGGACAGGTAAACGAAGCCTTCCCTCCCCCTCCCCCCTGCCCACAGCTCCGCGCCTGGATGTATGCTGTGTACGGAGCCCTGGCCGTGGTGGGCACGATGGGCCCTTGGTACCTGTTGCTGCTGCTTGGCCACTGTGTCGGCCACTATGTGGCCTCACTCCTGGGTCAGCCCTGGCTCTGTCTGGGCCTCGGCATGGCCAGCCTAGCCTCCTTCAAGCTGGACCCCCTAATCTCCTGGCAGGTGTGCAACAGGGAGGGGCAGGGGCAGAGGGGGCAGGGATAGGACCTCAAACCTCACTCACCCCATCCAAAGCCCTTCCCTCCCAACCTCCCCAAGCCTTTCCTTCACTTTCCCAGCTGTCTCCCAGCCTTTTACCATGGAGGATGCCTTGCCTACAAGGTGGTCCCCTCCACCAAAGCAGGGACGGACGTGTCCAGCTCATCCTCTGCTCTGCCCCAGCCCTTACCACGAATTGGCCCTGAATGGCCAACGTTGACTGGGTCTGGAGAGAGGAAGGGACAGGACCAGGCTGGGCCCCTGGGGAAGCTGGGTGGGCTTCCCAGAGACCAGGGGCACCTGGTGAGCTGGCGGCCTGCTCTCTCCCATCCAGAACGGGTTTGTAACGGGCACTTTTGATCTTCAAGAGGTGCTGTTCCAGGGGGGCAGCGGCTTCACGGTGCTGCGGTGCACCAGCTTTGCGCTAGAGAGCTGTGCCCACCCGGATCGCCGCTACTCCCTGGCGGACCTGCTCAAGTACAACTTCTACCTGCCTTTCTTCTTCTTCGGGCCCATCATGACCTTTGATCGCTTCCATGCCCAGGTGAGGGGCACCCTGTGGCTCTCAGAGCTGGGCTGACTGTCCCTCTTCATGCAGGGGCTCCCGTCTCTGAGAGGACTCCCAGGGCGGGCTGTGCCCCCTCCTCAGGCATGACGGCCTTCCTCAGACCCCAGGACTGGGCCACATCCCCTCTACGTCCCCCCAAGGATCACAAGATGGAGATGTGTCTCCTCCCAGACAGGACTCTCCTCCTACTCAAATGGGGTTCCCAAGACAGGACTGGGTCTCCCCTAGCAAGCTGCGAACCCTCCTCGGGTGTTTTCACCCTCGGGCCAGGCTGCCAGGATGGAGGCAAGCCTCCCTCACCCTCAGATCCCCAGGACGTCAGTGACTCCCATTCACATCCTGACATCCCCCAGGTGAGCCAGGTGGAACCGGTGAGGCGCGAGGGTGAGCTGTGGCACATCCGGGCCCAGGCGGGCCTCAGCGTGGCGGCCATCATAGCCGTGGACATCTTCTTCCACTTCTTCTACATCCTCACCATCCCCAGTGACCTCAAGTTCGCCAGCCGCCTGCCGGACAGCGCCCTCGGTGGGTGCGCGGGGGACCCAGAACAGGGATGGGGTCTGGGCCAGCACCCCAGAAAGATAGACCTATATTCCTATGGGGTCACCGCTGGGGAAGCTGACACCCTAAGGGCACAGCACCTATCTGAGGGTGTGGGAGCAGGAACTCATTCCTTGACATGTGTGGGACTTGTCCTCTTTGTCCTGTGAAGCCAGACTGGTATGGGACAGAGCCCTTTCCACCTCCCTGGGGCCTCGGGCTGATCTCCACAATGGGATGGGGTCTCCCTGGGGTGGCCAGGATCCAGGCGGTGGGGAGCGGGGTGCCCATAGAGCGATCTGGGCAGCAGGACCTTCTCCCGGACCTGGAGATTGTCAGAAGCAGAAAACCAGACTCAGTGAGTCTCCCTAGATTTGGGTGTCTGGGGTGGGAAGACAGGTGCAACACCCGTCAGGCCGTGACAACATGCTGTCCCCAGCTGCCCTCGCCTACTCAAACCTGGTGTATGACTGGGTGAAGGCCGCTGTCCTGTTCGGCATAGTCAACACGGTGGCGCGTCTCGACCACTTGGACCCGCCCCAGCCTCCCAAGTGCATCACAGCACTCTACATCTTTGCGGAAACGTGAGTGTGGGCATCGGGCATCTGGGGACACGCCCTTGGGTTCCCTGCCTTTCCTGAGCCCCTTCCCTGACGTGATTCACACCCAGCTGCCCTCCTCCCACAGGCACTTTGACCGTGGCATCAATGACTGGCTTTGCAAGTGAGTCGGGGTGGGGTGGGGAGATGGTCACAGTCGTCGTGCCAGGGGTTTGAGCAGGCAGTGCAGAGATTGGCCCATGTTTGGAAAGATCACCCCTGGCCCAGAGGAAGCAAGGAGGACAGGGAGGAGATCGTGGGAGAAGTCTAGGTCAAAGGCATAGAGGTTTGTTGTGGGGTGGGGCCCTGGAGGTGAGAGAAACAGTCCGAGTAGAGACACACAACAGGAAGCCTGGGCAGGACTTGGCCATCATTTGCAGATATCAGGACAGTGAGGGAGATGATTCCCAGACTCGTATCTACAGCCTGGGAGGATGGAGGTGTGGTTTCCAGAAAGGGTTCCAATGGAGAAATGTCTGGTTGGATTCTGGGAGATTCATCTGTGGAAGTTCAGGGAGGTGGTTCAGAGAAGCCTGGAGGATGGATGGAACTCTGAGCATTATGGGTGTGGGTGGTCTTTCGGCCTGGGGTGTCCCAAGGAGAGAGAATAGAGTGAGAAGAGTAAAGAAGGGGTAGCCGAGATTGGGCCGGGAAGAACTCTGGTTGGGGGAGAAGTAAGAGCAGGTGGAAAAGACTGAAAGGAGTGGTCACTGGAACAGGAGGAAAGCCAAGGCCAGGTGACATCCTGGAACTCAGAGAAGACCATCCAGGTATGGTGGGCGCAACTGGGCCAGGTGCTGCTGGGGTCACGGAAGCTAGACACTGAGCGTTAGTGTTGGGGGCATGGATCATCTCCCTCACTGTCCTGATTCAGCCTTTCACGGGAGAGGCCGGGGCAGGTGAGGCGTGAGAAAAAAACTGAGGAACTACAGGGGAATTCATGTGTGGACCTCTCCGGGAAGAAGCCTGGCACTACAGGGGGAGACAGAGGAGTGGCTGGCGGAGATGTGGGGGTTTTAAAGACAAGAAATAGTGGAACATGCTTGGGTGCTGGAGGGAGTACTGCATAGAGAGGAAGGAGTTGGTGATGCAGGATAGAGGACTGATGGGTGGAGTGAGGACCCTGAGGAGGGAGAAGGAGATGGGACCAGCAGAGGCCTGGCTTCAGGTTACAGGAAGCCATCGTGCTGCCGAAGGATAGCAGGTTCATGTAGAAGGTGAGGGGTTCCACCTGAAGGCTCTGGTTTTCTCCATGAAGTAGGAGGTGAGGTCATCAGCTGAGAGAGGCAGGGTTGGGGGCATGGAGGGAGGTGGCATCTGTGTGTCTTCCACCCTCCTGCCTAGATCCCCCCACACCCACTCCCCTTGACAAGGGGAGATAAGGGTGGCATATCCACTGCAGAGCGTGGGAGAAGCCGACTAGAGAAAACTTGGCATTGAGAGCCCAGGTGAGGTTGGAGACAGTGGATTTATGGACTCTGATGTGTGAAGGTGTGAGATTTCCCCCATCAGCGCTTAGCTTCTTGGGTGCTGGTGAGGAGAAAGTGGGTGACTGGGCCCTCCCAGGTGGGTGAGAAGAAGAAAGAGGTGAGGAATAAGGGGTTTTAGGTTATTTATAATGATGACTCACTGAATATAAGCCTGTTAAGGAAGATGAGGAAGGGTGGGTGCCAATGAGATTGGAGAACAGAGCTGGGAGGCCAGGCCAGGAGGGACTGGGGGAAGAATGGGAATTAGTGAAATTTCAAGTGGTGACAAAGTTGGGGTGTGGCCATGGGAGTGGGTGGCTGAGGTGGACTGGAAAAGAAACCACTGGAAATGAAGAGGTCAAGGATGTTACTCAATGGGCTGTCTACTGAATTTATTTAACAAATATTTATTAAGCACCTACTACGTGCCAGGCACTGTTCTAGGCACTGGGGATACAGCAGTGAGCATGGCAAAGACCCCAAGCTCATGGAGCTTACAGTCTAGTGGGGTGAAACAGACCACAAACGGGTAAACACACACATAAACAATTTTAGGGAGTGGTAGGCATTATGGAAAAATGCACACAGCATAGTGGGATAGAGGCTGGCCACAGGATCTGGGCAGACCTCTGTGCGATGATATGTGAACTGAGATTTGAGAGATCAGGGAATGTGGGGAAGATAATTCGCGATAGGGGAGCAACGGGTGCAAAGGCCTTGAGGCAGGGACTTCGCTGTGTCTGAGGGACAGGAAGGCCATCGAGGCCTGAGCAGAGTTCCCGAGGGCAAGAATGGTGGTGATGCGGTGAGAAGGTGGGCAGAATCCAGAGGACCTGGGATCGTCTAGCCGCAGCAAGGAAGCTGCATTTATTCTCATTGTAATGGGGGCAAAGGTTTGATTGTGGGAGTGATGTGATCCAAGCCACACTCTCAAATGATGCCGCTAGCTGCTGTGAGGGTAGGGGGCCAAGGCAGAAGCAGGGAGATGACCTAGCGACGGGCCTTCATCTCTGTGGGAGGAGATGGCCTGGACTAGGATGGTGGTAGTGGAGGTGGTGAGCAGTGGCCCGGGCTGAGTGGAGCCCATCTGTAGGCGCGGATGTGGGTGGAGGTGGGAACTGAGTATGCAGGAAGGCACGAAGGCTCCCGGCCTACCACGGAGTGGACGGTAGTGTCATGAACTGAGATGGGGATGCAGTGGGTTTGGGCAGGGATCGGGGAACCTGCCCTTCAAGTGAGGAGTCTGGTAACGGTGGGATAGAGGAGTTCGGAGGGAGACTGGGCTAAAGACGCAGGTTTGGGGCTCCTCAGCATAGGCAGTGTTCAGAGCCTTGGGTTTGGATGCGGCCACCCGGGGACTGAGTGAGCATAGCTGGAGGAGATCTGGAGTCCCGGGCTGAGCCCTCCACCTTCCGAAGTTGGGTCCACGGAGAGAAGCCACCTGAGGTCAGGAATGCTGACTGTGCATCGAGGAAGGCTGTCCCTGCTGGGTACCCTTTGCCCGTCTCCTACCCGCCTCTTCCCACAGGTACGTGTACGACCACATCGGCGGGGAGCACTCTGAGGTGATCCCCGAGCTGGCGGCCTCCGTGGCCACGTTTGCCGTCACCACGCTGTGGCTTGGGCCTTGTGACATTGTCTACCTGTGGTCACTCCTAAACTGCTTTGGCCTCAACTTTGAGCTCTGGGTGCAGAAGCTGGCAGAGAGGGAGCCCTTGGCACACATGGAGGTGAGCAGGGAGGGGCTGGCTGGGCACCGCTGCTCTCTCAAGGCTCCCAGCCACCCTTGGTCCCCAGTCCAGAACTTTCTCACCACCACCCTCCTGGTTGTCAGGACAATGGCTCCCCTGGGGGTATCTGGCCCTCCCTGCCTTCTATGTGGTGTGGAACCCCCAGGCTGGCTATGTTGGTCAGGCCCTGCCCTCTCTCCAGACCTCAGTTTGCCCATCTTTAACAATGAGAGAGACCTGGCCTGGGACTCTCAGACCCGGGCATATCCCAGGGCCTCCGTGGCCATGTAGGAAGGCCTCTGACTGACCATGACCTCTTCCCTCTGGGCCTCTTGCCACACTGACAATGCTTTCCTGCGCCGTGCAGGCCTCTATGTCGGAGCAGATGTCTCGCAGGGTCCGGGGCATCTTTGGGGCCATGAACTTCTGGGCTATCATCATGTACAACCTTGTAAGCCTGAACAGCCTGGAGTTCACAGAGCTGGTCGCCCGGCGCCTGATACTCTCAGGTGAGGGACAAGAGGGGGGTGGATACAGAACGTGCCCGGCAGCACCCTCGAGGACCGTGACCTTTTGCAATGCCCCCACCTCACCGCAATTCCCCAGGGCGGGTCGAGTGGGAGGGGCATGACTGAGGAGCGTCATCCAGGACCTCTTCCCTCCACAGGGTTTCCCCAGACCACACTGGCCATCCTGTTTGTCACCTACTGTGGTGTTCAGCTGGTGAAGGAGCGAGAGCGAACCCTGGCGCTAGAGGAGGAGCAGAATCAGGACAAGTTGAAGTCGGAGTAGGCGGGAGGGGGGGAGGGACGGCTCGGCTCAGCCATTCCTGGGCCCAGGCCAGGCCAGGCCAGATGGGGCCTGACCAAGAGAATAAAGGACTTTTCTATCACAGTTTGGCTGGTCCCTCCCTTCCCCCCAGCAGTCTTCTGGCTCCTTGTCCACGCAAGGTGAGGAGCAGGGAGTTCTGGGCCTCGGGGAGAGGATCAAGGTCTTGGCACACGCAGTGTGGAGGAGACACCCACATGGAGGGCAGAGACCACCAACCCGGGTAACCCCAAATCTGAGCATTAAAGCCCCAAACCTTCAAACTAGCCGGTCACTAACTCTTGGAGCCCCGGCTTCCGGACCCTGAGCTGCCCGCTCAGAAGGCACTTTATTCTTCTCACAGAAGGAGACCTATCTGTGCTGCAGGGAGCGCTCGGTGGGGACCGTTCCCATCTGGCAGCCAGCACTGGGTCCTGCGGGGAATTTGCTGGCACACAGCCTGGCTGGGACAGGCCCGGGATGTAGCCTGGGATATGACCCTGAGGTTCTGGCTCAAGAACAGGGGGATACAGAGACACCAGAGAGGCCTAAAATTCCTCGTCCCTGCCCCAAGGCTAGGACTGGGCAGCTATTACCTTCCCCGGCTGAAGCAGCCACTCGGCCATTATCACCGGTCCAGGTGGGCTCTGGCCTCTCCCAGCCTCATCCCTGGAGCCCCCAGGAGGCCCGGCCCGTGCGGGCCACAGGATGGGACGGTGCTTCGTTCAGGCCCTCCGGGCTGGTCACATCTTGGTCAGGCGCAGCACGTTGAGTCGCACCGGTAGGAAGGTGGCCCCGGTGGCATAGGCCAACTCCCGCAAGACACCCTCCCACTTCTTCTCGTCCTCATTGTATCTGCAGGCGGGGCAGGGACAAGGAGCTTGGTCAGCCGAGTTCAGAGGGAGACCCAGCAGGAAGGGGTGGCTGGGTGCCCTAGGCCCACCCCTGAGGAGTCCCCACCCCACCCTACCCCAGCCCTGGAGAATGGTCCACTCCTAGAGGTTTCCCATGTTCTGGGAAAGGTTCCCACAAGACTCACCCCCAGAGAACATCCACCCCACATTCCAGGAAGGGCACCTTCCTCCAAGAAGGTCTACATCTTCCCTCGAGATGTAGAATTTCCCTCCTCAGCCCTCCAAGTCCCCCCAACTCCCACTCTCCCAGCAGCAATGCCCCCTGGAGGCTGCCGGATCAGAAGGTGCCCCAGGTGGCCCAGGCCTCTCCCCTCCATCCCCAGGAAGGACCAGCCATGGAAAGCAATGGCTCTGTGAAACTGGGCTCGGGCAAATCTCAATCCTGGCCCCAGCTCTCCCCCTAGAGCCTCCAGGAGGGAGGGGAGAGGAAAGGGCCCCTCTACTTTGGGACCTGTTTCCATGGGTCTGTGCCCTAAGCTTGGGCCCCACGGTGGGGCATGGTGTCATGTGTGCACACCCAGACTTTCCCAACCAAACTGGAGAGAACCGGGGCTGAACGGGGTCTACTGTCCCTTCCCACCAGGGCTCTCAGAAGAGGGATCAGCTCTTCCCCCAAAGAGCCTGCCAGGTGCCTCGGTGCCCGGCCACGATGCTGTGAGCCGTCAGCCTTGCTCATGATGCCCCTCACCTCCCCGGGGCCAGGCTCACCTCCAGATGTCATTGAGCTCTGTGGGGACCAGCTCCCCGGACTCAGTCTCCAGAGTGGCAAAGCCACCGATGGCATAGAGGGTGCCCGCCAGGCTGACCAGGCTGAGCGAGCTGCGCTCCTGCGGGAAGGCCTCAAAGGGCGCCCACCTGGGGGGAGGGAGGGGGAGGAGGTGCAACACCCGGAGGCCTCAGCAAACCGAGTGACGGTCCCGCCCCAGCGCCCACAGCCTCAGTCGCACCCCTCTGAAATCTGAACCCCAGGGTCCCAGGCTCTCAACACAACCTCCTGTTCTGGACCTTCTCAAGAATGCCCACCTGGTGCCCCTGCCCAGGCCTCAGAGTGTGCCAACCCTGTTCCCCTTCCCCTTCCCTCTGGTATTCACTTCCTTTCCCATTCAATTACCCCCCCCCCAATACTTCCCTTCACTGTCCCTTTGACATGCTACCCAACCTGCCCCCCAGGATCCACTATGGACCTCCCCAGTGTCCCTTCTTCACTCCCACTCCCACTTGCTCCCACTTGCTAGCTCAGTGGCCATTAAGCCCCCTGACCCCCTTGGACTCCTGCCCTGACCCCTTCTCCCACAGTCCACTTACTCTTAAGGAGTCTTCATCCCCACCCTCCAAAACAGCTCTCAGGTCCCCGACTACCCAGGGCTTGGGAATCCAGGCCCAGCTCACGCATTCTGCTGGTGTGACTCGCTTCACACCCCGCCCCTACATCAGCTGCATGAAGCATCTTAGTAAAACACAGACGTGAGCTCAAAACCCCTCGGGGGCATTTCATCGCCTTTGGGATAAAGTTCCTCAGCCCTGCTGGCCGCCTCTGCAGCCCCAGTTCCTCCCTCGCCACACTCCATCCAACCTGAGCAATTCCTCCAAACGGCCAGCCTTTTTCTCCTAACTGCCTCGGCACCAACTGTCCCTGGCCTGGGCATCCTTCTCCCATCACAGCTGTCTTCTTCCTGACCTCCCAGGGCAGGGTGGCTTGGTCTCCCCTGCATCCCTGGTACCAGGCCAGTGCCTGGTGTGAGTCTCTGAATGAGGAACCCGGCATCTCCTACCCCACTCCTGGGAGCTCTCTCCTGCCGACCAGGCTGGCCATCACCCTCGCCCCACCTTGTGGGGGAAGCCCACCTCACTACTGATCAGGGGAGAGGGACTATTTCTGTGCTGATGTCCAAGCTCAACTGTGAAGACCCAATCCAGGAGCTATGCTGCTCTCCGGGGCTGACTCAGAGAGGACTGGCATGGGCCCAAAGCCACACAGCCAGGGGGTTCCAGGGAGGCCCTCGGTCCCTGGTTGCCCTGCCCGGGAAGGGGGAAAGAGAGGAGGCAAGCGGCGTACTTGTTGTCTGTGATGCTGTACACCTCCACGGAACTGGTCAGCCCTGTGTCGGTGACCCCGGCGGCCACAAAAATGCGGCCGTCATGGACGGCGGCCCCGAAGAGTGACCGGGCCGTCTGCATGGGAGCCAGCTCCTTCCACTCGAACTTCTTAGGGTCATAGACGCACATCTTGTTCAGGCACTTCCTGTGGGGTTGAGGCAGTGAGTGAGGGCCAGGAAGCGGGAGCAGGGCACCTCCCCCCTCTTGGTCCAGTCCCTCCCCAGGCAGCCAGGACACCCGCAGCCCTCTGCTGCACCCGCTCCAGGCCGCAGCCTCACCTGTCGCTGCCTTTGCCGCCAATGACGTAGACAAGGTCCATATGGGAGAGCACGGCGTGGCCGTACACCGCATAGGGCAGCGGGTCCGATTCTCCCCATTTGAACGACCTGGAGGGGAGGGGAGAGGGTAAACACATTCAGTCTCTGTCTCTGCACCCACCCACCCACCCAACACGTATAGGGGGTGCACCCGATACATTACCAGAACTCCCCAGACCTTCGTTTCCTTGCTTCCATCTCACCTGCCAACCATCCCGCCTCGCCCCTACCTAACCGGGTCTCAGGTCTCGGTCGGGTTCCTGGCCACACCCCACGGTCCGCCCCTGGCGCCAGGCCCCGCCCGCATCCTCACCCCCGCCCCGGCGGCCGCCCCTGCCCGCGCTCACAGCCGGTCGTAGCACAGCACCGAATCCAGGCTGCTCTCCCGCTCCTTGAGCTCCCGGCCGCCGACCACGTAGATGGCGTTGAGAGCCTCTCCCAGGCCGAAGAGGCAGCGCGGCGAGGGCAGCGGCGGCATCCCCAGCCACTCCGAGTCCAGGTGGTCAAACTGCGGACCGGGGGTCCAGTCAGCTTCCGCCCCCACGCCCCCAGTCCCAGCCCCAGCCCAGCTCAGCCCCATCAGACCACCCAGGTCACCGAGGAGTCCAAGACTCCAGGTAGGGCCAGCGCAGGTGGAGGTGGTTCCTGGAGGCAGTGCCCCTCCTCCTTTCTGGGTGAGGAAGCTGACCTACCTCCACCCCATTCCTGAACAGGCAGATGACGGAAGATCGCCGTTATAGCACCAGGATGGGGCAGCTTTCCCCGGGGCCGGGCCCTTCCCCTGTACACCTCCCTGTCCCCTGTTCTCCACCTCATCCCATGGCCCAGGAAACCCACTCACAGCCAGCTCTGCCACTCACCCCTTAAAGCCTACGGTGCGAGTCTGTCTCCTGTCCACCTGGACAGTCTTATAATAACAACACCAGTGGCTCACCTTTTTGAAAAGTTTTCTGAAGACTGAGCCCTGTACTGATGAACACTTTATACCTGCCATTTAACCTTCAAATGACCTTACCAAGCAGGAGGAATAATACCCTCACTTATGAATGGAAGCCCAGAGGGAATGAACATGTGCCCACCTGTGCCCACCACTCACGAGGCTCATTCTCCACCGCCCTCCCCTTCAGGTCTCCAGATTCCACCCAAGTGGCAAGGCCCACACCTACAGGGCCTGCCACCAGGAAGCCATTTCTGCCCTCTGAGATCCCACAGTCCCACTACAACTTGGACTGGGCACCCCACTCTACTGGTCCTTCCTGTGCCTCAGTTTCCTCATCTGTATAATGGGAGGACTAGGCAGGATGATCCCTTTGTCTGGGACACACTGTTCCACACTCCAGTCCCCGACTCAGGCAAAGGCCCTGCCCAGAACCCCTACACTGACCTTGCTCCTCCTTCTCACTGGGCCTGACCCCCCAACCCTTGTGCAGGGCCAAGGCCTCCAACATATCGGACTATCCTGGGGCTAACATCCCCCTGAAGCTGAGACACCGAAGTTATGGAGCCACTGTCCCCTGTCTATCACTGCCTTCAGCTTTCAGGCAAGTGGCTGTCAGTGAACCTCCCTGGTCTACAGCTCACCGTAGACCGAGGACATTCACCAACAAGTAGACACAGGTCTCTCCTGGGCCCCAAGGCTGACCCCAGTCCCCAGCACTGGCCACCCCGCCCCCTCCCAGGGCTGGCAAGGCACCTGCAAAAAGTAAGAGCTCATGGGGTCCTCTTTGTTGTCCTCATTGTAGAACAGGCCCCCGGCCACGAAGACCTGGTTCTCCTTCGTCACCAGGCTGGCGTGGTTCTTGGGGATCTGCGTGGAGAGGGAGGCGCAGTAACACTCATTGGCCGCCGGGTCATAGGCCACGGCGCCCTCCTCGCTGATCATAAAGATGAGGTCCTGCAGGAACATGCCAAAGCGCAGCGTGTCGTTGAGGATGCCAGGTAGGACGCGCTCGTCGTCCTCCTCCTCCCCCTCTGCCTTGGCGTCGCCGGTGCCCTTGTCAGCCGCCTTGGGCCCGGCCGCCTCCTTCCCCTTCTCCTTCTTCTTCTTGCGCAGCACGGTGAGGCGGCCCTCGTGCGCGTCCTTGACCATCTGCACCTTCCGCAGCAGCTCGGGCTGGGCGCGCACGAGAGGGTGGCGCTCCACGCGGCTCTCCAGGAAGGCGCGCGGCAGCAGGCGGCAGCGCACGCTCTCGAACACGGTGGGCAGCGCGCGCTGGCGCTCGGCCTTGGCCTCGGCGTCGCCGCCGCCGCCGGCCGCCCACTGCATCACCGCCTCGAACACCGCCTCCTCCTTCTCCACGTTGAGGTCGTCGCTGGAGATGATGGCGATGAGCTCGTCGGCCGAGAGCCCGAGGAAGTCGGCGTCGCGCGCCACGAGCGAGAAGCGCGCGCAGATGAAGTCGCGGGCGGCCACGGCCAGGCGCGCGCAGTCCAGCAGGAGCCCGAGGCGGAAGACGGCCAGGCAGTTGGAGAGGCACAGGCGCTTCTGCAGGAAGGACACGCAGATGGTGAAGATGGACGGGATCTGGAAGCGGTGCGCCGCCGCGAACAGGTCCTGCACGCTCGCCTCGTCCAGCGAGATCTCCGACGTGTACAGGTAGTGCAGCACCTGGGCCACCACGTCCGGGGCCACGTCCTCCAGGCGCAGCTCGCCCGCCGCCGGCTCCGGCTCGGCCAGGAAGCGCGCCCGGAAGTAGGGGCTGCAGGCGGCCAGCACCAGGCGGTGGCACGGGAACTCGCGCTCGCCCACCCGCACCACACAGTCCAGGAACTTGCCGTGGTCTAGCATGTCCTTGAGCCCGTCCTGCAGGAGCGTCTGCTGGTACAGCCGCTGCTCCTCCGCCTGCTCCAGGCCCAGCGCCATGGTGAGCGGCCTAGGGTGCGGGGGACCAGGGGTGCCGGGGGGCCTCCTCTCCGTAGTCCCTGCTCTCCTGCTGGGCGGTGCTCAGTCTGCGCAGCTGTCCTGGTGGGCTATATATAGAGGTGGGCCTGGCCCTGTAAGGCGAGCTGCCTGGCCTCCTGCACATGACGCAGAGGGGACAGCTGGGCAGAGGCCCTTTCCCAGCAGCCTTGACTCAGCCCCGCGGACTCATGGGACGGGGAGTGGGGTTTCTGGGCCCTCCTGGAAAGAGGAGGGCCTCATGGCCTCATTTCTAAATGGAGCACAGCATGGCCTTGATCGCATTCCTAGGTTGGGCAGTGCCCCTTGGGGGAGGGGATGACCCAAGCTCTGCCCCTTCCATCAGGGAGGGGCGGGTATTGGAGTCCCACCTTGGGTCTCCCTTCATGCCTTCTGGGTCTTTCCATCAGGTGCCTCTCTTTCCTCTCTGGAGTATATCCCGCTCCAGCCACCTCTGGATACAGTGTGCTTGGGTTTGTGCTCAGAGAACTTGAGCATGGCATTCAGTCGTTGGGGACCTTGTTGCACCCCCCTTTAAAAGGGGAAGATCTTCTCCCAGGTCTGCCCCAGCTCTGAGACGCTCCTTCAACTGTGCAAGAAAGCAAGAAGGTGTCTTAGGTAAACAAGATGGCCACTTTTTAGGAGAAAAAAACAAACTATATATATATATTGATTTCAGAGAGGAAAGGAGAGGGGAGAGAGATAGAAACACCAGTGATAAGAGAGAAACATCGACTGCCTCCTGCACACCCCCCTACTGGGGATCGAGCCCACAACCCGGGCATATGCCCTTGACCGGAATTGAACCTGGGACCCTTCAGTCCGCAGGCTGACACTCTATCCACTGAACCAAACCTTCTAGGGCAAACTACATATTTTTATTGATCTCAGAGAGGAAGAAAGAGGGAGAGATAAAAACATCAACGATGAGAGAGAATCACCGACTGGCTGCCTCCTGCATGGGTGGCCACTTTTCTGTGGAGGCGGGAGCAGGTCAGATCTCTCTGTTGAGCCTCAGTTTCCCTTCCTACCCTATGAGGAGGTGGAGGAGTTAGAGTAGGAGGGCCTCAGCTCAGTTCTGCTGAGGTTCAGAAGCACTGAGGTTCTGTATTCCTAGGAGGACACAGTCACAGGGTATTAACACTGTTAGGTGTCAGACATGCTAGAAAATTAATTTCCTAGGATTCGACTATTCTAGGTGTTCAAACCCCCAGGTTTTTAACATTCTGAGGGAGTGACATTCTGGATTCTAGGGTTCAAAAAGACGTTCACTGTCTATGCTCACTGGTCTTGGTCCATTCTAGGCTTGGCCTGAGCCTGCCTGGCCTTAGGGCCCCTGCACCCTGTGACAGCCTAAAGGATCAGGGTAGAGGCCCAGGACAGCCAGTCCCTATGCCCACACTGCTCTGGACTCTTGACCACCCCACCCCCCTTCACACACACACACACACACACACACACACACACACACACACAACAGCCTCAGCCACCAAGATTAACTTGTTTCCAAAGTGCCAGAGGCTGCAGCTGTGGGTTAAATTTAGCCCCCAGGACACCGGTGTGAACTGTTATGGGGTATTCTCCCATCATTCCTCTGAGTCACTTGTTTATAACCTCAGGCTTGGGGGGATGGGAGGATTGGAGAGGGGACCGCAGGCTGGTCCAGGACTGAGTCACCTCCCCTTTTGTGATCTCAGCGTCGTCACTGCCCGATCCTCCTGAGCAGTGCACTTGACCATCCCTTGCTCACCCTGCCAGCAGGTCCCAGAAGGCACAGCACCTGGGACGCCCTGGAGGTGGTCCTGTCCTCCTTGCAGAAAGGACAAGGAGGATGAGTGGTGGACCTCCAACCCAGCCCTGGACTGCAGGGCACGTCCAGCAAGTACTGTCAGTACACAAGGCGCCGAGAGGCTAGGCAACTTGGCCAAGTCACACAGCTGACAAGTGGCCCAGCCAGGATTCAAAGCCGATCTGCCTACCTCCAAGGACTGTGGGTATCCTTCTCTTACTGCTTCCCACAAATTAACAAAAAAAGGTCTGACGGAAGGTGCTGACCGAACAATTAACGTATATTTACCAAATGACTCCACGATGTATTTTTAGATAATGATGCATCCCATCGTGCTCACTCCCTACCAGGCATTCCACCAGGACAGTGGTCGGCAAACTCATTAGTCAACAGAGCCAAATATCAACAGTACAACGATTGAAATTTCTTTTGAGAGCCACATTTTTTAAACTTAAACTTCTTCTAACGCCACTTTCTTCAAAATAGACTCGCCCAGGCCGTGGTATTTTGTGGAAGAGCCACACTCAAGGGGCCAAAGAGCCGCATGTGGCTCGCGAGCCACAGTTTGCCAACCACGGGGCTAGGATATTGATATGTGGCTCGTTCATTCATCGAGAACCTGCTGAGGATGCACCTGAACATCAGGCAGGAATTCCTGTCTTCATGGAGCTTTCATTCAGCCCAGGGCGGGCGGGGGGGGCGGGGGGGTTGGGGGGGCGTGGAAGACAGCAATGAATAAATTATTATGCAGCATGTCAGATGATAACTGCTATGGTGACAGACAGCAGGAAAGGGGGTGTGGGGAGTGACAGGTGGAGGTGGCAACAATTTAAAATGGAATAGTCAGAATGGACTCACTAAAAGGTCTAGATTTGAGCAGGTTCAAGCCATGGAGAAAGCAGGACTTCAGGCAAGGGAACAGCTGCAGCAAATGCCCTGAGGCAGGAAGAGTCTGGCTCATTCTAGGAACAGCAGGAGGCCAGTGGGGCTGGAGCAGTGAGTGAGGTGAGTAGAAGGAGAGGAGGACAGAGAGGAGAGGGTGAGGGAACCATGCAGGACCAAGTGCAGAGTGTACAGCGTTGATGTTCCCCTCAGTGAAATGGGGAGCCACTGTTGTTGTTGTTTTAATTCTAATTATGGAAAATGCCAACATATACAAAGGTGGAGAGAATAGTATACTGACTTCCCACGTACCCATCATCCCACTTCAACAACTATCAGGACATGGCCAGGCCTGTACCCACTCTGTGAATGACCCAGGGAGGTGCCCGAGGATTGGATGTGGGTGTAGGAGAGAGATGTAGGAGAGAGAGGGAGGCAGCGTGACTCCACTGCCTTTCACTGAATCAAAGGAAAATGTCATCTCATTTCATCTCTTTAATCTTCACACCAAAATTATGAGGTAGGTATTAGTTTCCCCATCTTATAGAAACTGGAATTTAGATGGCTAGCAAATAGGGATCAGTCTTATGTTGTTTTATTTATTTATTTTTGTTGATTTCAAAGAGGAAGGGAGAGGGAGAGGGAGATAGAAACATCCATGATGAGAGAGACTCATTGATCAGCTGCCTCCCGCATGCCCCCTACTGGGGATCGAGCCCACAACCTGGGCATGTGCCTGACCGGAAATTGAACCAAAACCTCCTGGTTCATAGGTCAACGCTCAACCACTGAGCCACTCTGGCCGTGCTGTTTTTAAACAGCATTGTTGAGGCATAAGTGACATGCAGTAAACTGCACATATGGAACGTGTACTATTTGATAAGTTTTGACGTATGTATAAACATACGTGATTGTGAAACCCCATCAAGGTAGAGGGATACATCCATCACCCACAAGTCACCTCGTGGGACTTGTGACACTAGTACCTGGCCTGGGGAAACCCCTCTGCTGGGCAGAAGCGGAAACAAGTGACAAATTAAATTGTCATTGGAACCTCAGCCCACAAAAGTAGGCCTGGACCTGCATGCTAAACCTAGGAAGGGCAACTGTTTGTTAAAAAAAGAAAGAAAGAACTCAGAGTCTCTAACATAATAGCCAACATGTCCAGGATACAATAAAAATCACCCGTCATAATAATAACCAGAAAAATCACAACTGGAATGTGGAAAGAACCAACTGACAGCAACACTGAGATGAACCAGAGGTTGGGATCATCTGCCAAGGGGGTTTAAAGCAGCCATCGTAACAATGCTTCCACAAACACCACAAAACCTCTTGAAACAAATTTGCATAAATTGAAAGAAAATCTCAGCAAAGACATGGGAGTTATACAGAAGAACCAAGTGGAAACCGTGGAACTGAAAAATAGAATAATATAACTAGAAACTTGCTGGTCGGCAAACTCATTAGTCAACAGAGCCAAATATCAACAGTACAACGATTGAAATTTCTTTGGAGAGCCACATTTTTAAAACTTCTTCTAACGCCACTTCTTCAAAATAGACTCGCCCAGGCCGTGGTATTTTGTGGAAGAGCCACACTCAAGGGGCCAAAGAGCCGCATGTGGCTCGCGAGCCGCAGTTTGCCGACCACGGCCCTAGTAGGAGAGGGGAGATGACAGAGGATAAAGTGAGTGCACTTGAGGACAGGTTAATAGAACACTTCCAATCTGAAGAATAGAGAGTGTATATATAGTTTTTTTTTAAAAAAATAGAGAATATAGAGTGAAAAAAAATGAATGGCATCTCAGGCCCATGAGTCAAGAAAAGAAGCCCTCTAAAACTCAACAACAGCAAACCACCTGACTGAAAAATGGGCTAAGGAACTGAATAGACATCTTCCCAAAGAAGACAGATAGATGGCCAATGAGCACATGAAAAGATGTTCAGTGATACGAATCACTAAGGAAATTAAGCCCAAACTGCAGATACCACTTCATGCCCATTAGAATGGCTACTATAAAAACAAAACAGAAGATGGGCAGAAATTGAAAGCCTTGTGCACTGGTTGGCGGGAATGTAAAAATGGTGCAGCCACTATGAAAAACAGTATGGCAGTTTGTCATAAAAATAGGATTATCACATGATCTAGTAATCCACTTCTGATAATATACCCAAAGGTGTTGAAGCAGAGTCTCAAAGAGACATTTGTACACCCATGTTCATTGCAGCATTATTCACAAGAGCCAAAAGGTGGAAGTAACCCAATGCCAATAGACAGATAAAGGGATTTAAAAATGTGGTATACACACACACACAATGGGATATTATCCAGCCTTGGAAAGGAAGGAAATTCTGACATATGCTACAACACGGATGAACCTTGAGGACATTATGCTCAGTGAAATAACCCTGTCACAAAAGGACAAAGATTGTATGATTCCACCTATATGAGGGATCTAGAGCAGTCAGGTTCATGGACAATGAAAGTAGGTAGAATGGTGGATGCCAGGGGCTGGGAGTGGGTAAGAGGAACAGGGAGTAGCTACTAAGGGGATCAGAGTTTCAGTTTTGCCAGATGAAAGGAGTCTGTGGGTAGATGGTGGTGATGGCAGCACAGCAATGTGCATGTACCTAATGCCACTGGCTGTACCCAGCCTATCCTGACTTACCAGTCACGACTCTAAAAAGCCACATAATCAGGGGGTAGGGCCAAGGGCACTCCTGAGCCAGGGCTGCATCACGCCCTCATCTCACGGCCCCTGCTGTGCCCTAGAAGGAAGGAAGGCCAGCTCTGTCCAGCAGCCAGCGCTGCTTTGCCCGTGCTCCAGGCCTCCCGGTGTTAGTGAGCTGGTTGGTCCCAAGGGGCAAAACTGAGGAGAGGGCACAGAGATGCCAACTGTGGTGCCCACCATTCGTGGCCCTCAGCCACCCGGCGGCCTCTGCCTCCCCGCCTTACATGCACATGCCATGTGAGGGTGAACTTGGAAATACAGTTGGTCCTTGAACAATGAGGGTTTGAACTGCATGGGTCCACTTGCACATGGTATTTTTCAATAAATATGTACAGTTCTATAAATGTATTTTCTTTGTAATTTTCTTAATAACATTTTTTCCAGCTTATTTTATTGTAAGAATACAGTATATAGTAGATACAACCTACAAAATCTGTGTTGCATGATTGTTAGCGGTAACGCTTCTAGTCAACAGTAGACTGAGTAGGTAAGTTTGGGGGGGATCAAAAGTTATATGCAGTTTTTCCAGCGCATTACGTTCGGTGCCCCTAAACCCCCACATTATTCAGGGTCAACTGTACTTTGAGGATGAGGGAGATGGGGTGGGGCTGAAGGAAAGGATGTGTAGAGGCGACAGGCAAACGGATGGGTAGCAAGAGGGAAGAGAGCGGAAACAGAGAAGACCAGCCACGAGACCGGGGGAGCAGCCAGGCCTCGGTCTGTGGGCAAGCCTTTTTCTAGGGTGACCTGAGCGAGCCCCCGTTCCTTTCGACCAAGAAAGCGGGCCTGGGTGAACAGGCAGCATCCACGCCTGGGAACCTGCACCACCCACCAGCCTCCCAGTCAGACCCCTTCCCCTGCATCCAGAACTAAGTGACATGAAACAGGGGCCTCATTCCCCACATCCCTGGGCCTAGAGCCCCACCTGCCTCAGAGGCCACTACCTGACTTTCACCTGAGCTTTCGTCCTCCCAGGCACCCAGGACAGCATCTCTGATAACTGGCCCCTCCTGAGTCCCCGCCCACGAAGGGAGGGGTGAGTCCACAGGGCTCCTCACAGCACCCCCAGCGCTGAGCATGCATGGGAGGGACCCCGGTGGCTACACACCTGGTGCTCACGGAAAACCACACCTGCAGGGGCCCTGGCCTCCTGGGGCACTGCCTTTGGGGCCTCAACCGTAGGAGCCCCAGGACCTCTCCTCTTTCAAGCCCATTGTGCACCCCACCAAAGACCCAGCACCAGTTTGGGGTGCACCTCTGCTCTTGCCTCAGCTCCTGTCTCTGGGTGTTCCCCAAAGCTCAGCCCACCCTAAGGGAGGGAGATGGGGTCCAGGGCATGATGTCCACGCTGTCTGCAGCCGAGCTGCCTGGTTCCTTGCTCTGGTTCAAGTCTTTCTAGCCCCGTGGTCAGCAAACTGCGGCTCGCGAGCCACATGCGGCTCTTTGGCCCCTTGAGTGTGGCTCTTCCACAAAACACCACGGCCTGGGCGAGTCTATTTTGAAGAAGTGGCGTTAGAAGAAGTTTAAAAAATTTGACTCTCAAAAGACATTTCAATCGTTGTACTGTTGATATTTGGCTCTGTTGACTCATGAGTTTGCCGACCACTGTTCTAGCCGGCAACACGTACTAGTAAGGAAGAGACTGGGCCAAGAAACAGTTGTACGGACTTTATTCCCCTCACTCTTCTCACTCACCCCCCTGCTGTTCCCCACACCCTCTGTGGCTGTGGGGTGGCCACAGAGGACCAGACATCGGGGGGCCACAGGCCTGGGCACAGCCATTCTGCCACCGCTGTGAGGGGCACTGTGGCAGCACACGCCAGAGTCGGAGGCTTACGCTCTGAGACCAGTCCCAGACCCCACAACTGTGAGGTCCCCCTCTGGCCACTCACCCCCGGCTGGCCCAAGACCAGCGAGCCCTGGGGAAGCTGGGGCAGGGACAGGCCCAGGTTCCGGACCTGAGGTCTGGCCAAATGGGCTGAGAAGTCCAGATGGACAGACCTCCTCACAGCCGAATCCCAGTGGAGGTGATGATCTAAGCCCCTCCCCACCACCTACTGCCAGCCCTGGGGTTTGGGTAGGAAGCCCCAGTCCCCTCAGTCCAATTATCCAGGTGCTTATTTTTGAAATAAAAAGGAAATGGAGAAGCTGGTAAAACAAGAACCCCATCGACACTGGCACTGCTGAGGTTCCATTATTGCTTCAGACCCCCGAGGGCTGGCTGGAAGGGCGCTCCCACCCAGTGGCCCGAGGGGAAGAGAGCATTTAGCACCAGGGACATGGGGCCCCGTCCCCATTGGGATGGGGCCTCCCAGGAGAGGACTTGGCTGCACCCCCCTAGACAGCTCCAAGACCCTTTTGACCAGAGCCCAGCCTGCTGTCTGGACCCCTCTCCTGCCCTCGGAGGGAAGGTATGAAAGAACAGGAAACCCAAGTCTTAGGACAGAGGGTCACAACCAGCCCCCCACCCCCCCTCCAATCTCTGGCCTCTCTGCTTGTCAGTCTGGCCTGACAGACCAGGGGCCCTGCCTGGCCAGGCCCCCAGGCTTGCTAAGGCTGCCGTGGGTAGGGTAGACCCTGGTGTCAGTGACAGGGGGTTGAGGAACCCGTGGGGGTCCCGGCCTAAAGCCCATCGGGGGAGATCAACCTTTTTTTTTTTTGGAAAATGTGAGCCAGCTCTGAAGAGCTGCCAGGCACTGGGACCAGAGGTTAGAAATAGCAAGGGCGGGGGAGTGCGGGGGGAGGGGGTCCCTGAGGACATCGTGGAAGCCCAGAGATTAGAGGTACGAGAGAGGGAAAGAGCAACAGTCAAGCAGGGCCCTGGGAGGCCCAGCCTTGGGACGGGAGCCAGACAGGAGGCCTTCCTCTCGGGGAGGGGCCCACGTTCAATCCCGGGAGGACGGCAGGGGCCCCAGAGGGTGAGTCCGTAGGCTCTGGTGCGAACTGCTCCTGCCGCAGCCCCCAAATCGACCAGGCCAGGGCACTTGCCTGCTCCACCAGAGAGCGAGCAGGCGGTGCGGCTTGGATGACAGACCCTCAAATCACTCGGGCTCCTTGGGCCTGCCCACATCTGTACAGAATAAAGTGCTTCGTTTATTGATGATTAAAATGTGCCCAACCCCCTGCCCCAGCGCCACGGGCCTCACAAGGAGGTCAGCGGGGTTCTAACGCCCTCAGCCCTCAGGCCGATGGGGCCCAGTCCCCCCCATCACCCCCCTTGGGCTCAGGCCTGTTCCCACTCCAGCCATGCTGGGAAGGCGGTGGGTGGTGTGGGGGTCGTCGTGGGGGGGTTTAAGGTGCAAAGAGTATAACAAACAAAAACCGTATAAACACAACGGGAAAGAGCTTAACTAGGAAACGTAGCTTATGGAACCTTCCTCCCCGTTTTAAGGGCAGGAATAAAGGTGTTAAATGACAACAACAACAAAAAAAGGGGGACCTATTAGTGCTGGCCTCATGCAGGCAAGCGTTGGGCACAGGTAGGGGCTCCCCTAGGACCCTGCCCCGACGCGGGGCCTGACCGTGCAGGCTCCTCTCACTAACAATGCCACCGGCACCCGCCACCAACGCAGAGGCCCAGAGGGACACGGGTGCTGGACACTAGCCATGGGCAGGTTGTGGCGGGGCCAGGAGAGGATGAGGCCTGGCATTGCCTTCGGGGAGCATGATGGACAGACATACACGTCTCCTCTAGCGTGGGAGACAGGGCTGGGGCAGCTGGTGAGGGGCGGGTGCTCTGTGACCAGCAGCTCTGCCCCCTGCCCCCCCTGATAGCACCTTGAAACCTCGGAACTCTTGCCCAAGCCTCCCCCTAGGCCCTGCCCCTGGGGGCCACCCATGTGCAGGGGCTCCTTGACTGTAGCCCCAGGGAGCTGGTGCTGGGGGAGCCGACCCATCTGCCCACCCCAGGCCTGTCCCCAGCATCTGGAGGCCCAGGGTCCTCGGTGCAGCCTGATGCAGGTCGGGGACCCCTGTGCTTGCTGGCAGGGCTACGGGTAGGGAAAGCAAATGCCCGGGGTCCAGCCCCTGCCTGCCCCACTCCACATGGTGCCGAGCTAGGTCTGACGTCTTCACGCCTCACCAGGCCCCACCCAACACGCTCCTGGGCGTTCAGTCTCAAGCCCCTGCCTCAGTGTCCACAGTCCTCAGACTGAGTCCACAACCGTTCCCGGGGGGCGGGCGGGGGGAGCTGGCACCCCAAACCCTTTAGGACAAGGAAGCAAGTGAGGGGACTCAGGGGAGGCAGGGATGAGCCCGAGGCTGGCCCAGGCTCAACCTGAACAACCCCTGGGGCTCAAGCTCTCAGCAGCGTGACCAGTCACACCTGCGCTCCAGGCCGCCCCTCCCCCTGTCCCTGCTGCCTCCAACGCCCCCCTCACCTGGAGGGGGGTACTGCAAAGAGTTTCCTCTCTTTTTCCTTCACTTCCAAAAAAAAAAGGGAAAGGCTTCAAGGAGTCACTGAAAGGGGGCACTTGGGAGTGAGGTGTCCTCCATCGGCTCTGGGGGGTGGGCGGCCAGCCCGCACCCTCGCCATGCCGGTGTGTCGCTCCCACTGGCCCTGGGCTCCAGGTCCCGCGTGTGCAGGTCAGGGCTGGCTGCTGGCGCTCATCCTCCCGCCGCTGTTGGCCGTGGTCGGGAAGAGGGGAGGCGGGGCCGGCAGGTGGGGCGGCGGGGGCAGGGTCTGGGGCAGGGTCTGGGGCAGCCCCGGGAGCAAGGGCAGGGCGGGAGCCTGAGGCTGGGCGGGGGGCAGGCCGGGCGCCGAGGGGGGCCCGTCGGCGGCCAGCGGGTGGCTGACGCGGAAGCACTTCTCCTTGTGGGCCTTGAGCATGTTGGAGAAGCGGAAGCGCTGGCCGCACACGTCGCAGGGGTAGGGCTTCTCGCCCGTGTGGGTGCGCCGGTGCCGCTTCATGTTGGGCCGGCTGGTGAAGCTCTTGCCGCAGATCTCGCAGATGTACGGCTTCTCCCCTGGGGGAGGGCAGCGAGCAGCGGGGTGTCACTGGCGGGGGCTACACCCCAGCCCCGGGCCGCCAGCCTCCCCCGCGTCCGTGGATCCACAGAGCGGCTCAGCCAGCCACTTGGTACCAGCCTCACCCAACCTGGGAGGCAGGGAGAATGGCCCCAAGCCTCAGAGGGGTAACAAGTCCAAGGGTGAGAAGGGGCGGGGCCATGGCGGGCATCCTGGGCAGGGCTGAGAAGGGGTCCCCTGCCTGGCATGGAGCCCCCCCCCCCCTCAGGCCCCGCCCCCCCCCCACCCCCGTCCCGGGCAGCAGGGTGGCCGTACCTGTGTGTGTCTTCATGTGCTCATCGAAGTACTGCTTCATGTTGAAGTCCTTGCCACACCACTGGCACATGAACTGCTTGTGGCCGATGTGGATGCTCATGTGGGACCGCAGCTGGTACTTGTACTGGAAGCGCTCGTTGCAGTTCTGAGGGTGGGTGGGGGTGAGGCCAGGGGCAGAGCGGGGAGCCGCCTCCGGGGAGGGAGGCACTGGCCCTGCCTCCTGGGGCGGAGCAGCGTAGGGGCAGCGGTGAGAAGCCAGGGGGCCCAGGGCACAGGTGGGAATGGGGGCCAGGAAGGGGGGAAAAGGCCGCAGAGTGGAGGCGGGCCTCGGGATGAAAGCCCTGCCCCTCCCCCACCCTCCTTTGTTGTCAGACCCCTCCTCCCCCCACCCGCAGCGCCATCTCTGCCGGAGATGCTCCCCGGAGCCACCACCTCTCCAGAAAGCCCGCCCCACGGTTCCAGCCCAGGCAGACTGACTTCCCACCCTGGCTGCGTGGGGTTTGGGTTGGGGGGGGGAATGGCAGAGTGCGGGGGTGGGGGCAGGCGGGCGGGCGACCAGGTAAAGGACGGAGTGGGAAGCAAGGGGTCACAGACATCAGAGGGAGGGCCCCTCTCTTTCAGAACCCTGTACCCCACTCCCCCCAACCCCTGGCTTTTAGACCGCTGCTGCCCTTGGCCCCTGGCCTGTCCTGCTGGCCCCGGGGCCGGGGGAGCAGGGAGCTCACCTCACATCGGAAGGGCTTCTCCCCCGAGTGCTGCAGGGAGTGCACCTTGAGGGACATGCTCCGTTTGAAGGACTTCCCGCACGTCTCGCAGGTGAAGGGCATGTCCTTGGTGTGAGCTACAGGGCGTGCACATGGCTGTCACAGCTGTGGGGGACCCCGCCTGCCCCGGGGCCTGCCTCGCAGTCTCTGTCCCAGGGCCTGGGGCTGCTCCCAGACAGGCCCCCATCCCCGTGGGCTCCTTCTCCATCTGCTCTGAAACCCTTGGGGTTCTTTAGCCTCTGAAACAGCCAAGGCCGCCTCACCCTCCAAAATGTCGGGGGAAGATGCAAGGATCCCCATGGGACTGGCCTCAGCTCAAGTCCTGGCCCAGCCACTGGCTCCCTGCACGGCCTCTGTGGGCCTCAGTGTCTTCCTCCATAAAAGGAGGCTCGGAGAGGCACTGCGCTCGCCGGTGGTGGGCTTTACAGGGGACGACACCTCTAAAAGTCAGCGGCACTCCCCCCAGAACGCATGGATCCATGAAGTAGATCTTGGAGGAAGTAACCAGAGGCAGGGAGGACCCCGCAGAGCTCAGGGCTGGTGAACCTGAGCCCAGGAAGGGCCACCAATCCTGCTTCACCCCAGCATCTCCTGGCTGAGACCTAGACCTCCGGTCCCAGGTCCCAGGCAGTCCACACCGGAGGCCCCAGCACTGGCTGGTGGGGAAAGGGGGGAAAGGCCCACCCTGGCCACCATTCCCTGAGCCCTAGTCTATGAGCAGGCAAGGAAGGGAGGGCCAGCCATGCCCAAGGCAGAGGGGTGGCCCAACACACACACACACGGGGAGCCTCCTCCCTGTGTCCAGGCGTGACCCCGGGGGGAAGGGCTGCGTTCCCAAGAGCCTGAAGCCCTGCGAGGGCCCGAAGGTAGGAATGGATCAGAGGCACAGCTGTCCTCCAACGGAGACAGGGCCTGTGCAGCTGGATTCTGGTCCTCACCGCCGTCTTGTCCCGGAGTCCTTGTGCAGTGTGCAACCTGCCCAGGCCACACCTGGCACGGCAGCCAGCCGCCCCAGGCCGCCCCGCCCGAGGGGCCTTCTCGCCCCTTCCCACTGCCCCTGCCTGTGAAGTCCTTCCCAGCAGCCCCCTCCCAGCCGGCCCGCTCTGTCCTCAGGCCCCTCCCCCGCCGCCTGGACTTACCCACCATGTGCTTGCGCACATGGGCCATGGTGTAGAACTTCTTCTCGCAGATCTCACACGAGAACTTCTTCTCCGCGTAGCCGTGCACAATCTTGTTGTGCTCGTGGAGGGACCACAGCTTCTTAAACGCTTTGCCGCACGTCACACACTGCGGGGCGAGAGGACTTTAGGCCCCGGGCTCTGAGTCAGGGCTGTGTGACATAGGACGAGTCGCTGCCCCTCTCTGGGCCTCATTTTTTTTCCCGCCCGAATTGTGCTGGAGAGAGAGAGCCCTTGAGTCCAAGGACCAGTGAGATCTGGGACTTGGGGGTAGTACCTCCCTAAACTCCCACCCACCACCCAGGACAGCAGCCTGGTCCCCTCTTCATCCTTGAACTTAACTAGGGCCAGGGGTCACCTCTCCCAGGAGGCCCCTCCTCTGTGCTCCTCCTCCTCCTGCTGCTGTTGGAGGGGAGACACCTGGCTGGCTGAAGGGCCACAGAGGGGGTGTGGAGAAGTCCCTCTTAGATAACAGGTCCGGAGAGAGATGGGCCATTATCTCTGCAGCCTCCTCCCCCTGCCGGGACCCATGCCCTGATACTATGGAGATCACCAAGGAGATAGGTCTCAAAGGGTTGCTGTGGGAAAGAGGGGGGGGGGGGGGTGGGCAGCGCTGCAGGAGGTACCAGCTCCCATGGGCAGTGCAGGGCGGTGGGAAACTTGAGGTCATACTCCCCTCCTCCTCTCCCCCGAACCCTTGTTCTGCCTGTCCCTGCAGGACACCCCCAGAGGCCTGGAGGCAAGGCCAGGGCTCAAGGGGAAATTGGGGCAGGGCGGTCAGGTTGCCCGGGTGGGAAGGAGCACAAGGATCTCTCCCCTTCGGAGGGACGCTCAGGTGTGTGGCAAGGGGAGCGTCAAAGAGCAGCCCAGCAGGCAGGCAAGTGGGAACAGGTACTGGAAGGTGGAGCAGGAGACCAGGTAACCCCAGGTAACACTTTCTCCACAGGGCGCTGCAATTAGCAATTAGTTCAGGCAATTAGCACCTGCCTACCTGCGGCCTCACCTCCCCACCGCTCAGCCATCAAGGTAAAAACCAGCCTGGCTGGCCCTGCGCTGCCCACATCTGAGAGGCCAGGCTGGCAGGGACTTGGGCTGGCCCAAGGCCTGGCAGCCAGCCCAGCTCCCCACTTGGCCCCAGCAGCCTCTGCTCTTCCCAAATTTCTCATCCAGTCCCTCTTCCCCAGGCCCAGGCCAGCTGGCATCTCCAAAGAGCCGAACGCAGGGCCTCCTGCCTGCCCAGCTGCCCCTTACTCTACTCAGCCTTTGTGGCAAGTGGGAAATGGCACCCCCCTCTGGGTCAATGCCTCCTCCCTTCATCTATGCTTTTGTGCACTGCCAATCTGTGAGACTAGACACCGTGGCCCCACTGGCCGTAGGACAGCCCTAAGGATTTGCTAAAACACTGACTCATCCCTCCTCACGGCTGGCTGTGCCCGGTCTCATGGGCTCAGGCCACTCTCTCCTCTCATCCTCCCCACCACGAGGAGGCACTGCTTGTTCTAGTCTTATCTGCACATCTTCCCGAGTGTCAACGCCCAGGGCTCTCCGCCTCCTCCAGAAACCTCTCCTCCATGTTCTCGCCAACCTGGGCCCCCCCCCTCCGGGCTCACCCTGGGCCTGGGCTGAGCCCGCTGCCCAGGGGGCTACATCTGGTCTCCCCAGACTGTCTGGGCAATGCAGGCAGCAGGACCCAGGATGTCCAGGGCCCAGTTCCGGCCTGGCCCCCGCCTGGCGGGCTGTGGCCTCCGCTGGCCTTCGGCCCTGTCCCGCCCCGTCCGTCCGCCCGCCCGCGGAGCGGCCTGAGACGCACCTGGATGTTGCGCTCGCAGTCCGTCTGCCGGTGCAGCAGCAGCTCGCTCTCCAGCAGGAAGCGCTTGCCGCACTGGTCGCAGATCTGCATGCGGCTGTGGGTCACGTTCATGTGCTTCTCCAGGTACCAGCGGTTGTTGAACACGCGCGGGCACTTCTGGCACGGGTGGTGCTGCTTCTCCTCCAGCTTCACCTTGGCCCCCAGCCCATCGGTGGCCGGTGGCCCTCGCGCTGGTGCCGGGGCCGCTCCGGGGGGCTGCTTGGGCCTCTTCCCACCACACGGCCTGGCCTCCTCGGGCTCAGGGGGGGCCCGGCGCTGGGCATTCTCCCGGGACCGCGTGGCCATGCGGCTGTGGGGCAGGGGCTCTGCCCGGCTGGCCCTGCGCCCCGCTGGCCCCTGTCTGACCCCCACCTCCCCTTCCTCCTCTCCCTCCTCCTCCTCCTCCTCCTCCGAGCTCTCTTGATCCTGCTCACTATGTCCTTCCTCTTCCTCCTCCTCGTCCTCCTCCTGTTCACTGTGCCCTTCCTCCTCCTCCTCCTCCTCTTCCCCCTGACTGCCACCTTCCTCCTCCTCCTCCCCTCCTCCACTACCACCGCCCTCCTCTTCTTCTTCCTCCTCCTCCTCCTCTTCCTCATTGTCCTCCTCCTCCTCCGAGTGTCTCTGCAGCCCGTCCTCCCGGCCCAGCACCATGGTGGCCGGGCCCGTGGCAGCACCCGGCTTCCCCTCGGGCGTCGTGGACACGTGCAGCGTCTGGTTGTTGAGGTTCACCTCCACGATGATCTGGGACTGCTCCTGGTGGCTGTAGGTGCCGGATCCCCCAAGTTCTTCCTCCAGCTCCTCCCCGCTCTCCAGCTTGCACAGGCTGGCCGGGGGCCCGCCGGCCTCCTCCACGCTGCCCTCCTTCTCCTCCTTGAAGAAGGGCTGAGCTGGCCCAAGGGCGGCAGGCCCTGTGCCACCTGCCGTCCCTGCCCCGTCCTCCACGCGCACAGAGTAGGGGTCCGGGCCCTCTCGGGCGTAGATCTTGGGCAGGCCCGGGGTATCGGCCTCCTGCTTGATGTCACAGTAGTAGGGTGGCGGGGCTGGGGTGCAGCTGGCAGCCGGCTGGGCCAGGGCCACAGCACTGGGGCCCGGGGGGCCGAGGGAGCGGGCGTCCAGCAGCTCCTGGCAGGACGCGGCGATGTCGGCCATCTGCAGCAGCGAGGCAGCGCTGAGCACCTCGTGGACGTTGGCCGCGTTGACCAGCAGCTTGGACGTGTAGATGAAGTTGAGGATCTGCTGCAGGCCGCCGGGCGCCAGCGCCTCCAGGGACAGCTCCACGCGCTGCAGCTGCTTGTTCTGGGTGAAGAGCGAGTGAAAGAACTGGCTGTAGGCGGCCAGCACGCCCTTGTGCGCCGGGAAGACGCTGCACTGGGGCACCAGCACCAGGTCCACGTCGCAGAGGTCGGGCTGGAAGAGGCGCTGCTCGTTCAGACGGCCCATCAAGCAGGCAAAGTGCAGAGCCACGTCCTCCACCAGCGAGAACTCAGCCGCCGGTGAGTCGGTTGTCTTCTCAACCAGCAACTGGGGGGCAGAGGGCAGAGGTCAGGTCGAGGCCAGCAGAGGCCCCTGCATTGCCCACGCCCGCCATCCAGGAGGCAGCCCACCCTTCACTCCTGGCTCCACGTTACACACCAGGAGCCAAAGCTCCAGCCAGGAGGAGGAGGAAGGACCAGGATTTCAAGCTCGAGTCGAGTCAGCTGCCCTCAGAGCTCAAATTTTGATCGTGACTTTCTGAGGCCAAAGATCAGTTAACTTTTCTGGGCCTCCAGCTCTTCTGTTGTGAAACAGGAAGTCATGGGGAAAGAGAGAGGAAGAGGGGGACTAGGGGTACTCAGTGTCCAGGTGTGCCAGCGGCCTAGGGGTTCCCCCAGGATGCGGGACTCTCCGTGCTAAAAGCAGGGCCATCGGGGGCACACTGGGACTGGGTGGTCACCCCGGCAGGGACATGGGCATTTCCTGAGATCCACCGATTCTCTCCCCCACACTCACTTGCACAAATAAAACCAAGCCCGCCCAACCACAGACACCTCGAGAATAGAAGTCAGGCTTACTGGCTCACTGCCCAGCCTCTGGCTACTGAACCCCTCACACCTTACCAACAGTGGGCGCTGCAACAGTGGCCGGCGTGGCTCGGTGGTTGAGCATCTACCTATGAACCAGGAGGTCACGGTTCGATTCCCAGTCAGGGCACGTGCCCAGGGTTGCGGGCTCGATCCCCAGTGTGGGGGCGTGCAGGAGGCAGCTGATCCATGATCCTCTCTCATCATTGATGTTTCTATCTCTCTCTCCCTCTCTGATATCAATAAAAATATATTTAAAAAACACACACAACTTCTGTGAAGAAATCCATGCCCAGGGCCTGTGACTTCTCCCCACCCGGTCCTGCTGCCCTGCTAGAGGCTGCTAGTGAGGTCGGGTCAGCCCCTCATCACAGGCTTAATCTTTCCTGGCTCCATCACAGCGGCCTCCCCGAAAGGGGGGCGGCACAGAGAGGCAGGCTGCCCAGTCCCTTGTATGGGTCCAGCACCCAGCAGACGCTCAATTAATATCTGCCGACTACCTGGCTGGACCAACCCCAAAGGTTCCAGGTTCTGACCCTCCTCGGATCCTGTCCAGCCAGGTCAGAGCATCCTATATTTGAGGGCCTTGGCCCATAGCCACAAAGCCATCAGCTCCTCTCCCCCAAGCACCTCTGCAGGGGCCCTGGGATGAAACCTGGGTCCCATCCATGCACAGCCCTCCCCTGCCTCCCCCCCCCCATGCCCATCCTTGCACTGCTCGGGCAGCAGTAGTGGGCACGCACTGGGCAGGGAGGGATGTGGGGGTGTCTGTTCTCAACTTCTCAGTCCCCTGGATAAGAATCTGCCCTGGGCTTCAGAATGGGCCCCAAGTGGCCACCAAGGACAACCTACTCCCAGACCCGGCCTGGGCCCCACCCTCCACACCCAGCAGCACTCACCCCACACTCACGCAGATCCCACTCTGGCCCGGCCTTGGCCATGGATAGCATCTTCCTCGAGTTCTGCCCATGCCTCCTGCCCCCAGCCAAGAAGCCACGCATTTGCCCCTCAGTCTCAGGGCTGCCAGCCTGTCCAGGCCTGGCCAATCTAACCGGGATATGGTGCCAAGCACCTCCCAATTCCCTCCCCCGACTCAGTCTAACTTATCTTCTGGGGCCAACTCCTGATGCACAGATGGGGAAACTGAGGCTCAGAATGAGAGAGTCCTCAGGGAGCAGTAGCAGAGCCCCTGACCTCCCAATTTTCTAAGGCCACCTTCCCTGCTGGGCTGGACACGACTCCTTGTTGATGGAGTTCTTGACCTTGAATGACTTAAAAAGCAGGAAGAGGTATCCAGGGACCCTCTCACCCAGGGAACCAGCTGTGCTTCCTGACTCTCCCCGCACCCCACCTCCTCCCCAGAGCTGCTGCTACCTGTAGGTGAGGGGTCAGGGTGCAACTTAGGGGCTCCTGAGGGGCTGCAGTAGCCAGATAGCGGCAGAGGAAGTGGTTTGGATAAGGGCTTGCCAAAGCCTGGCCTGCTGGGGGGAGCCCACCCAAGCCACGGGGCCCCCAACCACCCACTCCCCCTTCACAGAATGCCCTCCAATGCCTGCTTTCCGTGGGGAAAGGGCAGTGCCCAACCTTCCTGTGTGCAGGTCTGGACCCAGGTCCCAGGCAAGGCCTGGCCAGGGCCCTGTGGCTTCAGCAGAGGAGGAGGGGTTAGCCCGGCGGGTAGTGCTGCCCCAAAGACTCCATTCACCAGGCGGTACCCCAGCTAAGCCAGCACCTCCTTGTCTCCGGAGGGACCGAGCGCCCCAGGACTGAGCACTGTGACTGGACTTCTTTGAGAAGGCACACAGATGCTGCCTGAGTCCATAACTGGCAGCTCTTCAGCAGGCACAGCTGCCCCCTAGCCTGGCTCCTTCCCCCCCGGGCCCACCAGCTGTGCCCGCCTCCCCAGCCAGATGTGCCAGTTCCCTGAAGCTGCAGATGCCCCTCCCCATCTGGCTGTGCCAGCTGCAGCCACACACCCCACCCCGAGCCCAGGCCAGCCAGGCTAAGATGCAGGAGGAGGGGAGTGGTCAGGTACTCCTGTTGCCAAGGGTTTCATGCCCTCAAACTCCCGCCCCCAAGTCAGGCTGCAGGAAACCAGGTGCCAGGGATACCTGCCCAGGTGCTCACCCAGGTCAGAGCTTCTACACCTGAGGGATAGATACCCTGCCTCATGGCCGGGAAGCCACTGGCTCCCTCACCTGCCCCAGCACCTCCCAGAATGAAACGTGGGCTCCATCTACACCCCCACCCCCATCCCCACCCCCAGGACAATCCTTCCAGGGCAGGCAGCGGTGGGTGGGCCCAGTCTGAGCAAGGGGCACAGGTTCAAGACTTCCAGGCTCCTCCTTTTGGGGGAGGAGGGGTGCCTATTCCAGTCTCCTCTGAGCTTATGCCTCCCTCCTTCCCCGGGAAACAGGCCCAGAGAGGGCGGGGGACCAGCCCAAGGTCACACAGTAGTTTGGACTGGAGCTGCGGGCGACCCCCCGCCCCCCACCCCCACCCCGCTTGGCCCAGGCACCCTGAATCCCTAGGCAGGGCGGTTCCAATGCCCACGTGTCCCAAGGCCCAGGCGGGAATCCGACCTCCCCCTTCCCCCCATCACCCAGTCCGAGGGCGGCGCCGTCCGTCCGGGCTCAGGGAAGCGCCCCCCTCCGCCAGTGCCCGGCGAGCCCTCATCCTCTCGCGCCCCGGCCCCCACCCCAGGAATTTACCCCCCTTCCCTCCGAGGGCCGCACCAGAGCGCCGCATTCCAGGCGGAGACCCCGGAAAAGGGGCGCTGGGAGATCTTGAAAGGTCCCTCCCAACCCTTCACCCCGAGCCGGCGGGCTGTGCGCTCGGGAGGGCAGACGGGGGCAGGTGGGCGGATAAGCGGGGGGACAGGCAGGGCCTTGCGTACCATGGTGCCGTGGCGCTGGGGGCTCACAGGGCCCCGCGGGATCGCGCTGCCCCCGGCGGCCGGGCCGGGGCCGCTCCATGAAGCGCCGCGCTGGGGGCCGCCCCCGCGCAGGGCCCCGCGACCATGGCCCCCGGGGGCGCGGCCGGGCGGGCGGAGGCGCAGGGCCGCGGCGAGTCCAGCCGCCGAGCAGCTGCGGCCCTGGAGCCTCGGGCGCGGCGGGCGGGGGGCGCGGGGCGCCGATTGGAGCCCGCGCGTCAGCTGGGGCCGCCGTCTGGACGCTTAAAGGGCCAGGCCGCCCTGCGTGCCGGCTGGGAGCGCGGACACGCGTGGCGTGCGCCCTCCCGGAGCTGCCCGCTCGGCCTCGGGCCTCCGGGGCCCGCAGCCAGGCCCCGCGCCTGGCATGCCAGCGGAGGGACCCCGGCCTCGCTGTCCCGCGCTGAGCCCCCTTTCCGCCGCCGGGAAGTCCGTCCCGGAGTCTAACCTCGGTGCCCTCCAGCTGCGCCACAGAGGCGGAGTCGGAGGAGGAGGAGGAGGCGGCCCTGAGATGGAGAGGCTGGCGCGCCCGCCCCCCCCCCCCCCAACCAGCTGCAGAAAAGCTTCCACCTGCTCCCCTGAGCGATCCCACGCTGAGGAACGGAACCGGCACCCTAGCCGCTCATCACCCCACCCTCTGGCCTGGGCTGCTCTGATCTGAGGGTGAGTCTGGGATCTCCAACTAGCGGGGCCCCTCAGCCCCACCCCAGAGCAGCCCAGGGCTCCTTTTGCTCTGTGCTTTCAGGACCTGGGTCCGGTCCGTCCATACCTACCTACCTGGTGGTCGCTGCACAGCCCCACCTAGGGCAGGAGATAACAACCCGGACCACAGCTGGAGTAGTGACCAGATCCTTTCAGGGGACTGTCCCAGGACCAGGAGGAGAGACAAGGGAGTGGGTCCAGAGGCCCAGGCCCACAGTGCCCCCAGCCCTGCGACCTGACGGCTGCTCAGTAGCCTCCTCACTCGGTCTCTGCTGGAGAGAGGCAGCCAGGCCTGCGGAATGCTGCTCTGGCATGGACACCGGTGGGGGCAGGGGGCTGGCTGTGCTGGCAGGAAGCTACAAAGGAACGCTGCCAGGCTGAGCAGGCAGCAGAGTGAGGACCACAGGGCTCTGGGCTTGGCAGGGCCACCATTGTGGAGAGGGGGCCTCTGTGGGTCTCTCGTGTGGCCACGTCATCATTCAGACGCACCCCCCCCCCCACCGCATCCCAAGTGGACTGCCAGCCCCACATTTGGTCACCCTCCCAGTGCCCCCTCCTGACAGCACCCCTCACTCCCCCCTGCCCCTCCCCACACAAATGCACCTGTGCTTACGCACCATCCCATGCCCAGCTGCGGCAGTATTCCCTGAGTATGCCATCTTACTCATGGGTGGGCAGGGATTCCAGGGCCTGTTCAGAGTGGCTTGGTTCTGGATGCCAGGGGAACATGGAGCAGAGGCCAAGATCCCAGGCAGACACCATCCTGTAGTCTGAGGGTCTGCCCTTCAAGATTGTAGGGGCCTCCCCCTAAGACCCAAATGGGTAGGTCCCTATGAGTAGGGCATCTCAAAGCCAGGGAGAAAACACCTCAGGGGCAAAGATGGGGGTGACCAAATAATGCCAAGAGAAAGGGGAGGAATGCACCCAGCCGGATGGAGGGCTGGGAGAGACCCTGGTGGGAAAAGAGATGGGGAGAGAGGAAGGGGCATGGATGGGGACACACCTCCGGAAGCAGCCACTGCAGACATTTTGCACTTCTGTCGCCCTGATAGGAGCGTAACAACTGGCTTAGCTCCCAGAGGTCTTGGGCGAAGGCCAGGCCACAGCAGCTTACATGCCACACCGGCCCGCCACCACGGGTCCTGCCTCTGCCTCTTCATCCCAGCCCACTTCTCGTCTGACTCCGTGGATCCTGGCACCATCCTGGGAGGTGGCGAGGAATCGTGCGGCCTTTGGTTAGAGGAGGACAGTGAGGCACCGGCATCAGGAGCCAGGGAAAGGAGGCTGGGCAAGGGGGCCTCCCCCATGGCTGGGAGGAGCCTGGCAGGGAGGACTTCAGGGACACTCCTGGGCCCACTTCCCAGTCATGGCTTGGCAGGCCAGCGTGACCAAGGTAGGGCTGCTGGCCCCTTTGGGATTGGCCTGTGTTGCAGCAGTCAAGCCAAAGGCGGGGCTAGAGGTGGGGGAGGAGCCGATCAGGGGTGGGGTAGTGGGGAGGGTGTCAGTCTCCACGAAAACCCTAGCAGTTCCCCTTGCTTCTTTGGCCTCCAGCCCACCTGGGGGAGCCCCAGGCAGAGCCCGAGCTCTGTGAGGGGCTGTGGGCACTTGGGTCTCAAGAGAACTGGAAGGAAGAGGCTGTTTGAGGAGCTCGGCCTGGGCTCCAGTGGAGCTGCTCAGAGCCGAGGCCAGCATGCTGAGTGCTCATCAGCTGGAGCAGAGGGAGAGGAAGCGCACTCCAGGCAGAGGGAGCATCTGCAAGGGCCAGGAGACAGGAGGCAGTTTGATGCCATGGAGTCCAAATCCTTGTCTGGAAGGAGTGCCCGGCCAGATGGAGACAGGCAGCATTGCCCTCTGTGCCTTGGCAGGGGCCATGCCATGGGAGCTTCACTCCAGGCTTGGTCAAGGCAGGCTTTCTGGAGAGGGTCGGAGGGACTGGGTTAGTGGGGAGGGGATCCTGGGCCAGGATGGCATGCCCCAGTGGGAAGCCAGGAGCTTGTGGGGACAAGGGCAGAGCTTGAGGAGCCTCAGAGGCCTGGGGCTGGGGGCCGGTGAGGTCAGCAGCTGTGCCCCTGCTTCTTCAGATCAGCTCACGGGTTTTTCCACAACTTCCCTTAGCATGCAGCCCCAAGCTTCTCTCTCCTGTTAGGGAGGAGGAACAAACGCAAACAAGCAGCTCCCAGGCTTAGAGATGCCAGACTCCCCCCCTATCTAACTGAACCTGGAAAGACCAGGATGGGGTGTGTGTGTGCAGGCTCAGCCTCCCTGGGACCCTGGAGCTGTGGAGCTGCTGTAGCGGAGATGAGGGAGGAGGGAGAGCAGAGTGGCTATGTGGGCTGGCACTTCAGTCCCCGGTCCTCCAGGGCCTCCTGCAACTACAATCTACCACCAGGCCAGATTCAATGCCTCAATGCCTCTGGCTGAATTTGCTTTTATTTCGAAGATATAAAGGACTGCCATGAGCAACAACCATTCTGTGGCACAGTCCCTTAAGGGTTGTGGCCCAGAGCCAGACTGCCTGGGTTCAAGTTCTGCCTCTTCCTAAAGTTGGGTAACTAGATCAATTGCTTGGCTTTTGTAATTCAGCTCCTCCCTCGGAAGAACTGGGATATTAAGGCCTCCTCCCTCCTAGGACTGGTGAGGATTAAATGCTTAGAACCAAGCACACAGCCACGTCGTTCAGGGAAGCTGGCCCGTGGGCTTGCCTCCTGGAGGGTAGGAGGTCCACGGGTTCACGTGGAGGGCCGGGCCTAATCATTCATGAGAGGCCTGGGGTCCCTTGACCCATCAGGGTGGGAGAGGATCCTGGATGCAGCTAGGGAGGCCTGGAATGCCAAGGCCGTGACGTCTGTGCTGCTAGAGGGAATGCAACCTGCTGGTTTGAATTAGGTCCCCGCCCTCCAGCAGATGTATCCTATTAATGCCAAACTCAGTGGAGGCAGAACATAAGCCACCCCCCCCTCCAATCCCACACTGAGATCTATGCATCCCCACCCTGTTGGGCCCTGGGTCAGCTGGGATTTCCCTGCCACCCCACCACCCCACTGGAAGCTTTTGGATTTGATTCACAGGGAGGAGGAGACAGGGACGAGGGAGCGTTGCCTCTCTACTGAAACCTTTGAAAACAGACCATCCCAGCCTCCTGCCCCTTTGTGCAGCTCTGCTTGCCTCCTGTCCTGGGGCAAGCAGGTCCCCTTTCTCAGGGCACCCGGCTCCTGCACTGCCACCTCTACCACATCAAAGAACTCCCTGCCGAGCAGGAGTCCTCTAGGCACCCTCCCCAGCTCCTTCCATCAGGGCACTTCAGGCTCTGCCTTCACGATGGGCAGCAGCAGAGGAGATGCCCTCTCCCAGGCCCCTCACCTGGTCACAGAGACGAACGTGCAGGCTCCTCGCTCCACACCGACTGGAGCCTCCCTTCCCTTCCCCAGTGACGTCTGGCCATTGTTCATGGTCGCCTGAGAGGGGCATTTCCTTGGATTATCTTCCCTCCTGTTCAAAGCCCAGCTGATTCAGAACAGTCAAGACCAAAGCCCTGGGCATTTCCCCCAAGACTGCCCAGCTGATGAAGATGGTCACTGTCAGAAGGGGGATGAAGATCCCAGGCTCAGTAGCAAATGAGACCCCAAAGGAGCCTCACGTGGGGATTTCCCACAGCAGACTTGCCCATTTCCTTTACAATTTAAAGCAACACATCCAGGCTGGACAACTGTCAGCAACTGCCTAACTTGGGGGTCCTACTTTTACTGAATTTTGAAAATGGAATCTCATAACCACTGTGAGGTTATGTTGTATTCACTAAGCAAATACAAATTCTGGAGCGCTGAGGAGGCAAAAGTTAATTGTACTTGCCCTGCGAATCCCCCTGTGGCTGCTATAAATACCCCGTGTTTCCTCCAGGAGTGAGTGCCATGTGCCTGCTGGTGAACCACAGGAGGAGGGAGGCGTGGAGACTGGATAGGTGGGTTAGCAGCAAATGTGCTGTCCCTAGGCAGCACCGTGCAGACGGAACGGGACACATTCCTTCCTCTGCAAAGACATCTGCGTGCAGGTCACAGCTGGGTGACAGCAGCGCAGCCTGGAGGAGCTCTGGAGTCAGCAGGGAAGGGGACGTCTCTGCCTGAAGCTCTGGCTGCGCCTCCTGCCCCATCACTAACGCTCAGCTACAAGATGAAGGCACCTGCGAGCTGGGTCAGCAGGACGGGAGCTTTCCTGTTCCACTTCAGAAAGACCAGTGGAAGAGTGGGGAGTGAAGAAAGATGAAACAGACTCCGCCTTAGACTAAGTAACATTTTAATTTCTACAAGGTCCCCCTTTCAAGTCTTGGGGAATTTAAATGAAGTGTATACAAATTACACATTGCCGATATGTACAAAAGTACTTTCTAGTTTTTAAACGATACCAGCCATATCATGTTTCATTTGCAGTAAACAGGACATTACAAAAACAGTCCAACAATGCATTTTCTATTAAGCACAATACACAACATAATTCAATTTTATTAAAAAAATAACTTAAAATACAGAATAATCCCCTTAGGAAGAAAAACTGTCTCTGTAGTTCATTCAGTAAACACACAAGTTGAAGGCTGCAGCCAAGGGCTGTTCTTCTCAATGGAGAAAACAAATGAGGCTTCCAGGGCCCACCTTTTCAGGATCAAACTCCACCCGCAGCCCCAGTGGGTGAAGTTACTGCCTGTGGTAGGCAGAATTCTATAGTGCCTCCCCGCCGACCCCCATATCCATGCCTCAATCCAGGACCCTGTGAATAAGGGACCGCTCCTGTGACAATATGTTCTATGACCTTAAAAAAGGGAGACTAGCTCAGTGGGCTGGATCTAGTCACATGAACCTTAAAACAGGAGGAAGGCGGAGAGATCTGAAGCAGGAGGGCTCGATGGCCATCACTGGTTTGAACGTGGAGAGGAGGACACGAGAAGGAATTCGACCAGCCTTAAGGAGCTGAGAGGCCCCGACAGAAACGGAATACTGCTAACCCCCTGAAGGAGCATGGAAGCAGCTTCCCGAGAGCCCCGTAGGGGAATGCTGCCCTGCTGGCCCTTGGTTTCAGCCTGTGACACCCTGAGCAGAGAATCCAGCCATACCCGCCAGATTGTGAGCTACAGAACTGGGAGCTAAGAAACAGGTATTGTTTTAAGCTGCTAAATTTGGGGGAATTATTTACAAAGCAATAGAAAACCAACACACTGTCCAAGGGTAACTTTCCTGAACATAATTCGATTTGGCAGTTTTTGTTTGGGTTCTGAATGCAGTTATTTTCCCCACTGAGTATATTAAAGCAATATTCTCCATTGTAGGCAACTTTTGAAAACCCCTCATGTGACTCACCTAATGTTTTGTATTTACTAGCAAGAACATTTGTTTGACTTAGGTCCTGTTTTCTAATGTACTCTTATCTATCAACTTGGCAAACAACTGACCTCGTAACCCTGTTAATGAACCTTTTATGGGTAATGGTTTGAATACATCCAAGATCATCCTTCCACCCTTCAAGGGTTGTCCAATCCCTCCAACTGAGGGCTCTTCCCCACATCCCAAGTACTCCAGGCAAGGCCCGGGGTAGGATGGCACAGAGTTCTACATCAGACTCCCATATGCATTTCTTCTGCATAACTGGACTAAACTGGCACTAAGGTGATTAAGTACACTTGTGGAAAAAACTCCAACTAGATTAAAAAGAAAAAAATCACACCGGTTTTTACAGGTCAAGTCATTTTTGGAGGAACCACCCCAAACTGTGAACGTGTAATTTATGCAGTCCCATACATCTCTCCCCGTCTGTTGTCCTGGTTTTCCTCATGTCACCAAGGCTTCACTGAGTCAGTGTGGCCACAGCGGAAACAGGAAAACCACTTAGAACCATCCAACTACTGCTCTGTCTCTTACTTGAAAGACTTAGAAGCCCCGCACAAGGTGCGGGATGGAGGCAGGTAGATGTTGGTGTTACTTTTGAAGTCCATTCTTCAATCCCCGCTTCCAGAGGCACACATGTCAGCCAAGGAGACTGAGTGGCCACACAACCCCTCTTGCCAATCCTGCCTGGCCCAGGAGACCCCCAGCACACATCGTGGCCTGAGAGAACCCCTCCTAATATTCAGTGAATACAGCTGAGAAGGAACCATGTCTGGTGCCAGTGAGTAAAAACAATTTTTAACATATAGTATAGAAGAACAATGCTTAAAGAGGCACCAAAAGGTACCAAGCACCAAAGGGTGAAGTTGAGTGGAACGGTTTTACAGTCCAAACTTCTGATAGTACTTACTAGAAAGCACATGAACCATTAGGAGCTTTGGCCAGTGCAGGTACCATAGTTAAGGCTGATTCATTCTTAGCCACGCCTGCCAACATGAAGTAATACAGACAGCGGGCTGTGTAATGACCCCTTTCCTGATCCTCTGAGACAACACAGAAGGAATGAATCAAGAGCCCCAAAGCCACTACCTCATGCTCCTGGCTACCATCAGTATCGATCTAGGTGGTTTGATTTTAAGAGCACGTATGTGTTAGACTCTGTAATTGGTATATAAACATTTGGCCACCTTTAATAGTTCTCCACAGGTCTGTGCTTGGCAGCAAATACTGAACCTGAAAAATGGGCAAAAAAACCCTGCATTCTAAGGAACACATGAGATGGAGAGAAAATGTCTATCTAAAATAATACTGCAACTTATACTAAAATTTCATGGTTTCTTGATTCAAGAAAATGAAATTCACTTCCATAGCTGGCTACTGTAAAATGTGGCATAAAAATATTTTTAGGAGACATATCTGTATTTTAAATTTTGAACACAAGTAAATGAACAAGTAACAATTAAGAAGTGCCTATTTTTGAAGTTCAGCTCTAATATTGAAATAGAACAACAGACTGCCATTAAGTTTCTTAAACTTTTAAGTTACCAGTTATTTACAAATAAGATATAATTCGTATAAAAAAAGGGGACATTTTCAACTGTATCTGCTGCTTTCACTGGGACTCCGGTGATGAGAGTAACTTCGGTCACTTTCACTGTCAGAGCCATAAGATCTACAGCTCCTGTATAACAAAACAAACACACAACACCTTTTAGCCGTCAACCCTCTGAATTCCTCTTGTAGATTGTTTTGTTTTGTTAATCCTCACCTGAGGATATTTTCCATTGATTTTTAGAGAGAGTGGAGGGGGAGAGACAGAAACATCAACATGAGAGAGACAAATCGATTGGTTGCCTCCTGCATGTACCCCGACTAGAGCCAGGGATAGAGTCTGCAACTGAGGTATGTGCCCTTGACTGAAGTTGAACCCCTGACCCTTCAGTCCGTGGGCCAATGCTCTAACTTCTGAGCAAAATTGGCTACTAGGGATGTAGCTTCTTATTTACAAGAGTGGCTTGAAAGCAGCACTGATGTGGCATACCGCAGTGGGTGGACCAGTGGGGTGCTGACTGTGGTGACACTGGATTTTTCAGAAATGTTTTCAATGAGATAGTAGTAACATCAAGGTTAAATAAAATAAAGAAACATTACATCTTGTAAAATTCCTTGAAATCTACTCATGCAAATGAGCAGAGTAATTTTCCATGCTACCCAAATAATCATCAATATTTCATCAGACTGAGGAAGTGAGGGGTATGGAAATCAAAATGGTGCCCAGTGAGGGGTGTGATTGTGGGGCATGGACAGGAGCATTACGATCGTGAGTCAAGAGGACATGGTCACCATCCAGTTAGTTTGAAAGATATTCACTGAGAGCCAGTCACTTTGCTAGATACTAGGAACACACACATACACACAAAAGTAGACCAAGTACTGTTCCCTGGGGCTCGAGGATAGTACAGAAGAGCGGCAAGACAAATCAGGTGCCCGGGGGTGGGGGTGGCATATCTCAGGGTCAGCAGTCAGGGAGGACTTCTCGGGGGCAGTGGGCTGCAGTGGAGACCTGCAGGCTAAGTGGGGATTGGCCATTTCAAGAGGTAGGAGGGGAGATAGTGGCGTGGGTGTCTCCAGGCAGAAGCCAAGGTTCCAGCACATTAAAGGGGGAGATAGAAAAGCCTGGGCTGGAGGTGTGGGTGGAGAGGCCTCAGGTGCAATGCTAGAACCTGGACCTGTGCCGGAGGGCAGTGCGGACGGGGCCCTTGAAGAGCTTCAAACAAGGAAGTGTCCAGATTACACAAAGCATGATATTCTACAAGGGTCACCGATTGTCCCTGCAGTGGGTGCGGGAAGGGCATGACCGAAAGTCCCCAGGAAAGGGACATGACAAAAAGTCACCGTAACAACCTGCAGTACTAGCTAGGTAAAATGTTACATAAAACATATTTGTAAATATAATATATAAAAAACACATTTTCCCCCAAATTAATGACAAGATACAAACCTCAATTCTGCTGTTTAGGCAAATAATTATGACATTTTATTATACATTTATTTTTAAAAATTGACAAACTGGCTTTGCTGTTTCTAGCAACAAGCCCTATTTTAAAAAGCGGGCCATGCTTTGGGTGGACTTCTCTCTTTACTCCTTCTAAAGCACCACCCTCTGCATTGTGAATATTTAAAAATCCATTTTAGAGTCAACATTAACAATAACCAACAAACATTCCCTGGCAACTCGTAATACAAAGGCCACATTTAGGAGCTGCCTGTGGGTTGCTGAAATTCATGAAGAGGAAAAGGATTTGTCCTAAGAAGATTATGCTTTCTCTCCTAAGTCTATCGCCTCACACACCAAGTGCCCACAGGAACGTGCCGTGTCCTGGGGAGGGACCCACCTGGACCGCCTGTTGTAGCTTCTGCCTCGGTGGTAACTGTCGCTCCTCTGGCTGCGGCTGCGACTGCGACTCCGGCTGTAGTAGCTATCGTAAGTGTAGGACCTGCTTTAACAGCAACAACAAGCACTAAGGTTTCCTATTCAAACACTCATATTCCCACTCATTTTTAGGAGCTTCAGGATGTTTTCTTAGAACATGGGCACTATTTGACGGTGTGAGGCACATGTGCATAACAAGTACTGAAAACATTTAACAACTTCCCCAAATCAGACTTACCATATTAAACAGAAAAATGTTAATTCTTTTCTGTATTGAAAAATATCACAAAATTAACATTGAGTTAGTTGGATTGAATCTGATGGGTATTAGGCAATTATATTCAATAAACACCTGCCATTACAATTTGACATCAATTGTCCCTTTGGACACTAGAGTACAATAGGCCAACAGAAAAAAACTGTCAAAAAGACCTCATTTAGAAAGGGTATGATTTCATGAGACAAATATGTGTGTTTAAGTTTCTCAATAAAATCCAACACATTTTAAAGGGAATTAAGGGTTTTATAAAACAAGGCCTCTCGATTCTGCCCCGCAGGTGGCTGCCCAGTCCCTGTGCATACCTGGACCGACTGTGGGGATCGTATGAGCTGCTCCTGGACCTGCTCCTGCTGGACGTCCTAGTAGTAATCACAGGAGGGACTGTCATCTCAGGGATCAGGACAGGCTACACCAAAAATCTAGACACTTATTTGCCCATCAAGAAGAAAACAAAATGACATCCAGCAGCTGTATTGATTCTGTCTTTATCTCAAAAGCATGTTGGATGTTTTAAAAAGCATGTTGGATTTCATAAGAAAGATTAAGTTTCTGCTTTTCTGCACCTAAAGAAAGTCACTGTGTGACCTGGGGTGGTAAACACACAATACAGCACACAGATGATGTACTGTAGAACTGTATACGTGAAACTTGTATAATTTTATTAACCACTGTCACGCCAATAAATTCACTAATAACAGAAAGAAAGTCAGTGGGGAGGCTCTAACTGGGTGGGGGAGGAAGGTCTGCCCAGGGAGGACACTTATACGTAAAATGAAGTTGCAGCCGTGGAAAATTCCCGAGAGGCCTACTTTTTCCTTCTGGTTCCCCCCTTAAAACTCCTCCTCGGCCAATCTCTCACCCACGTCAAGAGGTGACCGCGATGTGGTTAAGGAAGATGTACTGTGAGTCGGGAGAGGAGGAGGTAGTGGTCACAGGGCCTCATTAAAATATTTCTACTGCTTCCCTTTCCTCATTCTGTGAAGATCCCATCCTGAGAACAGCCAGTAAGAAGCTGACTGCTCTTTGAAAGGAAGAACCAGATGAGGAATAAGCTGGACTGGCCGTCAGCAATGACAGGATGGAGACCACACAGGAGGGCGGGTTCCCAGCTCACCTATGACTTTTGTAACTGCGGGAGGAACTGCTCCGGCTTCTTGTGCGGCCTCTGCTATACCACCCTCTGCTCCGACTTCTAGAGTAGCTTCTTGATCTACAACGAAGAGTGGAAAACTAATCATAGCAACTCCCCATGCTGTTAAACTTAATTACTCAGAGGGCAGGAAGGGGAAAACACAGGAAGAGGAAAGGTCGTTGGAAAGATCTCTCAGGCAACTCCTCACAGTGGGTATGGCAGTAACAGCTAATAAGGGTTTAAAGTGCACAGAATGAAATAAAGAAAAACTAGGAAAGGCTGGTACAGGTATGTCTGCAGGAGCCTTATTATTAATACCAGAAGAGGAAACAATCCAATCTCCATTAATGGTAGAATGGGTTAAAAAAATCAATGCACAGATTTATAATGAAATTCTAAAGCAGGAAAATGAATAATTAACTACAGCCTTGTGTATCAACTGAGCTATCTCTCTGGAACATAATGTTGAGTGAAAAGGCAAATGTAGAACATTTATATATCTATAATAATAAAAGCATAATATGCTAATTAGACCGGACAGCTGGACGACCTTTTGGACGACCTTCCAGACAAAGCTGGGGCTGCCGCGGCTGCAAGGGCTGAGCCCCTTGCATGAATTTTGTGCATCGGGCCTCTAATATATATATACACACTAGTCATTTACCCAGTATACACACACACACACACACACACACACACACACACACACATATATACTATATATATATATATATATATACACACACACACACACTTTGTTTGAAAACATGCAAAAGCAACAGTGTATAAGGATAGAAACATTTATGGTAAAACCATAAAGAAAGGCAACAAAACTATAAGGAAAGTTTAGAATAATGTTTAACTCTAGGAGAAAAGAGAAAGTAGGGTAGCATGGGTAGAACTACATCAGGGAGGTCAAAGCTCTATATTTTAAGTTAGATGACATTTTTTATTACTTCTTATACCTTAATCACTTATTTTATTTGTATATCTATTTAATGTTTAATAAAACAAACAAAAACTCAAGCAATGCAATCCTACCCCTCTGCATTCACCTAACCCCCCCTGCCCTTCTCCCCAGTTCATACGTGTCACTCAGGATCAGGACAATAGCCCTAGTGTAGGCTACTTATGTAATGTAATACCTCACAGGTTTTATGCAGTTTTGAGCACATTATGTCCTAATAAGATTCTAGTCATTTACCCAGCAAACACTTATAAAATAGACTCTGTGAGGGACTGGAATATGAGTAGGGAGCAGTCTCTGGATTAGCAGACATTTAGTCCATCAAAATGTCCACTTGGCTGACACCAAATGGTCCCTGATGTTTGGTCCTGTCAAAAACGTCCATGTTTAAAACACTTCCCCGGGTTCAAAGAGCTCATGTTTATTTCTATGTATATTTTCAATCCTCACCCGAGGATATGTTTACTGGTTTTAGAGAGAGGAAGAAAGAGGGAGGGGGAGAGGGAGGGAGGGAGTGAGAGAAACATAAATGTGAGAAACACCACCTTTCGGTGTACAGGACAATGCTCCAACCAACTGAGCCACACCAGCCAGGGCTATTTATATTTTTTATTTAATACACAAAAAATACGATCATGTTTTAGTGGTCCAATAGCTGTGGTGTGACTGTACTGCCAATAACCTCCCCCCGGGGGCCCCTGCCTTGATCGCCTAGCTGGCAATGGCACACAGGATTAGGCAGATCAGAAGATGTGGACCAAATGTGTCCATGGAGCTTTAGATAGGACCAAGATGTTCTGCAAGGCATTCCCTGACTTGAATGAGTTCACAGCCTAGTAGGGGCGTCAGGCCTAGGTGGGTAACCAAAACAGGGAGGCAGAGTTCAGCTATCTCAGCTTAGAGCAAATTCCTTAGCTTTTCTATGCCTCACTGTCTTCATTTATAAAATAAAATATCACGCACCCCAAAGGCAGTGGTAGGAAGGTACTAAATGGGAGTGGCCAGCATCACCAACAGCTCAGAGCTATCAGAGTATAAATGGGAAGGCAGACCTAAGCCATTAATCAGACATCCCCCGAGAGCTCCCAGGCTGCCAGAGGGATGTCTGACTGCCAGCTTAGGCCTGATCCCCTGGGGAGCGGGCCTAGGCCAGCAGGTGGTCATCCCCCGAGGGGTTCCGGAATGCGAGAGGGTGCAGGCTGGGCTGAGGAACCTGCCCTCCCCTGAATGCACGAATTTTCGTGCACCAGGCCTCTAGCACAAAATAATACTGAATGTCAATTGTACTTAAAAATATATATGTACAATTAGATGCTCATCTTGAGCAGGCAACTTTTGTCTCTCTGGTCCTCATCGCCCATGTATGTGAAGTGGA